>NC_046312.1:13693784-14004287 GCF_009819535.1 Lacerta agilis
TGGGCCAATTTTGCTAGGATTTCCCAACATCAACACTCCCTCTAGGAGGGAGAGCAATCACTGATTGGGGAAAATGTTAATTTACTTAAAACGTTAAAAAGTCTAGTACAGAATAGTCCATACATACCTGTCTAAATTTAGCTCTTGCTTCCTTTTCCTTCATTCTTCCATGTGCAACTAGATAGTCAAACACCTCCCCTGTAATTGAGATATGTGAATGGTGAAATCTTTTGAGCATTTAAGTAATAACTAATTTATTTCCGACCTTGACAACTGGATTTCCACGTTCTGGAGAATTCAAAAGCCTGCCATATTTTTGTGACTTTTAGGCTGGCCCTAATGACAATATTACCCAACTGTGAACAACAGAACCTTAATAGCAGCAGCGGTTTATGAGAGGAAGCAAAACATACAAGAATTTGGAAAAATGAATTTGGTGCGTGCATGAACACATGATATATGCAAATTACAAGATTAACATAGCTGCCAAGTTTTGAAATTTTAATCAAGTAGTCAACAGAGAAGCATGTGTTTTTACAGGGAAGAAAAATATTATCTTATTAAAATCTTGTTTGACAGGGAGGGCTTCCTTACTGCTTGATGATTTGTAGGAACAAACATATAATAAATATTATTACTTTCAGAAAGAATTTTTTAAAAGCTTTCATCAGTGACACACAACCATCACACATTCTATTTCTAAGGCTTTTAATTAATGAAACCAGTCAGAGGAACCAATTAAAAATACATGCTAAAAGACTACAGTCACAGTACACAGTAAGTGATTCATTCCGAATCAAGACAACCAAGGCAGGAAATTCTCAGACAGTGATATTAGATGTAGCCCCTGACAACTCACCCTGCAGGCTTGTCTTTCAGCATCTCGACAGAATGATTTTAGCTCTTTTGCAATAGTGACATGGCATGGGAATTAGATATAACACTACAGTGATTCCATCCACACCCCTATAATGCTCATGGAATATATAACTCTGTGCTAGCATTTCAATCTCTTCATGAGATTTAAATGGGTATAATCAAAACAGTGTAAAATGGGGTGATGGTAGAAGTGGGAATTTGCTGTACTTTGGCATACAGACAACTGATAAGACCATTTGTGAATATGAGCCCTTACACAGATTCTATGCTCTACTGCTTACTTACTTACTTACTAAATAAATAATTGTATACCACAATTTATCCGAAAATCACAAGCAGTTCACAAACAAAAATCCAAAATGAAAACACAAGAATACATAATAAAACAAAAACAAACTAATAACTCCGACTCCCACACACATTTAAAAGGATACAGAAGTTGAATAGGCATGTTTCACCTGGTATATCTACATATCTATATCTGTGTGTGTGAGAGAGGGGGGGAGGGAGAGAGAGGGAGAGAAGGCACCAGGAGAGTATCCCACAAATATGTAGCCATTGCAGAAAAGGCCCCTTCTCATTTTGCCACTCTCCAGATCTCTCATGTGGTAGGCACACAAAGAGGGACCCTCCAATGATGATCACAAGATGATCTGGGTCAGTTCATTTGGGGAGAGGTGGACCTTGAGGTATTGTGGTCCTGAACCATTTAAGCCTTTATAGGTCAAAACAAGCACTTTGAATTGAGCCCAGAAACCAATTGGCAGCCAGGCCAGTATAGGTGTGATATGCTCAAACCACCTTGCCCCTGTGAGCAACCTGGCCACCAAATTCTGCACCAGCTGAAGTTTCTGAATCTTCAGAGGCAGCCCTATTTATACTGGATCGCAGTAATCTAACCTAGAGGTCAGCAGAGCAGAGACAACAGAGATTAGGCTATCCCTTTACAGGTAGGGGTGCAACTGGGCCACCAGCGGAGGCTGATGGAAGGCACTCTGCACCACTGAGGCTACTGGACCCTTAAGTGACAGCATAGGATCCTGGAGTACCCCCAAGCTGTGAACCCGCTCCTTCAGAGGGAGTGTAACCTGATCAAGAGCAGGCAGCATATGATTATTATTATTAATTTGATATTATAATAAATAATAGTACCATTTATACTCTGCTTATATCATCACATGATTCTATCATTTACACTCAGTTTTTGCATCATGTATCAAATAACTGTTTGTTCACAAATAATTCAGAACAAAATATGAAACAACCAACACAGCAAATGTAAAAACAATCGAATTTTAAAAACTGTAATCTCAGCATGACTAAAACAAAACTTAAGCAGAGCATTAAGCACTGAACGCCTTTTAAAATAGGTTTTCAAAACCCATTAGGCACGAGAAGAGAAGGGGCCTGATGGATCTCCCCCAGGCAGCAAAAATATTCCTCAGTTTTGGCACCATAACGAAGAACACACTCTTTCTCTCTCTTGTCCATCCTTCCTCCTCTAAAGCTGACCTCATGATTTACGCAGGTTCCTATACAGGCCAACCTTGGGATAATCTGTTCTCAGGTCATTAAATCTTTTAAAGGTCTGCAACAACACTTAAAGTTGAGCCCAGAAACAAGCATCAATGTAGCTGGTAAAAGATTGGAGGTATACCGTCTGATCTCATCAGTATTCTAGCAGCACATTTTGGACCAAGTGCAGTTTCTCCAATGGTTTTTAAAAGGTCTTTGGATTGCTTCATGCAATAAGATCTCACTATTTAGTCTAGTTCCATCAAACTGAGGGGGCAGCAGTTTGCACACCTATTCTCTACGTAATTCCTCTCCAGTGCCAAAGGTAAGTCAAAATTGCCTTAAAAAATTACAGAGATGGCATTAATCTGGCATGGGAAAGGCTAATAGTTCCACGTTTCCCTAGATGCCAGAAGGCCTGCTTTGAATCAACAGTGAAATGCTGCACAGAAGCTTTACTTGTTTTTTTCTCTGTTTTAGGGGGAGGGGAAAGAGAGAAACTCTATGTCAAGTTTCCTTAACTCACAACCCATTGAGCTAAATACAGCCCATCAGCCATAGCCCACCTCCCATTCTGCTGTGGCAAAAATAGTACACTTGTTAAGCACTTGGAAGGTCACAACATATGGCTAGAGGGCTGTGTTTGGCTCGGTAGGTCACATGTTGTGCAGCAGTGCTCTGCATTTTCTGTTCCCTTAAAACCTTTGTATTTTTCACCCGGTTGTTTTAAAGTGCTAGCCTCTACTTTACACTGATACATCCATCCAGGGAATAAAATGGGATCTGGGTTTGTTTTCCCTTTCATATTGTTTAATTATGAAACAGTGAAAGAAATGCTGAAAAAATATATATTGACATCAACATGTGTGCAGTTGGTGAAGTTAGCACTATGATCCATGTAGTTTTGCATATGTAGAGTATATTTTTGGAAAATGTATACCTTATGTTAAAAGAAAACTGATACATCAGCTTCAATGTGGAACACTTTGTGTTGCCTTATTTTGTACACCACTCTGAGGGCCTTCCAGCTTATAAAACATGTGTGTGTGTGTGTGTTCACACATTTAGACTGAGAAAAGCAAATCAATAGTACAAGTGTCCACTGAAGGTAAAGGTAAAGGGAACCTGACCGTTAGGTCCAGTCGCAGACAACTCTGGGGTTGCGAGCTCATCTTGCTCTATAGGCCGAGGGAGCTGGCATTTGTCCGCAGACAGCTTCCGGGTCTTGTGGCCAGCATGACTAAGCAGCTTCTGAAGAACCAGAGCGCACGGAAACGCCGTTTACCTTCCCGCTGGAGCAGTACCTATTTATCTACTAGCACTTTGACGTGCTTTCAAACTGCTAGGTTGGAAGGAGCAGGGACCGAACGACGGGAGCTCACCCTGTCACGGGGATTCGAACCGCCAACCTTCTGATCGGCAAGCCCTAGGCTCTGTGGTTTAACCCACAGCGCCATTCACGTCCCTTCCCACTGATGGTACAAGGCAACTAACCGGAATTTTTGGAGTCTGACCATCTGACTAACTTACTGCTTCAAGATAACAGCAAGGACAGTAAGCTCTTACTGAAGTCTGCAAATATTAACATGCTCTTACATTTATTATGTGGAGAGTATAAGTGGTGGTTTTGAAATGTTATTATTATTTTTTCCAACATAAACATTATATCTAGTTTATCACTTGATTTTTTAAAATCCTATTTGGTTTGAAATAGTTTTGTACTTACCTCCACTTGCATACTCCATGATTAAGTAGAGTGTTTTTTCGGTTTCAATTACCTCGAATAATTTAACTGGAAGAGACAAGAACTGATTTAGAGATTAACATCAGTCTTACCTATATAGACATTATTTGTTACTGGACTTCAGTTTTATTTACCATTTCAAATAATGACCTTAAACACTATGGGGAGGCAGGGTCAATACATATTTTTAATCTATTTTTTCCCTGCCAGGCACATGAACATTACACACTGGTGCCTTATAGACACTCAGGTCAAGTGTCTACCAAATATCCTTTTACTGGAACAGCTAAAGGCTGAATCTGCAAAACATGTTCTCTGCCACAATCTCTCCCCAAGCTGAAGCCCTGAGTCACAACCCTGAGAACTGTTTGCCTAGCGCTCCAATATACAACAAAGCTTTTGATTTCCCCCTTGAGCAACTCAGACCCCAAACCGCATGATAAGCCGCAACAGAAACATAGGGGGATTTTAAAGCAGTTTATAGTAAGGAATAAGTATTAAAATAGAAATACCAGAAGCAGCAATGAACATCAACCTAAGGGGAGCTCTCCGGACTGCTGCTGTAGGTATTTGCTATGTATTTGTTGATGCAGTACTAATTTTGCAGTATTGAGACCACTTACAAAATCAATGAAGCAGGTCCTCTAAGTGCTTTCAGGAAGTATCAATTGATTGTGTTTTAGAAAACTGACAAATCACATTTTTCCTAGGCACACACATCAAAAACTAATGCAGAAACATCCTTGGTTGTTCCCAGGATATTGCTTCTGAAAAGTTTACCAGAAAGTGCTCCTTGTTTCAAAGGACGCAATGTTTAGGGAAAGGGCTGCAGCTTGGCAATCACACATCTGTTTTCCATTCAGAAAGTCATTGTTTCAATCCCTGGCATCTCCAGGCAGTGCTGGGAGAGAGATTCCAGTTGGAGAGCCACTATCAGTCTGTGTACACAAATACCGGGCTAGATGGACCAATGGTTTGACTCAGTATAAAGCAGATTCTCATGTTCCTATGGTTGTGATAATCCAGCACTCAATTATGTAATAACGTAAAATAAGATAAGAGCTCGTTGTCGCTAGTATTTTAAAAATTAATTCCAATTGCCAATCATTTTCTTATGGAACATGAAGAACTATGAAGAAGCTCTCAGCTTCATAATACATGCATACATCATTATTCAATTATTCATGCTAGGGTATTATTTGTGCTTAAATCCTAAGTGGTGGGTATTTATAGATTGAGTTGGATGAAAAGTGCTCATCTAGCTGTTGGAAGAGATTTATGGGAATAAACTACATTGACTTTCAACGTTACAGTAGAGCCACTAATCACTTCCAAGTCCTATCCTGACATCTCCCTTTATAAATTAGCACTGTTATCTCTGGATTGCATTTATATCTATTAAAAATTCCCATGCTTATCAATCTGAAATTCCCTCTACAAACCTGATAATGCAGAAACTGAGAGTAAATTACACTGCATATTGTAAATGTCAAACCACTGTGTGGAGACTCAAGAATTAGCTTCAATCTTCTGTGTAACCACGCCGCAATGTGCACAGCTTAATTACTTCCTGCTTTGATCAACCATAGTTTGTCACTGACAACATTCAGACGTAACACTAAAACATAGTTTAGCATGACATGAACAAGACTAGCCTTCTTCCCCAGTCTCGTGTGTTCCCTATAATACTTCAAGAACTGCCTCTCCACATATGAACCAACCCAGACCAGGCAATCACAGTGAAGCTCTTCTTTGTGTGCTTCCTCCATGAGGTCCAGAGGGCCTTTCTGTGGTTGCTCCCCAATTGTTTAATGCTCGGCTCAGGGAGGCTCACTTGGCACCTTCATTAAATATCTTTAGATGCCAGGTGAAAATATTCCTCTTCTCCTAGACCAGGCACGTCCAACTTCTAAGAAACTGTGATCTACTCACAGTATAAAAATACTGGAAGTGATCTACCCATGGAAGGGGGGGGGGAGCCAAAGTTGTTGCGCTTTTCTTGGGGGGGGAGCCAAAGTTGTTGAGCTTTTCTTAGGGGAGGAGTCTAAGTTGTGGACCGTTTTTAGGGGGGTCATTTAGGGGGGAGAGCTGCAGATGTTTAGCTTTTTTTAGGGTGACTCGCTCACCTAAAACAACAACGCAGCAGAAATGACTACTTCCGTATCCAAACTCATCAGCAAAAGATAATTAAAGACTGCCCATTTGACACGATGGAGGAACAGAGCAAGGGCGGGGGAGGGCTGGGACTTTTCTCTTCCTCCGATCAACAGGGATCCTGCGATCAACCGAGATTATATGGGGTCTGATCTGTCAATCGCGGTCAACCGGTTGGACATCCCTGTCCTTTGGCAAATTAATCTATGGTATTTTAAACTGGGGGGCGGGGTAACTGTTTGTTTGTTATTATGGTATGCATTTTTGTGTTTTTATATTGTAAACCACCCTGTGATCCTCCTATGAAAGGCAGTATAGAAATTGAATTCATCATCATCATCATCCACTAGGAAGAGGATGACAGAAGCCTTTACTTTCCATTTCTTTTAAATGCCGTTTGATATGTTATCTGGAGCTGGGATCATGGTTTGTCACTAACTATAAGAAGTTTAATAAGAAAGGTCTATATCCCTTGTTCTGAAGAAGGAATACCGTACTTTGAAACTGACCAGAATTACTGATAAACCATGACACAAAGAAATCCCGTTTAAGGGAAACCAAATGTAAAAGCATTCAAGCTCCTCTTACTTGCTATGCAAGAGGAGAAACTAGATAGAGAAAGCCTGCAAGAAGGCCAAGCTCATTCACTTTGCGCTAAACTACCATTTCAATCCAACATCCAAATGCAGCCAATTATGTCTGAAAGTGGCAAATTATTGCAAACCAAGATGATCTGAAGGCGGCTGTCTATTTTTGTTTTTAATTAGATTTTTAATTAGTTGTCCCCTCACATACATACAAACATGTAAAGTCATAACAGCCATCTTGAGGAAATAAGCTAGCATTATATCTTATGTGAAGCATTTTAGAAAAGCTTTTCTTTTAAAAAATAGAACTCTTTCAAACTATTACAGTATAGTCCTAGAGGATTCCAAGTTTAATGTGATCAGTATTGACTGGACTTCAGATTTAATCTAAGAACAGTTATTTCCTGGCAGCTGACGATTAGCTTCCTCTTTATTTTCCTCTCCCTGATGAATAGGTGTCAAAGCTACAAAGCCTACCCAATGTACACAGCAGAATCTAAGCAATGTTAATTGGATGAGATCTTGGCTGCTTCTGAATGCTAGATGCAGGTAGCACAATTAAATTACTTTTGCAAAAGACATGTTTGCTTCAATTTTAGATACAGCATGTGAATGCGTTACTGGGTACTACATGAACTATAAATGCTAACAAGTTCCGATACTAGTTTTCTATACTGTATATTAAGTCTGAACTATGTATCAAGAATATTGCATAGGAATGGAATTCCCCCAGAAACCACACTTATAAATGGCAGTATCAATTACAACTTATTTTTACATTGAGCTTAATTTTAGGTTGACATGAATTTTCATAGTAAATGCGATAGAGGTATTGGGGATTATGTAGAAGCTGTCAGAGAAACCTGAGTCGACTGGAGATTTATAGTGCTGAGTCAGGGAATAGCTGAATCTCTTATTTAGGAGACATGGGATTTATTTTATAAGCTTAGAAACATGTTTGAGAAACAGCATGCATCTCTGTAAGCTCTGACTATCCCCATTCTCTTCAGGAAAAGCAAAAGGGAACACCAAAACTGAATGTATCTTTGAACCAATATACCCCTTAATACTACAAAATTAAGTAAAACATTGTAATTTAATGTTTCTCTTTACCATTCTCCAGAACAAGACATCTAGAACATCAACTGGACTTGGTATGTTGCCCAGAAATTTCCTCTGAGAGGAAGTTGCTGGACTTATTGTGCCCAAATATGTGGCAATGGATAGGTATTAATATAGGACAGGCTGGCTAGTAACCATGCAAACAACTGCCTCTATTTCTTGAGTTATCAAGAACCAACTTGTTATTCAAGCTCTCTGCTTATGGTACACTATATCCTGAGGGTTCATATGATGAATACATTATTTTGCCTAGCAGCAAGGGAGAGGCATTCAATGAAGGCAAGTTTAAGCAACAAGTGATGGGCTTTATTGTTGCACATCAATTTATGACTTCTGTAGAAAGCAACAAGCAAATAAACTAGATAAATACTATACAGATGTTGTTGTGATCAAGTCCATCTTGCCAGCAGGGTTTTTGTGTGTTTGTGTGTCCCCCTTTTTTTTAATTGGACATGATGAGTTTCTTGCACAACTTTGTGGAAAGGTGGGATTTGCAAAAGCAGTTTGAATGCGGCACAGGGGACAGCCACTGAAATCTTGTATTGTGTACAAAAGCCCCATAGGCTCCAGAGCCATAACATATTTTTTTAATAACTAAAAAAAACATAATTTCAGTTGGAGGACACTGAAATATAAATTTAGAGCAACACCTCCGTGACTGACACACACGTGTATGGAATAATAGAAACAGAAGCCTTCACGCATTTTATGCACATGGGGTAACGTGTAAGTTTAAAACATACAAAGCCAGTTAAGTTCACTAAAGCAAAAACATGAACCCCGTCAAAAATTACTGGGATAATGGAGAACCTTCACATTCTCTCTATCTCTGAGAGATGCATCAAAACAAGCAGAGCTGTACTGAGACAGGGGGGCAGCAGCTTCCTCCATCCTCTGCCTACCCCCCAATATATTCTTCAGCCAGTCCCCCATCCTTCAGAGCTAAATTTTGTGAGCGAGCAGGTCACAGCATCAGAGAGGAGAGGTTTCTGTTCCACTAGCACACATCCCTTACGCTACTGGAACGGGAGCATTGGATACCACTCATATTTTATAAACACACACATACATTAGCCAATTAACTAATGAACATATATTTATATAGTTATTCCCACTTCTCAGCCCTCAATAGTAAAAGCCTTTAACACATGCCTTACCTATATTGGGATGATTTAAAATCTTCATTATCCTCACTTCCCTGAATAGCTGGAACACAGAGGGGAAAATACAATCATTTATGATTTTAAAAAAAATCACCAGCCGTTTCTTTTTATTTTAAAGGGGGTATTATCATATTTTAGGAACTTGTAAATGGGTTCTTATATCTGAAAAAGGTTTAAAAGAAACACCCCAGCAAAAAGCAAGCCACACATATTGGGAAACAAGGCTGTAACAAGCTGATGCTAAAGAGATTTCAGAAGGACATTCAAGCTTCTTTGCATGTATTCTTAATCTGAACTCTAGAAATACTTTAGTGCTCCAAGTGCCAAAGGATGAACATTCCAGGAATAATTATACAGTTTGATATGTGGCTGGAATCTGTCCAGTTCTGAGTCAAAATAAAATGTTTACCTCAAAAGGTTTCACAATGATTTTTGTCACTCTGCCAACAAGCTAGCACAAGTATCTAATAAGAATAGTGGGAAGATGCAAAGGAGAAATTTCATTGCTGTATGCTTTCCTAGTGGTGAAATCCAAGGCACAAGGTACAGAAGAATGGCCCTGTTTGCAGTGCTCAAATGAGACTGTATGATCTGTGTATGTCTGAATAAAACCCACAGGTCTTCCTAATTAATTAACACAACTCCCAAAAATTTAGTTGCTTATGCTCTAAACAAGGGCTGTGCAATTCCTTCCCACAAATACTGTTTAAAAAAAAAAGGTTGTAATAAAACCTCTCGGAACACTACAGATTTAACAGTGTAGCTCAAGACCTCTAACAGTAATCTGCTTTTTCATACTGCAATATAAACAAAAAGCAATCATAAGAGTTGGCAGCGGATTAAGTCAAATGTCAGCTGTATTGGGCATTTCCTGGGATACCTGGCAGCTGTAAGGGATTTAAAATATATATACTATATTAAAACTTCTCTTTTTAAAAGTCTGAGATAACATTGAATAAAAATTCCCAAATTCCTCATGGATATTTATTGGGAGGTTATGTATATATTTAGCAAATTGTTAAATCTATTCCTGAGACTGATGGTAGCCAATCACTCAGAGGGCAACATCACAAAAGGATTCCTAAACTCCTTTGGGGTTTAAAATTATATCGAGGAGGAGGGGAAAACTCTGGTCCTCTTAAGTTTCCAGATATGCCTACACAGAAGAAAAAGTGGGACCTACAAAAAAAGAAGAAGCAGTTTAGCCATCTGTCGTTCTTTTCTTTTCTTTTCTTTGTGTATAAAAGTCTATTGTTGCATTATGTTGCTAGGCTATTTGCCTTCTACTAAATGCACATTCATTAATTTGCAAATTTGAATCCAAGTTTAAATATTTTTAGTTCTTGCCTCACAAACAATGCAATTTCCATTGAAGCATTGACAAATAAAGTACAGTCATACCTTGGGTTACGTACACTTCTGGTTGCATACTTTTTGGGTTATGAACTCCCGTAACCCGGAAGTGTAATCCGCCGCATGCGCAATCCGTGCATGCGCAGAAGCGTTCTGTGCACTTTGCACATGCGCAAAGCGCGTTTTTCGGGTTACATACGTTTTAGGTTACGTACAGCGACCCAGAACCAATTAAGTACATAATCCGAGGTACGACTGTACATGATAGACAGAACATATAATTTGGAGGGTGTGGGTGTCCAGCTTTTGAAGGCTCCCCTAGAATGAAAAGTCTGGTTCCTAGGAAGTGCAGTAATCTTGCAATTCTCTGCAAACGAGTGTTCTGCTCTCACATCCTTTCAAGAAACCCAGGATTCTAGATGGTTGGTACTCTCAGGCATTTTCTTGATTATTTTCTAAAAGCTGCCCTTAATGCTAAAGGAGGGAGAGCAATCAAGTGGTTTTGTATTAAACCAACGACTCTCCTTAGAGATATATTAGGGCATTGCTAGAATAGTATGGTGGAAAAATATGGTGAGTCAGCATACAAACTACAAAACTATAAAAAGCTGTATGCAAAGCAGCATAATTTTATAGTCTGAAAGTCTAGCAACAATCCAGGTTACCACGAACAGCTGAAAGGAAGCAGGGAAAAGTGTACAATCTCCAAGAGAGAAACCATGGGGAGGTTGGAGTAGTAAGTCCTCCCCACTTTTCACCTGAAAGCCATACCCAGGTTGCTTTCCCCAGTAAAGATTCCTGACTTGGGCTTGCAGCATTAAAAAAAAAAATCCAATTGGATTGAGAAGGGCTGCAGGGAGGGAAGGGGATAGGTTAAGCCCCAACTCCATCTTGCTGCTTTTTAGTTTTTCCACAGGAGTTGGGTTCCCAGACTTGAATCTGTCATTCACTTTGTATCTGTATTGGTACTATTTTAACTGGTTTTATTATATGTGGAACTGTTTTTAAAATGTTTGTATTGTTTCTACATGGAAATGTTTTAAGTTGCTTTTAGACTTGTTTTATGGTAACAACTGTTTTATAATTGCATATTCCACAGTTGTAAACTGCCCTGAAACATGGTGCAAGGCAGGAAAGACGTCTAGTAAAATAAATAAACAAATGTGCAGCTCCAGTCTAAGAAAGTGCATCCCAGTAAATGCTTAATGTTTAATACATTTTGCCCATAAGACAAAACAGCAGAAGAAACAGAGGCTCTTGTTCAGTTTATACAGCAGTTTGGAGTACCAGAATAAGGAAATAAGACTGGCAGGTGTTATTTCAGACATTTTTCGTGTGTAAATTTCTAGCTCAAATGGGATCAAATTCATCAGATAAGACTGTGCACTTTCTCCCACTCCCTGCAAAATGCAGGAAAAAGTCAGCATTAAGTTAAAACCACCATGGACTGTGGACTTCATCGAAAAATGCTAACACAAAGTTAAAACTAAGTCAGGGCTAACATGAAAAATACTACAAAGGGAAATGAACTAAAATACCTGAATGACTAAACAACTAAGTGAACCTACCTTCTGTAGACTAGTTGGGTTCAACTGTGTTTTGTCGATTATTTTTATTGCAACCTAGAGAGAAAATGGTTCACAGTTAATATTTGTTAACAAATGATTTCAGGTTACAGTTCAGAGATATTGGTGATGATAAGTGCACAACCCTTTGAGTAGAGACTGCACAATACAAAATGACAAACACATCTGACATGATCTGAAGTACTTAAATCCTATGGATCGGGGATGCTGTGAATCTATCATGAGCTTCCATAGGAGTATCACATAATCTTTGTCCAAAATCAATCATAAGTTGCATTCCACCACATGCAACTTGTGTGGCACCTGTATTTCTGAGAACCTAACCTGGGGGCAGTCATCAGCATCCTATAAAATGGAGTTGGTGCTCAAAAAGCAAACATGCGACTTGGCCACCAAAACAAAACACAAATAAACTTAACCGGATAGGAAATAATTCAGGGCTCACATTAGTTTATCATTAATGAGATCTGAAAGAGGTTCTAAATATTGTTGCTTGGGACCTGCACAAAAATATGTTGCAGTGTCGTGTTCCTGTTTACTGCTCGCCTCTGTCCATCAAGCCCTCTATGACACACTATTCTGTCCCTCTTTAACAGCCATTATTCCATGGTCACTAAACATGCTCAGCCCCCACTGGGAATATCTTGTTTTTTATTCTGCTGCCCTTAATCTGAGGATCACAGGCTGGTTTACAATATAAAAACACAAAAATACATAACATAGTAACAAATGAAAACAATAATTTCCATGGTATTTTATTTATTATTTTATCTATTAAATATAATATCTCTCTAAACCCTAAAGATTTCCCTAAGCCTACTCATACCTAAGCCGCCCAGAATGCCTGGGGCAACCCAGTCTGAAGGGCAGGATATAAGTAAGTAAATACATAGAAAATTACTATTATAAGCAATAGCACTTACACCTGAACATCTGATATAGAGAGAATGATATAGGGCAATATGGTGATTTGCAAAGAACAGGAAGAATAAATCCCTCTCTTTCAAGTACTGAGCCATGAATGGAACACTGGATCCAATCAAATGAAATTGCTACACATACTTAGACAGACATAGTTACATTAGGAAAAGAGGGGCAAATTAGAAAAGCCATGTTTGCAAAACTAATACAAGATCAATTTTTCAGAAGATGTTTTGAGTTAAATTTAATTCCTGGTGCCAGTTCACCCCACATTCAGAAGCTCAGTTCAATATCTCAGCCTCAGTAGCAGCAAAAGAGAAAGAGCAATGGGTACAGCGGCAGCAGCTAGGGACTGTTCTATACTGTATACTAGAGGCAACAGCACTGGTAGAGCAGGTGTAATTCTCAAACAGAAAAAAGAATTATGAACCCAGCCTTTGAAAGAATGCCAAAGACTCAAGGGTACCCTTAAGGCAATTTAAGACAATTCAGTTTTGTCCCAAGGGCATGTCACCTCAGCAAATTTATGAGGTGTTCAGTTAACCATGTTTAGTGACTGCTACTCTGTTTAGCTGTTCCTAATAGATAGAAATTCAGCCTGTTGTCCCGCACGTAAGAAGAAATCTGTGGATCAGCTCAGCATATGAGAGAGGAAGAAAAATTCTCTTTATTCACATATCTCAATCATTTAAAGCACTTTTACAGCGCTCTTCATCAAGAAGAGTTGTTAAATCCCTTGGCATACACCAAATTTGAAAGTTTTAATACACCGGGGAAGATTTAAAAGCTTCTCACAGTGTACACTGAACTTTCTATCTGCAGATGATGAAATTTCAATTTCCTTCCTTCCTTTCTAAGCGGCTGCTGCATCTCAGACAATCAACTTTAACAGAAGTTTCTACACAAGCGTTACACTGAGCTATAAGCCTCTTTGCCTTGATTCAACTTTCAACAATGTGTTCAACACAGATCATCCCTACACACAGCAGCCAATCCTGGTAAAGACGACACAATGCTGCAAGCCCCTTCTGCGACTCACCAGATGCACACTGATCCATAGCTTTATCACCTCCAGACCAGAATAACTGTAGCACCATACACTTGGGGGAAGCTGCAAAGCTACTCACAAACATCAGCTAGTATAAGACAGCTGTCTGTTGGCAGATTGGCCTTCCTTTCGTAACTAGTGTTATCACGCTTGCCTGTGATCCACACTGAATTCTGTTGCACTTCTAGGTGCTCATTTCAAAAGGTAACTTTTTAAATGCTAGGAATCCTCAAAAGCGAAGACCAGCAGTTGAGCAGCAACAATAGGTCATGGCTATTATTCAGCCCTAGCTTTTCTTTAAAACAATACGTTAGCCTGGATTTGCAAACGTATTTTATATTAGATTATCTCGAGTACCCTCTGGACAGACACTCATTATCAGATTAAGTCATCCATCTACTTCTGAAGTAGCTTTCAGAAAAGTATCTGGAGACTAAAACAAATATGTGACCTAATAGCACATTCACTGTTAAGTGCATGTGGAGAATGTAAAATTGTAGGACACAGCTGAATCAGGAAGATGTCCGCATATTTGAGTTCCTTTATTTTTGTCTATAGGAATTAGTATTTTATTCAGCACAATGATGCCAAGTCAAAGTGGCAGCACCATAAGCAGCAAGAACTCCTGAAGTATGACACAAAGCTACTCAAGTATGGCAGATCCAGGTTAACCAAAGGAACATAACCTCAATTTTAGATTATCAAAACTGAAAACTAAGCTGGACTACAATTGGTCCTAGACCTTTTAAAAAGACACAACAACACACAACAACAGTCAATACATTTAAAACAAAACTAAAACAATACAAAATAGACACTCAGGGCAAAGGCCCATTTACTCAGCTGGGAAAGCCTGTCAAAACAAAAATGTCTTTGATTAGAACTGGAAAGTTCAGATAATGAGCACCTGTTGCATCTCAGCAGAAATCCTATTCCACAGAACAGGGGCAGTTGAACCACTACTATATTTAGCTAGCTGGTTTTTCCAGGTGACACTAATTTACAAAACTGATGGTTCAATTCTATTCCTAAAAAAGATTTAGAGAGTGTTGGCAAAATATTGCCAAGAATATCTATGAAGCACAGAAATTCATTTGAGTCAAGAGGTGGGAAACCCATGAGCTGCAATTTATTTATTTATTTTTGCAATAAACGATATTCTCTCTATTTTGGCTTACATACATTTCAATCTGGAAAAGTATCTTCTTTGGATCAAACCTTTGGGGTTTTTTATGCAATATAAAGATGGGGTATTCATACGTATTTTTTAGGTAACATGATTATGTGCTAAGTTCACACTATTACTGCATTTGCTGGAAATCGCTGTGTTAGGGACTTCCTGATAAAGCCAAAATATTAGTAGTAGTAGTAGTAGTACCAGCAGCAGCAGCAGCATTAATTATGGTAATTAAATTTGTATATTGCTCTTCATCTGAAAATCACAGGGAGGTTTACAATATATTGGCTGCTCTTTTATGCTTAGGCATATTTAAAATAGATTTTTGTTTTCGAAACATGAACAACACTGTACCTCTCTGCCAGTAAGAATGTGTCTGGCCAGTTTGACTTTTGCAAAATTCCCCTTTCCAATTGTTTTAAGAAGCCGGTAATTCCCAATATGGGGTTGTTCCTCTGCACAGGAAGCTATAGAATTCCTACAGCGGGCACCAGACCGACTAGGTCGAGGGGGAGCTTCCTGCCGTCCTTCGCCATGAGAGGTATGCTGTAACAAAGAAATACACATATTTAAGATAATGTACTTTGGAAAACATTGTTCCAAATCAAAGAGAGAACAGACTCCAATGAACTAGAACTTGGCGATCACATTTAAATTAATGGGGCAGTAGATCAGGGCAGACAAAACAGTGTTTCACACACTTTTGTCATCATAAAAGGGAAATGAACAAATTCATGGAGGGATACAAACCATGATACATAATAATATGCTGTATGCCCATCAACAGTTCCTCAGTATTATCCAAGTACACTGGTACCTCGGGTTACGAACTTAATTCGTTCTGGAGGTCCATTCTTAACCCCAAACTGTGTGTGCTTTTGCTAATGGGGCCCCTCACTGCCGCTGGCAGGCAATTTCCGTTCTCATCCTGGGGCAAAGTTCTCAACCCAAGGTACTACTTCATGGTTAGCTGAGTTTGTAACCCGAAGTGTTTGTAACCCGAGATACCACTGTATAAGATCTGTAGTGCTCTTGTGGCATCCAAGGAACTGATTATTAGCTTCACCCTCTAAACAGTGCATTTCAGGATTTGGCAAATGTGTCTTAAGGAATCATCAAAAAGGAAAGTTGGCATTAACATAGAACAATTGTGGGCAGGTGCAGCCACGTACATATAGGCTACAGTCATACCCACTTACTTAGGAGTAAACCTCAGTGAACTCAACCAAACTGTCTTTTGAGTAGATGTGTATATAACTGCATTGTTAGGCTTTGTTTTGGTCCACAAACTCCAACAGAAACAGAGCCCAAGTATGTGTAAATCTATTTGCTCAAACCTCCTTCTACCTTTTTCCTGTTTCCATTTGTTAAGCTATTCTGGCTTCTCCATCCAACCCCCTCTCCACACTGTCCAAATGCAGGTGGTAACCTCACTGAGGCAGAGACCTGCTTTTCTTATATTTTCCTTGTATTTCACAGTGCACACTGATGAAGCTGTAGAACATAACAAAATGGAAGTGAATCATTGTTCCTCTTTCAACAAGGGCTGTAGCTCAGTAGCAGAGCACATCTCTCAAATGCAGGAAGTTCCAGGTTCAATTCCTGGTATCTCCTGATAGGGCTGCAAAATATCTATTTGACAACCTAGAAAGCCTGTGTAGACCAGACGTAGCCAACATGATACTCTCCAGATGCTGTTGGACTACA
The DNA here is from genome assembly GCF_009819535.1 of Lacerta agilis. Lineage (NCBI taxonomy): Eukaryota > Metazoa > Chordata > Lepidosauria > Squamata > Lacertidae > Lacerta > Lacerta agilis. The sequence goes on from NC_046312.1 coordinate 13,710,741, forward strand.
ACACCCATCATCCCTGACCACTGGCAGGGAGTTGGAAGTCAAACAACAGCAAGAGGACATTGACATGTTGGCTAAACCTGGAGAAGACAATTGCTAGGTGAACCAAGGTAGCAACTTCCTACATTTTTCACAAAATCTCTTTTCTAAACGTCTTTAAAATATGTTACTAATAATATCTACAGAAACATTGCTTAGGGTATAAAAAGAATTCCCTAGAATTTTCTACATTGTATCTGCAAGACAAAGACATGATGAAATGCAGGCACCAGTTTTAGACAAACTCAGTAACATCAATGATGCCACTATATTCTGCATCCAGAGGACCACAGCTAAATTATCTAATTTTATCACTATTTTTAGAGGTCTTGCCACTAAAATCGCTTAATCTGAAGGAGCAGAAGTGTTAATGTATAAGAAATAATAAAGAAATATAAGAACGTAAGCCAACTGCTATCAAAAGCCAACTGAGTAACAAGTAGAAATGTATAGAACGGCCACATCTACAGTGATAACAATAGCTTTATTCTGCCTTTTCCCACTATTAAGTCCTAAAGAAAGGGAAATTAAGTACTGAATAAGTGATGTGAAAATGTATGAAGTGGCTGACGCACAAACAAAGTAGCAGAAGGTTTTGAATGGCGAAACAACTGAAATGGTGCGTCGTGTTCTATTTGTCTTTAAAGGGGAGGTGGCAAATGTACAGGATGATGTAGCACTTGGCAAAGCCTAAACTGGCCTATTTGCTCTGACATTTATGGGATGTGCATCTGTACACACACACAGAAAGAGAGAGGGGGGAAGGGAAAAAGAAGATGAGAAAAATGACCGGTCATTGAGAATACATTCTGGCCCAAGTAGCTAGACAAAATAAGCGAACTGTGATACTGTTACCTTACAAACATGCACCTAAATTGTTTCTCTACACTGAAAGTGTGCAGCACTTTCTACTAAGGGTGTGCACTAACCAAAAGCCCTTTGCTAAAGAGCTGTGATTAAAAAGCTCTGGTAAAATCATTGGGTATTGTATCTAAAGTAGAGAAGCCAGCCCATTCACGCAAGAACTTCTGCTTGCACAGCACTGGTTGCCTCCCTTCTCAAACTCCCCCCACCAATCTGTTCTGGAGCTTCCCCCAATCAAAGCAGATCTGGAGGGCTATGAGGCACAGGGAGAGCAGTGGGGAAGTTTTTGTGTGCAAGTCCTTGTGCCAGTGAGATGTTTTCACTGAATAAAATCTATTCCCTTAAATTAGTCCTGTCATTGACAAAAGAGCTCTTCCTCCGACCACCCACACACTTTTCGTATAGGGCAAGCTTGGGTTGAAATGTTTAAAACTGTGCAGATACAATGCATGGCTTTATTACACACCCGTATCTCTGAATTGGCCCAGATCACTTCAAGGTCCATACTTTAGTTCAAGGTGCTTCTGAAAGCTCCTGCTTTGGCCTGGATTTGGGATTCACTCAAATCTGATGCACTACTAGTTTCTACTATGTTAAGGATCATCTCATTGGCAGTAAATATTAGCCATCAAGACAACTGTAGAGACTTCATTTTAGTTTAGTAGCTGTGGCATCTTGCCAAAAACACCTCAAAGACTATCTGCTGGCAAAACAAAGTGAAAAAGAACTTGCTGCCAATGTAAGATGAATTTAATCTCTCTTATTCTAAACATCAAGTATGTTGTGCATGGACAATAGCATTCCTTCTGAAGTAAAAAAAATTTTTTTTACAAGATTCTAAATAACCTACACTAGCAGCTTTAGCTGTGTGGGCACACAACAGGTCCTCCTATGCTGTTCATAAAGGGAAATAATTGTGTTGTTTTGAGATTTTTACAGCATTTTTTCTTTAGTCCTGAGCTTGAGAATAAGGTGAAAGGCTCTGTGGAAAAATATGGTAAACTAGCACATAAAGGTGATAAAATAAAAAACCATGCAAAGAGTTCACTTCCCTTTAGAAACCATATTTGGGACACCACATTTTCTCGTTTCCTCGCTTCAGTCTTCAGCCATTCTATTTTCATTTTTCTTCTATCTTTTCCAACATACATCACAATTTATATCCAAATGCCACCCCATCTCATTTATCTTTTCTCCCTATTATCCTTACATCATTTTATCCATCACTTCCAACCTGATGGGCCCTGACCCAACCAGCTTATCCTTCCATCGGATGCAGGGCTTTGGTTTTTAATTACTGATGGAAGTAGTGGGAGAGCCTCAAGAACTAATAAAAAAAACACAGTGTGTTACATAATGTGTGCAATATAATCAGCAGTCTTTGTTCAGATGCTGAAACTTTTGTGTTGAGTTCTCTGTATTTCAGTGCCAAGTGAAGAAGCCAATGGATCAAAAGCTAGTGGGAAAGTAAACCCTAGAAACATCATTGCATGAAGACTATGTTGTGTTCCTGGGCAGCCCACGCTCCCTACCATTAGACACAATGAGGCAGCTTAGGATTTACCTCTATAGTAACAGATTTTGGGGTACCATTAAACAGGCAAAAGCTGCCCATTATTTAAGATAATGGGGGTGCCATTTGGATATCCCACCAAAAGCACCAAAACTTCTGCAGTGCTCAAAGTCAAAATATGGAACAGGGCACAGTACAGGTCAGAAAACAAGATGAGGAAACCTTTTTATTTTTAATAGAAATAGTCAAGCCTTCATTTATGTGTATTCAAATCCTTCATTGTGGAAAATTGATCCAGAATCTGAATTAAGAGCTGGCAGCCACTGAGAAGTCAGCAATATACAGGAAGAAAGTAGCACAGATAAAAGCTGACAAGCCCTGCTCGAACGAAACTATCCTGACAAAGCAAGAAGGGGTGTAGATTTTGTCCTTGTGATGGGAGTCACTGCCTACTCCAGTTTAAAAAACTTTAAAAGTCTACAAAATGCTTATGGACAGGGTTTGGGATTTCACAACAAGCTACTTCCTTGTCATCGAATGAGCAAGATCTTATCTTCGGGAGGGACAGGAATAAAGCAGCAAACTAAAGAGAGAGAAACAAATTGCGTAACATGTATACATAGAAAAAAGGCAGAAACAAGCCAGCTTTTTGAACAAAATTTATAACCCACCTTTTCAGAAAAGCTTTCCCCTACTGATGTTCCGGCATCCTTTCCCATTTAGAAATAAGCATGAAGGAAAGCAAGAAAAGAAAAAATGAACAAAAATAAAACCTAGGAAGTGTGGTGTTGGAATTTTAAGGAGATACTTGTGCCAACTTTCATTTGTACATACTGCAAAAAAGTTAGCACATTGCAAACATTAACAGCAACTCAAAGAACAACCATTCACCAAGGTTAAAAATTTCATGATTGACTATTCTAAAAGTAACCTGAAGATGAAAAACCTGCCATATGAAATATTATACCCGCTGAAGGGAAAAAAATCTTATAATATAAACTACGTGCATGCTTAGAAGAATTAGTTTATTTTAGGAAACTTATATTTATTGTATTCTGCAGGGAAGTTGTAAGTGCAAATGCTCACCTAAGCACAAAAGGCAACAGAAATAATTCATATGTTCAAGTTAAATAATGCAAAACGTATCTATGAAATATTTCAGCTATAGTAAAAAGAATCATCATTAAGATATATCTCTGGATCCCAAATAAACTCAAGCAGCTAGCAGTACATGATTAAATTATAAAGCAATAAACCTTTAAGAGCAAGTGTGCAGGAGTAACTGAGGATACATCTTACATGCCTTCAGTTTTACCCTACCACATAATTTGTATTTGCACTCTACACAATTCCCTTCCCTAACTGCATGAACACACTTCTGTAGCATGGGCATAGCTGGGGGCGGGTAGGGGCAGCTGCTGCTCCCCTAAATCAATACAAATCTGAAGTTCTGTCCCCCCCCCCACAAAAGCCTGCCCCCACAACAAAAATCCTGGCTATACCCATGTTCTGTAGTCTAGACAGGGAGTTGTGTAGGTAGCAACCTGCTCCATCCAGAGAGATGCTGTAGTGAGTCAATTAGTGGAAAGTGATCTCTCTAGAAAAGTGAATTATCCAAAAATATGAATAAATCCAACCAACATTATCACTATTTCTTGGGAATTCTTTAAATGTGTTTGATTTGGAAATAGAACACAATAAAGGTAATATGTTAAATTTCAGGTCAGAAAGACCCAAGTATTTGTGCTCAACAGCATTTGGGTAGTCAAGCATCTCTATTACAGGAGCATCAAAAACAAGGCTGTCATTCTGTCATCATTCCATAGCATACAGAAATTACATCTGTTGGGCTACTTAACTTGAAACTTTGCATACATTATCTACCCAATGTGATCTTTCATATTTATCACAAAAGCAGGATATCTAGTTGCCATTTGGGGGCAAGACCGCTCTAAAGTCCTATTTTTCAAAGGACTGCCTGCCTGTGATTGGTTAAACATCTGGTTAGTTCATATGACAACCTTGAGTTAGTTTAAGAACTTTGAGAATTTAAATAAGGAAAGTCACTTTATCCAGGGACAGTCCACATATATATTGCCCTATTCCTACCTCTCTTTATTAATGGTGACACAGACCATTCATAACATAGGAATATTCCTGGGCAGTGGGGTGGGTAAGTTGGTGCAAGTGGCCAACAGGTGCATAATATGCCTGGCTAATTTTGAACACTGATACATGCACTACAGAGCCCCATCCCATGCAGCAAGCCCCACAAATACCCTGCCCATATTGCCTCCCACTCCACACTAAAACCTCCACACACACACACACAAACCCACATACCCGGTAATTTAACACATGAACACCCTGAGTGATATCCAACAAAGTAGTTCCATTAGCAAAAAGATTTCCACTTATGCAATGGAATTTCTCCTCCATCTCCTATTTTCTCCCCATGCCCCCACCCAAATCTGCTCCATTAGCCCAAATGGGAACCCATTTTTTCCACCATATATTTATTGCTGACATTCTCATGTTGAGGGGGAGATGGGAACAAAGTAACATCTGAAGCAAGAGTAATTTTTGAGGCTTAAGGGAATCTGCCTGCGAGAAGGTTATCACTGATCAAGGGAAGATACGGAAGTTAAAGAATATAGCGCAATCCTGTGTCAGAATACTCAGAAGCCTCTCTGAACAAAAGAGGGCCATATCTGTTCATCTGCACACATTTTAAATAATTAATAATAATAATAATAATAATAATATGTATGCAGGTAACAGCTTGTTTGTAGTTTCCCCTCTTCCCATAATAATTCCATAACTTGGAAATAATGCACAGCTATTGTACAAGTTTCATGCCAGACCAAGCATTGGTAAGAATTATATGCACTAACTGATGGAATAAAAGCCTGTGTAAATACTTTGGGGGTGGGGAGAGAAAGATTGTGATTGTTTAACTGATCCTGAGAGAGAACATGCTATCTTGAAGGTTGTATAGGTCCTTCAACTGCTGCCCGTGGGTCATGAGTTTTGGAGGTGACTCAGATCTATACGAGATTTTTGTAGGTCAGCCTAATAGTATTTTCAATTTTATAATTTTAACTTTCAAAAAATGATATGGCATGACAGGTGATTAGGAAAATAAAGTAAACATTTCTGTTAAGCTCTAGACCAGGGTCTCCCAAACTTGGGTCTTCAGCTGTTTTTGGACTACAGTTCCCATCATCCCTGACTACTTGGTCCTACTTAACTAGGGATAATGGGAGTTGTAGTCCAAAAACAGTTGGAGACTCACACTTGGAAAATACCGTCCTAAACCAGCCTAAGCTCAACTTCTAACACTGTGAGCTCCATTTCAGTCAAAGTATTATTCACAACACAGTGCTCTATAGTGTTTGGAGTGTGAATAGAAGTGTATACATAACTGAGAACAGTCAACTATATTCAATAATAGTTACATAACTACTTTCTTATATTCAACAAACCCTAATGTTTTAAATGCATTTTCTTCACTTAAAGAAAAGAAAATCTACCCTGTACTTCAGAGTGCAAATTGTTCAACTCTTCCTAGTTTCAACAGTTGCCATTTAGAATTTGCTGGGCAACAAAGAATGCAAATAATCACTCTCAGCTGCACCAAATACAATTAGGTGTAATCTGTTACATTCTTGCCAAAACTATTTTTAAAAAACTTGCAAAATTACAAATGTATTTGAAATCCCAACTTTTTTTAGAATTCTGTTTCCTAAAGTAGCAAGTTATAGAACAGCTAAAGGAAACCTATTTTCACTTCATATCATGAATACAGTGATGCTGGGATAGTAGAACAAGTTCATAAAATGATACAAACTGTCCTTGGACATGGTCTTTGTTATACTGTATAGAAAAATTCAATCTCAGTAGTATTGTTCCAGCTTTGATATTCTTTCAGGGTGCCTTTTGTCCTTAAGGCCTTGACACTCAGCCTCACCTTCTATCTTATTTCATCCACTTACCCTTGAAGTCCCCAACTCATCCTCTTGGCTTCTATGAAATTAGAGCAGCTCAGCCTATGGATAGTGCAGACAGAAGCAAGATGTGGTGACTTAAACCTGTGTTACGGTCTCCACAATGGAATGTCTAGGCGCTGTTTTCATTTGTTTTTGTTTTTTCCAATGGACTACTTTATTATTAGGGATAATTCATTATCCCAGCATCACCGTGGCACTGTGATCTAAACCATTGAGCCTAGGGCTTGCCGATCAGAAGGTCAGCGGTTCGAATCCCGCGACGGGGTGAGGTCCCGTTGCTCGGTCCCTGCTCCTGCCAACCTAGCAGTTCGAAAGCACGTCAAAGTGCAAGTAGATAAATAGGTACCACTCCGGCGGGAAGGTAAACGGTGTTTCCGTGCGCTGCTCTGGTTCGCCAGAAGCGGCTTAGTCATTCTGGCCACATGACCCAGAAGCTGTACTCCGGCTCCCTCGGCCAGTAAAGCGAGATGAGCGGCGCAACCTCAGAGTCGTCCGCGACTGGACCTAATGGTCCTTACCTTACTTTATTATTATTGTTATTATTGATGATGATGATGATTTCTATACCACTTTATATTTTAATGAACAAATCTTAAAGTGGACGACAACACATTAAAACATCAAATACAATAATGCAGAATAAAACAAATTCAAGCTTCAAGGAAAATATTTCAGATCCTTCTCTGACATCATGCTTTCCCCAGTCGCCAACCCAGCATCCAGAGATCTCCATATGGTTGCAATTGGACCTGTGCCAGTCGCAAAACGTGCCTGGCGCCTGGCTAATTTCGAACACTGATTGCAGTCTAAGCAAGTTCCCTCCAAAAGGTTTGGGGAAGGCTGTGGATAGTTTTTAAGAGGTCAGCAAAAACTGATGGATAACGCATTGGTAGGATTTTGTAAGTAAAGAACTTGTGGTCTTCTGTGGACTGTGGCTTTGCCCAAATTTATATTTCTGTTCATATACTCATTTTCACATGCTCATATTCTGCAAGGTTGTTTTAACCATGCAAGTGAATTAACACAGAATCCACAAAGCACTTGGTTTGTTATGAATATTTTAGACTTCAAGTGCAACGTGTCTACCATAATCATGTAATCACAGTGAAAACTTTTACCAATAGAGAATCTGAGCAGCCATTGCTCTTTCCCACACATTAAATTATTTTATAATTTCCATTATTTTATACAAACTCTCTTTCATATGGTGTTAAATCATGGGGATGGGGCAAGTGTTCTTTTGTAAACAAACCAGTCCCTAAAAATAAATTCAGGGGAATGTATTTTGCAGTTATACACCTTGAGATACTGTGCGCTACTTCAATGTGAAATGAATCCAAGGTCAATTTTGTGTAAGAGCTAGACAACAGGACAGCCAGAAGATTGTAACCAAAAGTCACACTCCAATTTAAATGGGGGGAAAAATGTCATTGTGCAAAGGCAATCCTTTATGTTCTCTTGGCTACTAGCTTCTTCTCCTTCCCAATCATACAGCTCCTAAGACTGTTAAACTGATTGGCCAGGTATACCTGCCAAACAATAATCAGTTTTAAAAGTTGACGGCAGGCAAAGTATAATCTTTACGACAAATAGCTTGATCGCCTTAAAACATATCCCAATTTTTCCTCCACATTAAAAAGTACACCCTAACAAATCAAGCGGGGGAGAGAAGGCAAGCAAAATGTGAGGGAGATCGTGAAAGATACAGGAAATTGAATGCAGATTTCCAAAGAATAGCAAGGAGAGACAAGAGGGCCTTTCTAAACGAGCAATGCAAAGAAATAGAGGAAAATAACAGTATGGGAAAAACCAGAGATTTGTTCAAGAAAATTGGAGATATGAAAGGAACATTTCGTACAAAGATTACCACAATTAAGGACAAAAGTGGAAAGGACCTAACAGAAGCAGAAGACATCAAGAAGAGGTGGCAAGAATACACAGAGGAATTATACCAGAAAGATATGGAGGTCTCATACATCCCAGGTAATGTGGTTGCTGACCTTGAGCCAGACATCCTGGAGAGTGAAGTCAAATGGGCCTTAGAAAGCCTTGCTAACAACAAGGCCAGTGGAAGTGATGATATTCCAGCTGAACTATTTAAAATTTTAAAAGATGATGCTGTTAAGGTGCTACACTCAATATGCCAGCAAGTTTGGAAAACTCAGCAATGGCCAGAGGATTGGAGAAGATCAGTCTACATCCCAATCCCAAAGAAGGGCAGTGCCAAAGAATGCTCCAACTACCGCACAATTGCACTCATTTCACACGCTAGCAAGGTTATGCTTAAAATTCTACAAGGCAGGCTTAAGCAGTATGTGGACCGAGAACTCCCAGAAGTGCAAGCTGGATTTCGAAGGGGCAGAGGAACCAGAGACCAAATTGCAAACATGCGCTGGATTATGGAGAAAGCTAGAGAGTTCCAGAAAAACATCTACTTCTGCTTCATTGACTATGCCAAAGCATTTGACTGTGTCGACCACAGCAAACTATGGCAAGTTCTTCAAGAAATGGGAGTGCCGGATCACCTCATTTGTCTCCTGAGAAATCTCTATGTGGGACAAGAAGCTACAGTTAGAACTGGATATGGAACAACTGATTGGTTCAAAATTGGGAAAGGAGTACGACAAGGCTGTATATTGTCTCCCTGCTTATTTAACTTATATGCAGAATTCATCATGCGAAAGGCTGGACTGGATGAATCCCAAACAGGAATTAAGATTGCCGGAAAAAATATCAACAACCTCAGATACGCTGATGATACTACCTTGATGGCAGAAAGTGAGGAGGAATTAAAGAACCTTTTAATGAGGGTGAAAGAGGAGAGCGCAAAATATGGTCTGAAGCTCAACATCAAAAAAACTAAGATCATGGCCACTGGTCCCATCACCTCCTGGCAAATAGAAGGGGAAGAAATGGAGGCAGTGAGAGATTTCACTTTCTTGGGTTCCATGATCACTGCAGATGGTGACAGCAGTCACGAAATTAGAAGACGCCTGCTTCTTGGGAGAAAAGCAATGACAAACCTAGACAGCATCTTAAAAAGCAAAGACATCACCTTGCTGACAAAGGTCCGTATAGTTAAAGCTATGGTTTTCCCAGTAGTAATGTACGGAAGTGAGAGCTGGACCATCAAGAAGGCTGATCGCCGAAGAATTGATGCTTTTGAATTATGGTGCTGGAGGAGACTCTTGAGAGTCCCATGGACTGCAAGAAGATCAAACCTATCCATTCTCAAAGAAATCAGCCCTGAGTGCTCACTAGAAGGACAGATCCTGAAGTTGAGGCTCCAGTACTTTGGCCACCTCATGAGAAGAGAAGAATCCCTAGAAAAGACCCTGATGCTGGGAAAGATGGAGGGCACAAGGAGAAGGGGACGACAGAGGATGAGATGGTTGGACAGTGTTCTCGAAGCGACTGGCATGAGTTTGGCCAAACTGCGGGAGGCAGTGGAGGATAGGCGTGCCTGGCGTACTCTGGTCCATGGGGTCACGAAGAGTCGGACACGACTGAACGACTGAACAACAACAACAACAAATCAAACCTTCAAAGGCAACTAGCGTGAAATTATTAAACCCACAAAAAGGGCATAATTCAAGGACAGTAGTGCATTAAGTAGCCAACAGAAAGCTAACAATATTGACCTGTCAAGGCCTAAGTACCGGTACATGACTCACTGGATCATCAGCATATGTGATCAACAGAGTTCTTCTTACTGTAACATTTTCATGTGTCAGTGTAACTGCATTTCACATACAGTTTAACCGTGTAGGTCAAAGGCAAGCACACATACTCTAAATATAGAATCCCATCTGCAGCCAACCTGCAGACTGGGGAAGACTGACAAAGCTGGGCAGCATCATGCCAAGGAGCTAGAAATGGGAACAGCCTGGCAGCCAAAAGAGTTTAAGGCCTTTAAGGCCAAGGGCTATTAAAATGCCCAAATTCAGCCTCTCACTTGTACTATTATTTTCTCAGCTCCTGCTTAGTTACGTAAGCAGAAGTAATCATTAGTTTGGGCTACAAGTATGCTGTAATAATGTGATGTTATAAATAATGAGTACAACCTAGCTACTATTAATCATGGAAAACACAAATTTAATACTAGAACAGTACAACAGCATAACCCCAAATATCTGGGTGCCTATATGAAGGTGGCATTAGATTTAATCACAAAATAAAAAGATAAAGGTGCATAAAGTGGGGGGGGGGCCTAGAAAGAAGTGACACATCCAGAATAAGGAATTATCCAGCAATAGCACAACAGCTTTATTGTAGTGCAGGAACATTCAGAGTGGATTTTGTTTTTAAGAAAAGTGAGAATCTGTAGCACACGTCCGAGATTTACTATATCATCCAAGTCACACTGACTTTGTTCACTGATCAAAACAAGTTTTTACTGACCTCAGCACTGAAGTGTAAATATAGCAGCTGAAGAGCAAGATGTAGTCAAGCCTGAATCATCAATAAAACTGCAAACTAAGTTCAATTCCCATATAGCCATTGTTAGTAATTATGTATGAAGCCAGAAGGACACCCAATGGTCAAAGATCTGAGACTGATGTTGGAAAGCCCCCGGTTCAGATTTTTTTCCTGTGATTCAGTGATGTGCTATTTTTAAGTAGTCAATTTTTGGCGAAAAAGTTTACTTACAGATTTGATCCCCAAGGCTATCTATAATAGGAGCTTTGGGAGTTCAGTATTTTAAAGGTCAAACTCCAAATCTAAGCGGGATACATAATACCACCTCAATTATTCCATTGCCTTGAAATAACCAAGGACATACTGGTACATACCAAGTGACCTAAAATGTGCAGATCCATATTCAGATTATCCAAGTATGCATATTTTGTAAGATAAGAATGGCCACAAAAGGCCCTTTTTGATGCAGTAGATATCTCTGATTCCACAGTGCAGTTCCAGGTACAGTGGTACCCCGGGTTACATACGCTTCAGGTTACATACGCTTCAGGTTACATACACTTCAGGTTACACTCTGCTAACCCAGAAATAATGTTACAGGTCGGTAGCCGTGTTGGTCTGCCATAGTCGAAACAAAATAGGAAACAAAATAGGAAATTCTTTCCAGTAGCACCTTAGAGACCAACTGAGTTTGTTCTTGGTATGAGCTTTCGTGTGCATGTTCTTGGTATGAGCTTTCTGTGTATCTGAAGAAGTGTGCATGCACACGAAAGCTCATACCAAGAACAAACTCAGTTGGTCTCTAAGGTGCTACTGGAAAGAATTTCCTATTTTGTTTCCTATTTTGTTTCCAGAAATAATGCTTCAGGTTACAAACTTTGCTTCAGGATAAGAACAGAAATCATGCTCTGGCAGCGCAGCAGCAGCGGGAGATCCCATTAGCTAAAGTGGTCTTCAGGTTAAGAACAGTTTCAGGTTAAGAACGGACCTCCGGAACGAATTAAGTACTTAACCAGAGGTACCACTGTATAAGTATCTGACTGATAGCACAATCATATGCAAACTAACCAGGGAATAATGAACACAGTGGAATTTACCTCCACATAAAAATGCATAAGACCATACTGTGAAAAGAGTAGCGATGCACAGCCTGGCAGCAGGTATAATGTGGACCAGACTTCATAGCAATGCCCACTGCTGATGTCAAAAGTGTTACTACAGAACAGAACAGGCAATATAAACAGACCTATTAGCAAAGGCAATGCAGTATCTTTTCATTGATCAGCTATTATAGCACAATTCACTATAACATCCACAAGGCCACTGTACAAGCAGACTGTACAGAAAATGGATTTCATATCACGCCATAAATATGCCTTCAAAATGACTGAACAAAATGTGTAATAGCTTCCAGGAACCTTGATAGTACTTCCTATGGGATGGAGGGTGGTCTAGAAATACAAACAAAAAACAAACAAAGGATGGTCTATAGCTCTGGGTAAAGAATCTGCTTTGTGTGAACTAATTCCCAAGATCAATCCCTGGCATCTCTGAATAATGCTGAGAGAGGACCCCACTTGAAATCCTAGAGAGAGACACTACCAGCGGGCAGAGATTATTCTGAGCTACATGGACCAGTGGTTTGACTTGCTAAGGCTGTTTCCTGTGTTCCTAAATAAATAGCACCCAGAAAAATGCAATTCAAACAGAAAGCATTAGGAGTTCCTCCCCCTTAGAACAATGCTTTCCAAGTCAGCTTACTGGGCCACTCCTGAACTACCTCAATATTTATTTATTTTTTCAAAAAATAAAGTACCGTATATACCCGAGTATAAGCCGACCCGAATATAAACCGAGGCACCTAATTTTCCTACAAAAACCTGGGAAAGCTTATTGACTCGAGTATAAGCCGGTTCACCCTTGCCGCTGTGGAGGAGGAGGAACGAGCAGCCCGAAAGCAACCCTTTGGGCTGCTCCTTCCTCTTCTTCCTTTGCCAAGTTTGCATTTATGCGAGCAGTTCAGGAATGGAACAAGCTGCCTGGGGAGAGTAAAGAACCGCCGTTCTTGTACACTTCTTAAGGAATGGTTGACTGGGGAGAGCGGGTGGCGGCACGAGCGGAGAGAAAGGGCTTCTTTCTCGCCACCCCCACCACCCGCCTCACTCGAGTATAAGCCGAGGGCAGCTTTTTCAGCACAAAAAATGTGCTGAAAAACTAGGCTTATACTCAAGTATATATGGTAATCCAATTTTCTGCTGGAGAAGCAGTGTAAAGACTGCTTCATCATCATCATCATCATCATCATTTATTATTTGTACCCCGCCCATCTGAGTTTCCCCAGCCAATCGAGTGTTAAAACAATGCAGCAATGCCACTGAGTGTTAATTTTCAGCATTAAATAAAGCCAGTCTTGCAAAAAGTGTCAGAAATTAGCTAGGTGCCATGCACATTTTGCAACTGGTGCAGGTCCAATAGCGACCACACAGAGATCTCTGGGTGCCAGGTTGGTGACTGGGGAAAGCACTTAGAAAGGATCTGAAATATTTTCCTTGAAGCTTGAACTTGTTTTTATTCTGGATTGTTTTATTTTATGTTTGAATGTGTTGTAAACTGCTTTGAGATTTGTTTTTTAAAATATAGAGTGGTATAAAAATGAAATGAGGAACAACAACAACAACAAACTTCACAGGGGTGATGTACCTAGAGATTCCATTGTGGTGATCATTATAAACTAGGTTTAAGGTGCCATTTGGTGATTAGATTATATATTTGAGTTTCTAACACTGCTCGCAAACTGAACATTATCTAACCTACAAAACTCAATAATCACTTCACACAGGTTACATACACCCATGCACATCATGTGTAAAAACCATGAAGATGCCCATTTCCTTGTTTCAAAGCTACTGCTTGCAGGTAGGCCCGGCTAAAAGAATACATTAAACCAAGGACAAATGTTGGCCTCTCAATCCTTCAACAGAAGCAAACTACAAGTGCTAGTTCACACATAACAAAGCTATCCTCTGGGGTGTTGTCTCCCTAGCATGGCAGAAGAAGCAGGGGAAGAGCAACTCAGGAACTTCTAAGCAGCATGCACAGCATGCAAATAATAATGTGATGTGTGAACCAGCTCCAAGTGTGAACAGTCCCAGGAGGCTACAGTCTCTGACAGGAAGGGACAGGCTGTTGCTGGTATGTGAAGAAGCACAACAGTGGAGCACACAACATCTCAGAGCTGCAACTATATCAGATGTGGGGAATCTTTGGGCCTCCAGTTGTTGCTGAACCATAAGTCCCATCATCTCTGGCTACTGCTCATATTTGCTGGGGCTTATGGGAGTTGTCATTCAGCAACATCTGGAGGACCAAATGTTCCCAACATCTGAGCTAGATAAATTCTAAGCAGAAACTGAAGGTTTAATTTCACACGAAGTAGCCATAAATGTCAGAATTCAAGAATCAAGACAAGATTCAGAATCAGCTATCTGAGTTCAGAGCACAAAGGCTGTCTTTGGACATTCATAATTTGTAAAGCTTAAATTGATTTTGGAGAACGTCATTGTGCCTAATGGTTTTACGAAAGAAAAATGGGCTTCTGCACTGACTTGTAGGATATGTCTTCAAAATTAAATATAGTTCAACTTCAAGCACAGGCAAGAACAATGCTCATTCAGCATTTTTCTAGAAACTAATACGAAACTGTAGTAAACATTATCTGTCTTTGCCAATAAATGTTGTAGACTGCTACCTTGGAATGTTCAGCATTGGCTCAATTACATCCATCCCAGGTAATAGAAATAAGCTTTAAAAAATTAGTATAAAGAAATTCAGATGGCAGTCGCATGACTAAACCAAAGAGCAATTTCGTAATTTATTTAGGTGATTTATAATCTGTTCCTCATTAAAATCAATCCTAGAGTAAAGGACATACTAAAACAAAGCAACAGAAAAAAGCAAAGCACAAAAATAAATCAAATTCTAGTATAGCACTTTGGGAGCAACAAAAATCTCTTGCAGTCAACAAAACAAATGACAAGTAATTAAAAATGTATTTACATTGTGTCTAATACTTACGACCCAAATCTGTGAGACAAGGGCTTTCCATCATCAGAGTGCTACTATAAAAGACACCTTCTCACATGTTGCTACATAACACACCATCAGCAATTACAACTCTGTTGTCCTACCTGACCTCAAAGATTTGGGGGGGGGGAACATATAGGGGAGCAGGCAGTCTAACCAATAAGGTAAAGGGTCATCTCGTGTTACTGGCCGAGGGAGCCGGCGTACAGCTTCCAGGTCATGTGGCCAGCATGACTAAGCCGCTTCTGGTGAACCAGAGCAGCGCATGGAAATGCCGTTTACCTTCCCGCTGGAGCGGTACCTATTCATCTACTTGCACTTTGATGTGCTTTCAAACTGCTAGGTGGGCAGGAGCTGGGACCGAGCAACAGGAGCTCACCTCGTCGCAGGGATTCAAAAGTCTAACCAATACTTGGGTCCTAATTCCCAGTTTTCATTCTATGCTTCCTTCTTTAGGACACACTTTCAGAATGGAAATTTGCTCATGCCACACCTAATTTTTTATTGGTAAAAAATACAATGGAAATAAAAGAAGACACAACTCCTAGCAGTGCTTGATTTATAACTAAGTGCACAACTACTTTATAATGCTGTGTTTCTCAAACCTGGGTCCTCATCTGTTGTTGGACTGCAGCTACCATCATCTCTAGCTAGCAGGACCAGTGATCAGGGATGAATGGAGTGGTAGTCCAACAACAGCTGAGGACCCAAGTTTGATAAACACTGTTATGACCATGGAACATCCAGAATGTATAAAACAATGCAGCTACATTAGAACATGAATCACTCTCATGATTGCCACTGAATCTTCCTGCCACACTTGCTATCCTCTCCTGCCATACCAGTGTGGTGCACCACATCCTTTGAGAACCAATGACCTACCTGTTTCCCCACTAAGCACTGTCACCACACTTGTAATGGAAGAATCTTTAAACCTGAAGAAATTACAGGTGTAAAATTTAAATTATCAAATATAAAATGCAATCAGAAAGCACTGAGCTGTGTAATCTAACGCTAAGGATCCTCCTGCAATCTAGTACTTGCATGGTCAAGTGCAGGCCTCAATATAAATGATACTTTAAAACTCACTACTACCCACGTGCATCCTCCGAAACCAACCAACCCAATTCAGCATAGTTTGCAAGCTGGGACATGATCGAAGAGGCAATGCAACTAAGCAAAAAATCTAACAGCATACTGTTTTAATTTTTTTATTTTAAACAAATGGGCTATCCACAATAAGTTTAAGAATTTATCTAATCTAGAACTTTAATATCCACACTGGAAAATGGTATTAAGACAGTTCCCACCAAATACTTCTAAGCCTGATGAACTTGCTGATACTAGTGAGTGATCTAGCTAGTAAAAGAGTTAAGTGGTCAAACCTACTGAATAAACCTCAAGACTGACAATGAACTACAGAGGTGTCGAACACAGGACAATTTTCTCTAAAAGACAACTCTGGAGGCCTGGAATCAAGTCCACAAAGATTCTATAATTGAATTACTTAATTAACTCTGGCTGAATATAGCCTTTAGTTCTTTTTATAATCTGTAAACTAAAGTAAACAAAGAATAGAGAAGTTTTATCTACTATGTCAATAAATCCAAAGACTTGACAATGCAACAATTGTTCCACTGAGCATATTTTCCACCTCTGTATCTAAGCTTGTTGCAAGTATCCTCAGTCAATCACAATGAATAGGCCAGCTAACAAACATACAGCACAAAATATATTTTTCTCAACAGTGGATAGAGCCTATTGAAGATCTTCCTTTTCCAACAAGCCTTTTAAATGGAGATTTTTATTCCCAACTAGATAGGTGTACTGAACTTGAAATTGTTTTTATATATTTTTCATTGTTTAACTGCTTTGGGATCTTTTATGGGAGGCAATTCATAAATGAGATAAATAAAACACCATCTTTCTTGGAGCCTATCAGAGATTCTTAAGTTTACAGTAAAACTGGCTATCAGATAAGCAGCACACACAGTAGATTTGTCACTTGTGTCTTCAGTCCTGTATCAATGGATATGCTGTCAATTTCTTTGACAGAAGGAATTTGCATTTGAAATCATATTGATAGCAAACCTGGTGTTCCAAAAGTTAAAGAAAATATTCAACTTTTCCTCTCCAAATTCCAGAGACACCAAACGTCCAAACCTTTATTGTAATACAGCATAAATACCTCTTAATTCACATATTTCATTTGAAAATAATTCAATTTTCTTTAGCATTTATGTAACCCGCCTCAAATGCTATATATGAAGGTAGATACAACATCTAGATCAAAAGGAGGGGGGCCCTTTAAAATCACCTAAGTGACTGCCAACACAAGGGCTTACGCGGTCACTGATGAGATATACAAATCAGATTTGAAATATATGTTATCTAGGTCACTCAATCCAATCTTTGTCAGAGGAAAAGAACCATTCTTTACCACTCTAAGTTTATACATGATCCACTTGTAATGATTAGCATATTTTATGCCCAAGAACATCTGTTCTGTTTATCTGTTACATTCTAAAGACTTAAGACTAAAGTGTGAGGGACTTAAAAAGAGAAGTAGAAGTGAGACCAAGTTTAAAGAGGTGACTGCAGGCAGGCCTTGATAAGAGCTTCCCTACTGATAACATTCTTCACAACAACCTGTACAACATCTGTCACCAGATGTCCAGCTGCCAGACAATGAATGTCATAACAGTAGAGCAATGGATGCCCTAGGTGATGTCAAGATGTCCTCTGAAAGGATTTCAGTTATCACAGTTTGACTGCTGTTAATCATAGAAAAACGGCACATTTCCACCCACTATTTAATAACCCATGTCATGATACATCTTTTAAGATGGAGGCAAAATATACTGTGCTGCATACTGTGAAATTTAACACCAGGCGTTTAAAAAAAGGCATTCAGCTTACTATAAAATTCTCATTACAACAATCGACAATTCTGAAGTACACTCACGTTTTCATTCACGGTGGGCAGTTCATTCACTGTGGGAAGCGGAGTTCTAGTGGACATTTTCATCCACTTGCGCTGAAGCACCGTTTGCAATGGCAAAATCCAGCTAACGTATGGTGTATACAGATATATAAAATCCTAACACCCTCCCCCCTCCGAAGTTATTTATATATATATATATAATGTGTGTGTATATATATATATTTACAAAAATAAATGCATTTTTACTGCATGATAGTGGTAAGAAGCACCACCATCAAGGGTGGGGGTGGGTGGGAAAAGAAGGGGAGTGTGGGGAGGGAAATCCGGCTTGCTTCCCCCTTCTCCACCACGACCCCCGTTTCTCATCTATATTCCAGTCTGATAATGGAGCATTGTATCCTCCCGGGAGTCTTCAGGAATCATCCTACAGACAAGATTAGGATCCTTCGAAGGCGGCAGCGGCGGCGGATTAAAGAAGACGGGGATTCTCACGGAGCACAAAAAAGAGGGGTGGGGGAGAAAGAGAAGTGTGTGTCTGTGTTAGAGAAGGGGGGGGGGCAGGAAGGGAGACGAGGAGACCAGAGCCGCTTCTGAGGAGGGAGGGGACGGGGCTGCGGGCGAGCAAGGGCGGGGGGAGCTTCGGGGCGCTGCAGAGAGAGAGAGTCCAAGTGAGAGAGGGGGGGGATAAACCGGAGTCGGGGAGGATGAACCCTTTCTCAGAGCTGCCCAGGGGAGGCTTCTGTCCCCCTCAAAGGACCCCAAGCCCCGCTTCACCGGGCCTCGGCGCTCATGCCTTTCGCCCCTCGCCCCGACTCCTCCTCCTCCTCCAGCGAAAGTCCCGGTTCCTCCTGCCGCCGCTACGCTAACAAGAGCGGGCCCTCCTTCCGCAGCGAGAGGGGTCTGGCGCCGAGCCTTCGCTTCTCCGACACACCGGGCGCGGAGGAGACCCGCCGCCTCCGCCGCCGCCACCGAGCGGGCTTCCTCCTTCCTCCCCACAACCCACCCCGCTTCAGCCAGAAGCAACAGCAGCAGCAGCAGCAGCAGCAGTGCCGCCGCTCCCGGATGATCCAAGATGGCCGCCCGGCTTCCTCTGCTCCGGCGTGAACCGGAAGAGACCACCCCCTGCACGGAGCGAGGCCGCTGCTCCTAATGCTGGGGCTGCAGGGAGAGAGACAGGGAGAGGTGGAAGAGGGCGCAGGCGCAGGCGCGCGTGCTGCGTTTCCCAGCCCCCCCTCCCTTGTTGCTAAGGTCCCCTGGAAGGGAGGGAGGGGGAGGAGGTTTGATTTGGGCGCGCGCTCTGGGTTGGGGGGGCGTCGTGAGGTGGGGGGAGGGGTATTCTCGCCTCAGAATAATAATAATAATAATAATAATAATAATAATAATAATAATAATAATAATAATAATAATAATTTAAGATTGTATACCACTTTTTAACCTGGAAGCTGGGTTATCGCCACAGAATATTATTAATATTATTATTTATTAAAATTGTATACCACTTTTTATCCGAAATTGAAAGGGGTAGAAGCTGAGTTAGCGCATCAGAAGATTATTAATATTATTATTTATTAAATTTGTATACCACCCTTTATTCAAAGACCACAGGGCTGGAAGCTGGGTTAGTGCCTCAGAAGATTGTTATTATTTATAAAATCTGTGTGCCACCCTCCATCCAAAGGTCAGAAGGCTGGAAGCTGGGTTAGTGCCTCAGAAGTTTGCTATTATATTATTATTACATACCCTCCAACATTTCTCTGATGAAAATAGGGACATCCCATTCCATAATGATCATTTGACTATTTATACCTCACACATTTGAGCAGCTTCCAATATACTGTATATTAAAACATACTAAAACGTTAAGCATTTTAAAAAAAAAAAAACTTCCCTAAACAGGATTGCCTTCAGACGGCATGCGGGTCAGATAACTCCATACCCTCCAACATTTCTCCAATAGGGAGAAAATAGGGATATCCTAAGGAAAAGCAGGACATTCTGGGGTCAAATCAGAAACCAGGACGGCTTCTGTAAATCAGGGACATCCCTGGAAAACAGGGACACTTGGAGGATCTGTTCTCGCCTCAGAAGATTGTTATTATTAATAATAATATTTATTAAATTTGTATACCGCCCTTCATCCAAAGATCATAGGGCTGGAAGCTGGGTTATCGCCTCACAAGATTATTAATATTATTATTTATTAAATTTGTATACCACCTTCCCTCCGAAGACCACAGGGCGTTTCACAACATAAAAATACAAAATGAGAACACAAAATACATAAGGGAAAACAAACAAACCCATAACCCTCCTCCGACAAAGACATTTAAAAGGCCACAGAATGATAATCAGCCAAAGGCCTGGTTATAGGGAAATGTTTCTGATAGGCTGCTGAGGAAGAACATCTATTTTTGTATTTTCATATTTGAACCGCCCTGTGATCCTCAGTATGGAAATTTAATAGATGACAATAATAGTAAAGAGTCTGCCCTCATTTCACACACAGGTAATAATATATTATACATCCCAGCAGTAATCATACATATTGATGATAATAATAATAAAAAATCAATTTCCTCTCAGAGTAGGGCATGCTTCCCGGTTAAAGTATGGGGTTGTCGCAGTCAAGAAAAAGAAAGGCTTGCTTGTGGCACCTCAAAACCAAAACCAAATTCCCTAAATCAGATTTATTCTGGCGAAAGCTTTTGTGGTCTGGAGGCCATTGCAGCACAAGACCTGGGAAAGACCATGGTTCAGTGGCAGAGCCTCTGCCTTGCATGCAAAAGGTTCAGTCCCCAGTGGTATCTCCAGTCCAGGTAGAGGCTGGGAGAAACCCCTGTGTGAAATCCTGGAGAGCTGCTGCCAGTCAGTGTAGGCAGTGCTGAGCTAGATGGACAAATGGTCTGACCTGTTGCAAGGCAGATTCTCCTACGTTCCAATGTGTGTAAGAAGCTTGGCTGGTGTTTAAGAAGCTATGGCACCTCCCGAACCAGTGGTGTTCAATATTTATTTAAATGACTTGGCTGTCACATGAAATACAGAGCAAAATGGTTTCTCTGCTGCTCCAGAGAGTAGGACCTGAACCAAATGGGTCCAAATTACAAGACAGGAGATTCCAACCAAACATAAGGAAGAAGTTTCTGACTACCTCAGAAGCTGGTGGTCTCTCCTTCACTGGAAGTTTTTAAACAGAGGTTGGGTGACCACCTTCTAGTGATTTTATAGCTATGATTCCTGAATTGTAGTCTACAGATATGTTCATAGGTAAGAAGGTCCTGAATGTATATATAAATCTGGTATATAAAGACACAAAGACACAAAGACACAAAGACACACACACACACACACACCACTATGCAAATATGTGAGTGATTCTAGGAACTGAAGTACCTGCTAAAAAGTGGCGTTTAAATTAGCCCTTAGGGAACTTGAGTGTTCTTTCACTTCCCCCTTTCATTTAACCATGACAGTTGCAAAGCTGATATTGGCATTTGTCTTAACACACCATGGAAGTATTTTTTGAAAGCATCCTGTCTGAATTTTCTGAATCACTATGTCATGGTTTTTGTAGAGTTTGCTATATGAGCATCTTCCTTAATGAAGAAAGCTTTTCAGGGCTATGAGCTATTGAGCCACCCCACCTGCTTGAGGTGGGGTTTAAAGGAGCAATTTATCAGCTGGAAGGTAGCCAGTGAATGAGAAATAATACTGCATTTTTCAGCTACCTGGCAAGAAAGCAACAACATGGGAGAACTGGGCTTCAGTAATACGTTCTTTTTGATAAAACACTAGCACTATGTGTCTATCAGATGGGCGAGTGCTCCTCCACTAATTTTTTATCATAATGAAATTTACTCGGGGAAAGGCTGTCCTTGGAAGTTCCTACTGCTTGGGGAAGTGGGGAACATGAAGGTTAGGGTTTAAGGTCTGAGAGAGCCTCTTGTCTGAAATTCTGGAGCAGGCATCCCCAAACTTTGGCCCTCCAGATGTTTTGGACTACAATTCCCATCATCCCTAACCACTGGTCCTGTTAACTAGAGATCATGGGAGTTGTAGGCCAAAACATCTGGAGGGCCAAAGTTTGGGGATGCCTGCTCTGGAGAGTCACTGCATGTCAGTGTGCACTACTCTTCCCCAACCTGGTGCCCTCCACAGGCTGTGGACTACATGTCCCATTATCCTCAGCCAGCCATACCTGTGGAGCCTGATGGGATGTGTAGTCCAAAACATCTGAAGAATGCTAGGTTGGGGGAAGACTGGTGAAGGCACTGCTGATTTAGATGGTCTAATAACCATTAAAGCAGCTTATTGTGCTGTTAGGCTGCCCCACCATGGCTGATTTGCAGGATTTGATTTGATTTGCTTCATTGTATTTCTGTGCTGCTTTTCATTCAAATGAATCCCAAAGCGGCTTGCAAACAATAAATAACAATAACATGGTAGAACATCACAAATACAGCATAAATCATACAGAATAATTAACGGATCATCAGTAAAACAACTACAATCCATAGAACACTGTTGACAAAGCAACAGCTAAAAATAAGCTAAACATCACAACTAAAGCAAAAGGCATATTATATGATTAACAAATCAATAGTGGAGGTGGGCATGATAGAGATTTTTAAATTTCTGCATTGTGTGGATGAAGTGAATAGAATTTTCCCTCCTCTGTCATAATACTAGACCTCAGGGATCATCCGAAAAAAAATATGTTGGCAGTAGATTTAGAACAAAAAAGTAAGGATTTCACACCATGCATAATTCCTTTATAGAAACAGGTGGGTAGCCGTGTTGGTCTGCCATAGTCAAAACAAAATCGAAAATTCTTTCCAGTAGCACCTTAGAGACCAACTGAGTTTGTTCCTGGTATGAGCTTTCGTGTGCATGCACACTTCTTCTTCGTATCTGAAGAAGTGTGCATGCACACGAAAGCTCATACCAGGAACAAACTCAGTTGGTCTCTAAGGTGCTACTCGAAAGAATTTTCGATTTTGTTTTTCCTTTATAGAATTCACTGCCACAAGCTATGGTGAGGTGTACTAGCCTAGGTGGCTTTAAGAGAGGATTAGACAAATTAATGCACAATAAGCCTGTTTGACCATGGTGGGTTCAGCCACAGATATGAGCTGCTGGAGGTCAGCAGTGGGAGTGGTCAGTTGCCTTTAGCTGCAGCTACTGGGCTTCCTGGTATCTGAAGAAGTGTGCATGCACACGAAAGCTCATACCAAGAACAAACCTAGTTGGTCTCTAAGGTGCTACTGGAAGGAATTTTTTATTTTATTTTGTTTGGGCTTCCTGGAGGTATCTATAGGGTAATTATCAGAAATGCTGGACTAAATGGAGAACAATGCAGCAGGTCTCTTCTTAGTTCGGCTGTAGCTCAGTGGTAGAGCATCTGTATTAGGTACAGAAGGTCACAGGTTAGGTCTCAGGTATCTCTAGGTAAGGCTAGGACTGTGAGAGACCCCCACCTGAAACCCTGGAAAGCCATTCCCAGCCAGTGTGGCCAATATTGGGCAAAATGAGCCAATGGTTTGACTTGGTATAAGGCTTCTGATGCCAGTTAAGATTTTACCCATACGAACGAAGGTTGCAGTCATAGCAGACCTATTGAAATTAATGGACCTATTTTAGTTACGCCCATTAATTTCAATGGGTCTACTCTAAGTATGACTTACATTGGATACAACCCAAAGGTCATACCGGTTTTTCATGTGGCAGACTACTTGAAATTTTGGGACCTGGGAAAACCTGGCAAGTGTAGATAACAAACAGGCAGGGCAAGTGATTTTGTTCCAGAAAAAAATCTGGAAAAACCTGCACGCTGTGCATTTGTCATCTAGTTTTGCTGCATGTTCAAAATCTGGCAGTATACTTTGGCTTCTAGGCTCACATGGTGAGGGAAAGAAAGACAAATGAAAATGATCCCTAGGGAATAATTTCCATTTGACTTTCTTTCCTCACCATGAGACTCTAACATACAGCATATGAGCACTGCCCTGTCTAGATATATTGTTATTCAACTCCACAAAACAGCCCTTTGTTATGCAAATAGTTTTGCAATTCTACTCTTCCTTTATTCTCACAGTATCTGGTGCTTTCATGGGAAACTGAGAACACCTTTTCTTTGAACCTGCTGTTTGTATGAACGCATGAATATTGTTAAAGGGCGCAAAACAGGCATTTGAAAATGGAATGCACAATCTAATTAATTGTCTTCAGCTTTTTCAAAGCTAGTGTTCACTTTTAACCTCCACCAGCAGTATGGCACCCTTTGTTGATTGCTTTCGATAACTGTGGAGTTGCCTTGTGCCTGTAGATGCAAAGGGAAGGACACTGGGCCCCATTCACCAGCCAGAGCAATATGTGTTACTGGGAGGTTTCATCTCCTTCACCTTATATCAGGAAGAATATATTACTTGCTTGCTTATCTTAAATACTTTTATCCCACCACTTATTTACTTATTTGGGGTCTATGGGGTGTTTCAGGATGGGTAGTACTTCTGGTAGGGGACATGTCATGCTCCTTCTGGGGTAGGTTGTCCACCTTTGGTCTCCACCCTGCACTCAGCTCTTACCTGAAGCTCCTAGAAGCTGCCAACATGCAACAGCGGCCATACCCCAGGAAATGGCTTCAACTGGCTGGCTAAACCAGGTGAGGGTAGCCGATGGGACTCAAACCCTCAGTGAGCTAGGGACTTCCCCTGCATATAAAGATGGGCTCCGGTGGCTTGAACTGACAAGAGCAATCATGGGTCCAAAGGTCAAGAAGACAATTCTGCTCCTACCGTAAAGTGAAGGGCAGATAGGGCTCATCAAACTGGGAAAGTAGCCCATCTAGGAGAAGTAAAGTTCTTTAGGATGGTGTGATAATGTGTTTTTGGGTGGTATTCAATTCAGTTTTACTCATAATACACCTATTGAACATTGAACCCTTTGCCATGTTCATTTCAGTGGGTCTGCTATGAATAAAAATTAGTTGACTATCATCCTTTGAGTTTCTCCTTTTTTCTCCATTTCTCTCTTCTTCTGTTCTTAAAAAAGACACTTTAGCAACAGCTAAGTGAACTGTAACGGTAGTGGTGTAACACAAGCCCACCTCGAATGTATCTCACAGGTCAGGAAAAGTATCACCAAATCCAAGAGAATGCCAGCATGGTCAATGAGCAGAGCCAATAAAAGTATCGGAGGCAATAATGCATCTTTCATAAAATGGAAGCTTGCCCCTATGAGAATGAAAAAGAACACAAACTTTTGTCAAAGAACTGCAAGCAGAGAATTGAATGCAGTAAATAAATTAACTAAAGGCCAGCTTGCACACCAGGACGAGATGATTTGAGCATATTACACGATCCTAGCCCGACTGTGCCAGCTGCCAATTCATTTAAAGGCCGGGTTGAAAGTGCCTATCCAGACCATGCAGTCATCACGTGAGGCTCTTCTTTTGTGCTTCACCCATGGGAAGTCCATAGGGTGGCAACATGAGAACAGGCCTTTTCTGAAGTAGCTCCCCATTTGTGGAATGCTCTCCCTAGGGAAGCTCACCTGCTGCCTTCATTATACACCTTTAGACGCCAGGCAAAAACATTCCTCTTGAACTAGGCTTTTGAGTTTTGTGGGAGTGGGTTGGGTAAGCGGTGTTATTGGTTTCTTTTGCTCTTGCTTTTATTGTGCATTTTGTGTGGTTTTTCCCCCCCTTGTATTTTTAACCGAATCTTATGCTGGGTCTGTACACTTGTTCCCAGTTGCTTAAGTTAAATATCCAATTATCTCTCAGCCATACCTGCTTTAAAGCCTTATTGCAACGATAAAATGAGACAAGCATGTCTGGAATGAGGGAGGGATAGAAAAGTGGGAAAAAGTAACCTAGAACCTCTAAAAGCTTCACAGATATAACACTGAGGATGTCTCCGGATTATGGCTGTTAGTTCGACAGCACGTCAAAGTGCAAGGAGATAAATAGGTACTGCTCTGGCGGGAAGGTAAACGGCATTTCCATGCTCTGCTCTGGTTTCGCCAGAAGCGGCTTAGTCATGCTGGCCACATGACCCGGAAAAACTGTCTGCGGAGAAATGTCGGCTCCCTCGGCCAGTAAAGCGAGATGAGCGCCGAAACCCCAGAATCGTTTGCGACTGGACTTAACTGTCAGGGGTCCTTTACCTTTACCGTTTACCATCACACCCTGGCAAATGCAGAATGTCCAATTAAAGTTGAGTTGGAACATTTGCACAACAAATCGGGGGGTTGGACTAAATGACCCCTAATGGTACCTTCCAACTCTACCATTCTGATTCTACTTAAATTGACTTTTCCCCAAATAGGACTTGTTGTGATAAGGAAAGCTGGGATAACATTCGATTGATGCAACATTGTCTAACTTCTCTGAAAACAAATGGGATAAATTACATCTTCTAACCTCCAACAAGCCTTTCAAAACCTTTTAAGAACTTCCCCAGTGTGCATCTGCATTGGAATTATTTGAACGGATCTGCTTTAGCGCAAACATGCATAGAGGACCATGCTGTAAGTGTTTTTTGTTGCTAGCAGCCTCAGCTGACAGCCGTAAGCACATTTATGGTAAGAAAGGAAGGGGTCATATTTCCAGCGGAATGTGCTTAGGACTGGGCTATAAGTTTAACATGCTTTACGTTTAGTGTGCTATAAATCTGCAAACACTTGTAATTTGTGAAGGAAAAGCTGCTGAGGGCAGAAGATCAAACTTCCCCCGGTATTCTTTCTTTGAAGCTGGTGCATTGATGCTAATAATTAAATTTTGCCCAACATGTTTTAAAACCAACAAACTTGTTTTATACAAGCCGCCTATTCATATCTCAGCACGTTCCCCCATGGAGATTCATCTCCTTTAGGATGCTTTGTCTTCTGAGTCAGGCATGTAACTGTTCCACCTACACTGTATTTCCTGTGCGGTTAATATTGAATCAAAGACTCCATTCACAGGGATGGGAAAGGAAAATAGATGACTCCAGTCCGTGTGATGTTTTCAAGTGCAAATTAATAATGGATGGACCTGAACATTAGCAGGAAGGAACCAATTCTGCGGCAGCAAGAGAGATGACCTGAGCTAGTCTGCATGTTGCTATAGTAGTAGCAGGTGTTGGCACCCATCTGTCTTGGGAGACAATGGAGGAGTGCGCCTTTAGAGGTGAAGTCAAAGCATTGGAGTTGCTGGGGCTGTAGAGACAGATGCGGGAGAGACATGTTTTGTTGCAGCTGGGGCAGATGAAGGCATCCTGTTGGGCTGCTTCAGATGCACCATAGCGTTTCTTCTCTCTGGGCTCCTCCCAGCAGTCATTCCTCCTCTGGTCACTGTTGTGGATGCACAACCTGACTGTATGTCTCCAGGCACTGCAGTTGTTTGCAAGGGATTCCCCCACGGCAGGATTGATATTGCCAGCCTTCAAGTCATGTTTGCAGACATATTTGTAGCACAGAGCTGGTCTGCCAACTGGCCTGGTGCCTGAAGCCAGCTCCCCATAGAGCACATCCTTGGGATCCTTCCATCTTCTGTTCTGTGGACATGACCAAGCCAGCATAGACGTCACTGAGACAGAAGTGCAGACATGCCAGCTTGGAAGAGCACATCTTTGCCTGAAACTCTGGTTATAGTAACAGAACAGTGGTCTAAAACTTAGAGGATAATCTCCAGGGTTAGTCATCATTGGGGTAGATCCAACTTAAAGTTGAGTAACTATGCCTATCATTGGCTATCACCATAGTATTAACATTTAAAAAAACAAACTATAAAATATCTCTTAGAGACCCCACACAAGTAATAAACAAGACCATCAAAAACCAACCATTTGCATGCTCTTCTGAATGAAATGAATCCCATCATGCTCAATTGAGTTCACTCCCAAATAAAGTGAGCACAGATTATATCTGAAGAAGTGTGCATGCACACAAAAGCTCATACCAAGAACAAACTTAGTTGGTCTCTAAGGTGCTACTGGAAAGAATTTTTTATTTTATTTTGTTTTCACAGATTATAACTCATTTATCTATTAGCTGAGATTACTTTAACTAGAAGACAGCTCTAAGGTTCACTTATAGATATTGGATCCTTTGTCCTTAGTGAGACAGGGCAGCTGAGTATGTGAGAGCTGGGCTAGAAGCAGGCAGAAGACAGTGTGTGAAAACCATACCTAATTTCTGCTTGATTATGGGACTATGGGACTTGATTATGTGACTATGGCTGTGACTGTGGGAGGATCAAGACCTCTTGGGGTTAAATGTTGTGTGGCCCTTTATCATAGTCTCTGGTTGTATTTATGTTGTTGTTGTTGTTGTTGTTGTTGTTCAGTCGTTCAGTCGTGTCCGACTCTTTGTGACCCCATGGACCAGAGCACGCCAGGCACCCCTATCCTTCACTGCCTCCCACAGTTTGGCCAAACTCATGCCAGTCGCTTCGAAGACACCGCCCAACCATCTCATCCTCTGTCGTCCCCTTCTCCTTGCGCCCTCCATCTTTCCCAACATCAGGGTCTTTTCCAGGGAGTCTTCTCTTCTCATGAGGTGGCCAAAGTATTGGAGCCTCAACTTCAGGACCTGCCCTTCCAGTGAGCACTCAGGGCTGATTTCTTTAAGGATGGATATGTTTGATCTTTTTGCAGTCCATGGGACTCTCAAGAGTCTCCTCCAGCACCATAATTCAAAAGCATCAATTCTTCGGCGATCAGCCTTCTTGATGGTCCAGCTCTCACTTCCATACATTACTACTGGGAAAACCATAACTTTAACAATATGGACCTTTGTCGGCAAGGTGATGTCTCTGCTTTTTAAGATGCTGTCTAGGTTTGTCATTGCTTTCCTCCCAAGATGCAGGCGTCTTTCATGCTAGCCATCTTCAAATATCTGAAGGGCTGTCACATGGAAGATGGAGCAAGCTTGTTTTCTCCTGCTCCTGGAGGTTAGGACTTGAACCAATGGCTTCAAGTTCAAGAAAGGAGATTCCGACTAAACATCAGGAAGAACTTTCTGATAGTAAAGACAGTGGAATGGTTTCCTTCGGGAGATGGTGGACTCTCCTTCCTTGGAGGTTTTTAAGCAGAGGTTGGATGACCATCTGTTGTGGATTCCTGCACTGCAGGGGGTTGGACCCGATGACCCTTCCAACTCTACAATCCTATGATTCTATATGTGTAAATAAACCATATAATGGCAATCCCTGGTGTGCCTCATTTCCAAAAGGAAACACGGAGCCTGCATAAGCTCAGGGAACCCCTGGAACTTCTCACTGCTCAGAGACTGATGCGCAACAGTATTTTGTGGCACCCACAGCCATGTTTTAGATTCCAAAATGTCTCCCCAGGCCCCCAAGGCTGAGGAGCCATGTTAGGGTTGTCATATTTCAAAAAGTAAAAACCAGGACACCCTGAAAGTTGTTGAGTTGTTGTTGTTGTTTTTTGGCAGCCCTACCTGTTATGGATGGACAAAGGAGAGTAAAAAACATGAAAGTATTGTTAAATCAAACGAGCCTCCAGAAACCGAATGGTCAAGTCCCTGCGTTCCCTAAAAAAGGAACAGTTAATGTTTTCTGGAAATGTTATAGTTTATTATGCTTCATCGACTGTCGTCTGACGTATTTAGTCTTTAAATATTTTATGGAAGCAAGTTATAGCAGCAAAGGAAAAATGAGAAGAAAGCCTTCTGCAACTGTCAAAACAAGGAAAATGGAAAAGAATGCAGGGAAGGATAACTGTGTTTTTCAAAGACACAAAAATGGAATAGAATATTAAGTACTATTTATACCAGACAGACCAGTGGAAGCCATAATGTGCCCATATGCTTGAAGGTGTGTGTGGCTAAAATGAGGGAATATTCATGCAGGTTTGGATAATTATGGTACTGTATTGACTTTCTAATTACTTAAGCATGTAGAAGACAGCTTTCCTGCTCTACCATAATATTCTATTGTTGGAATGCAATTAAAAGTTGACCTTTATTTGTCATCTAAATATATGCATAAATATACTGTGTACTTCCTTTAGTCTTTCCTGAACTTTCCATCCATCAGGGCTCCTCAAGACAGCCGGTTTGTTGAGCATTCATCCCAATTTGTTTGTACAAAGCTTATGTGGAAGTTAGATTATGTCATGTCTCTATTGAGCATTCATCCTGATTTGTTTGCATAGCATTTATATGTTTTTCTGTGCATCATACTTTTCAGTGAATTCCCCTGTAACTTTCCTAACTGCAAAATCGAATCTTCAAGTTATTTGTTTGTTTGTTTGTTTGTTTGTTTGTTTGTTTTAAAAAAGGATGTTTGTTTCACTAGGGCAACTGAGCACTTAAATCTACTTTAATTGCACAAACCCAAATTTCCAGTATGTGTTTGAATCTGTCCCTGGACAGTTGTGCTATGAAAAATGGAGAAAAATCTGAGTAACAACATACCCTTCAATATTACTCTGATGAAAATAGGGACGTCCTATTTAAGGATGATGATGATGATGATTCTATGCTGCCCATCTGCCTGGGTTGCCCCAAGAAAATATTAAAAACACAATAAAACCTCAAACATTAAAAGCTTAATTTTATAAACCTTGATTGTGTCCCTCCTCAGTCCCCTTTCCTTTCTCTATATTAAAAAGCCGCAAATGTTGTAGGAGTGGTGCTCCACCCATCTGGTCATTTTGGTTGCCCTTTGCCAAATCCAAAATATACCACTGTCAGAGTGTCACCTGCCAGGGCCACAGCTCTTACATGACCTTACTGAAAGCATAGCAGCTGAGGACCCGATTTAAACGTGAAGGCAGCCATGGGGAACACAACATGGGTGAGCAATTTTAGCTTCCCTGGCAAAATCTTTAAAACAGAAAGGCTTCGCAGAGCTCTGAGGAGTTTCTTTGCTGTTCACACTTCTCTGCTTGGTTCTTAAAAAACAAAAAACTCTGGCAATTGTCTTCCCACATCTCTTTATGGTTACATAAAAGTAAACCCAGAGTTGTATGTGGCCCTCCTCACGATTCTCATGCTACCTCTTCTGTTCCATGACCCGCAGTTCTAAAATAAAATCATTTTCTCCTTGGCTTGAAAATAGATGCCTCTGTGTCAATCCACACTGCAATTCTGCCAGTCTTTTCCTCCACATGGTTGCACAACTGCTGCAAGGAATGGCTTGCAGTAACAAGGTGTGTGACTCACACAGGTAAAGCGTACTTATAGAATTAACATAATTATTTAGCATATATTTTGGCTGACGGATAACAGGAGTCCTAACAAGAAAAGGCAACCTTAGGAGAAAAAAATAACAGAAGCTGAACAGCGCAGAGAGAGAGAGAGATGCCCTAATTTGGTTCATGTAACAGAGTCGGTTCTGCATAGGTACCATTAGAAGAAAATTTGAGAGAAAGACTAAGCACCTTGAGACAGGAAAGGTTAAAGGAGAGATTGCTCTTATGGTTTCAGATCTGTTGAATGTCAATGCATAAAAGTGGTGTTATAGAACAAACAGGAAGAACCTGTACGGAAATGCTTTCCAACCCCTCCAATATGCCACCTTTATTTAATAACAATAAAACGTTCTTTCTGCTCTCCTTGTCCTACTATTTAAAGCAACCTTGAGGTTACTGTTATCGTCATCCATCTGCAAAAAAATAAAAATAAATAAACAATCACAATTGCAGTGATAAGAATCATATAATCAATTTCGTTGTACTACGTCCAATGACAATAAAGTATCTATCTATCTTTCTCTCTTAGGTTGCCTACCCCTGATATAGTTCTTTATCTCCTTGACATCTGAAGGGAGGGCGTTCCACAAGGAGGGCGCCACTTGGAGGGTCTATGACAAGCTGTTTCTTATGTAGAAGCCTTGCCCCTCACCCCCACCCCCACGAGGAAAAATGTCAAATATATGACCTTCCCTCCACAGTCTGAAATGGCACGGGTTTGAGTAGATCATGAGGAGTAGTTTACAACTTTGCTTCAACTTGGGAGTTGCAATGCCAGAAGCTTGCATTTGCTGGAGCGCTGCAGTACAAAGCAGCTGATATGTGTAGCTTTTACATGATCTTCCGAAATGAGGCAGCCAAGTGTCTTTCTCAGCGCAGATTGTCTTGCTGGCAGCTACAAGTGCCTACAGATTCAGAGCCTTCCCTTCGCTGCTGTGGAGCTAATCTTAACTTAGGGCATTAGCGTCAACAGGTGCCTTCAAGGAAAGAGGGATGAGGGGATATTGGTACAGCTGGAGCAAGTATTTATAGCCGCTGTATTTTTTTTTTTAAAAAAAACAACAGCTTATAGATCATATCTCTGTTAATATATGTAACACAATCAGGAGACCCCCCCTTCACTTTTCTCGATTCTATATCGATGGAGGATTTCCTCTGGAATCTTCCTGTGACCACAAAACTGCGCTAAAAATAATTTTTTTTCCTTTCAGTGTGCGGCAAAATATGTGCAGATCTTTATGCAAAATGCTCACACAACAATGATTCCTAGCTTGGTGCTGCCCTTAGCTTTTCTTATGGGGATTAGCAGGCCTGTCTATTATTTATTTATTTATTTAAACCTGCAGGTCTGCACAGATGTTTTGGGTCGGAATCTGCTCTGTACCAAAACAGCATAGTCTTACCGTTTAATCCTAAGCAACAAGCAACATCTGATTACACTTGGCTTTCGCTATTGTACGAGTCCCTGGGGACTGTTTGGCATCCACACACAGCTGTTCGCAGCACCAGAATAGGCTCATGGGTTGGTGGGCAGGTGTCTCGGGGTCACATCAAGGACTCGGTCTGGATGCCCTGCAGGTTACGTTTCAAGAGCAGGCATCCCAGCTGCCTGTACTCAGGGTGCACTGAGTTTAAAGAGCTGTTCTTTCACATGAAAGATGGCAATATAGAAACAGGGCCCACTCCAGGTTAGAAAAGGCCTTCAGAAAAGTGTCCTGTGCTTTCCCCCTATTTAATTCACTCCCCAAACCCTGTTTATAACACCCTCCATCCTTTTTCTTGAATTTCAGAGCGGCGTACAAGCAATCATCCTAACAAAAATACCATATACAACACAATCCCATATCATAAAGTACTGTGGATTAAACCACCGAGCCTCTTGGACTTGCCAATTGCAAGGTCAGCAGTTCACATCTGCATGACGGGGTGAGATCCCGTTGCTCTGTCCCAGCTCCCAGACCCTCCAAGTGTCTCTATTTTCCAAGGACATCCCTGATTTAGAGAAGCTCTCCTGGTTTCTGATTTGATCCCGGAATGTCCCGATTTTCCCTAGGATGTCCCTATTTTCATTGGAGAAATGTTGGAGTGTATGGAGTTATCTGACCCCCAAGCTGTCTGAAAGCAATCCTGTAAAGGGATTTAAAAAAAAAAAAGTTTAATGTTTTATTATGTTTTTATATATATTGGAAGCTGCCCAGAGTGGCTGGGGCAACCCAGTAAGGTGTGTGGAGTATAAACAGTCAAATTATCCTTATGGAATGGGATGTCCCTATTTTCATCGGAGAAATGTTGGCGGGTATGAGCTCCTGCCAACCTACCGGTAGTTGTTCGAAAGTATACCAGTGAGAGTAGATAAAGAGGTACCACTGCAGCGGGAAGGTAAATGCTGTTTCTGTGCACTTTGCTACTCATCACAGTGTCCTGTTGCGGCAGAAGCGGTTTAGTCATGCTGGCTACATGACCCAGAAAACTGACTGTGGACAAACTCTTGCTTGCTCAGCCTGAAAGCGAAGATGAATACCGCCCTCTAAAGTCGAATTTGACTGAACTTAACCTCCAGAGGTCCTTTACCTTTTACCTTTATAACACAATAAACTGTACAATACAATACCATATACAATGAAATACATTCCGTAAGGAGTATCAGGATATGTGAAATATAATAACGGGATTTGATTTCACTTCTTAATTTTTGTTGCATCACTAGGTATTCCCTAGGCAACGCTGGGATTTTACTGCTGCTGGTTATTAAATTGTTTTCTGTTGCTTGTTTTGTATGCATATTGTTTTACCCTGCTGATATTTTCAGTCGCTGCCCCTCTAATTCTTTAAGGTATTATTATTCCCAGCTGCATTTGTGTGTCTTTCATATTTATTTATTTTAATTTAGAGTTTGAACAGTTTCAACAGGGCACACCTGGTATCCATGAAAGTTGGTTTTTAAAATATTGAAAATGAAGAGGGGGGAAAAGTTGATTATCTGCCCACTTGAACCAAACTGGACTCTGTAGACGTTATCTAATGCCCTTCTAAGCATGCCCTCTCCAAGAGAGGTGCAAAGGGTGACAACATGAGAAAGGGCCTTTTCAGTGGTGGCTCCTCATTTGTTCAACGTTCTCCCCAGGGAAGCACACCTGGTGCCATTGCTGGTTGGTTTTAGGCAAAAACATTCTTCTTTATCCATTCTTATTTAGTTGGGCGGGTAACTAGATATGCTAGCGACCTTTGCTGTGGTATGGGCAGGGCTTGCTCCTTTTAAATATATTGCCAGAAGAGCATTTAATCTTAATGCCTTTGATATTTTATTTGACTGTGCAAGTCGCTTTGAGGCCCTTGATTGGCAAGGTGCAACTTATAAATGCAATAAATGTATTTGAAACCAACGTGCTTGCTGAGCCAAGGGATTTCTTGGGGAAGGCTGTTGGCCCCCACACTGCAAGTCAACACAAGGATGCTGCCTCTTGCTACAAGAGGTAAGTTTGCTATTAGCTGTGCAGCAGCAGCTGCTATAACGGGGCAGGCTGTTAATTAGAACCACATGAGGGCAACTCCAGCACTGTAAATAAACAGTGTCCCTCAGAAAGGAGAAAATGCTATTTCTGGCAGGCAGGAGCTGAACCTTATAGTTAAAACCGTGCAATTATCCTAGGATGCTGCAAATGTCACTATTTGAAAAACGAGAAGAAGAAAGCCCGAGTTCAACAACCCGCAGCTGACAGGAGAATGAAGGGGTCGACTCTTAAACAAACTGCAGTAGCAATAATATCCGTGCAGAATTGTTCTGCAATTTTTTTAATTTTTTTTATTTATTTATTGCAATTGCACACCCCTTGAAGGGTTGAATAGTAGAACTCTGGCGAAATTTTTGTGTGGCTTTTTGTCCTGCTAACTCAGTTGGTCAGAGCATGGTGCTGATCACACCTAGGTCACAAGTTCAATCCCCGTATGGGGCAGCTGCATTTTCCTGCATTGCCGGGGGTTGGACTAGAATAATAGAATCATAGAATCATAGAGTTGGAAGAGACCACAAGGGCCATCCAGTCCAACCCCCTGCCAAGCAGGAAACACCATGAAATCATTCCTGACAGATGGCTGTCAAGCCTCCGCTTAAAAACCTCCAAAGAAGGAGACTCCACCACACTCCTTGGCAGCAAATTCCACTGTCCAACAGCTCTTACTGTCAGGAAGTTCTTCCTAATGTTTAGGTAGAATCTTCTTTCTTGTAGTTTGAATCCATTGCTCCGTGTCCGCTTCTCTGGAGCAGCAGAAAACAACCTTTATGGCAGACCAACACGGCTACCCACCTGTAACCTCCTCTATGAGACATCCTTTTATATATTTGAACATGGCTATCATATCACCCCTTAACCTTCTCTTCTCCAGGCTAAACATACCCAGCTCCCTAAGCCGTTCCTCATAAGGCATCATTTCCAGGCCTTTGACTAGATGATGCTCAGTGTCCCTTTCAGCTCTACAATTCTATGGGGCGATGAGGGAGCAAAGAGCAGGAAGTGCATAGAAGCGGCGTCCCCAAGCATTTAAGCCTTTCGCAGGAATCACCTCTATTTTTAGGAGGGGCGGGGAGTCACATAAGAAGAGCCCTGTTGGACTAGGCTAAAATAGGGTTGCAATATGTCCAGAATTTCCTGGATATAGCTAGTATTCAGCCATTGTAAGCAGCGTCCAGGCGGAAATCGCTGAAATGTCCGGCAGCCCATGTCAGTAGTGTAGATTTGGGCGAATTTCACTAAAAAGAGCTTTTGTGTCCAGATTTTTCACTTTTTGAAATATGGCAACCCTAGCAAAAGTCCCATTCAGTCCAGCATCCTTTTCACCACAAGGAGATACCTATGGGAAGCTCACAAGCAGGAAATGAAAGTGATAGGACTCTCCTCCTGCTGCCCCCCTAGCAATGGCTGTTCAGAAGCCTTCCATCCTGGAAGTAGTACGCAGCAAATTATGCCATTTAGTAGCTATAAGCTATTATGCTATGTTGAAATACTTCCTTTTCACTATTCTGAGTAAAGATGGTCGCCCAAATCTGGCTGCTTAGGGTGGGGAACAGGTGCAGCTGCTTATATTGATCAAAATTATAGTGCCCTTGCTTTCCTGTCTGTGGCAGTGACTAACTCAGAACTGCAGACCTTCCAAGTTTCCCTATTTTCCAGGGACAATCCTGGATTTACAGAAGCCATCACAGTTTCTGATTTGATCCTGGAATGCCCTGCTTTTCCTTACGACATTCCTATTTTCATTGGATAAATGTTGGAGGGTATGGAGTTATGCGACCCCCTGAGCCCTGTATAGGGAAGGGTTTTTTTTTTTAATGTTTAATGCTTTATCGTGTTTTTATATGTGTTAGAAGCTGCCCAGAGTGGCTGGGGCGACCCAGTCAGAAGGACGTGGTATAAATAATAAAAATTATCAATTACAGGTGGGTAGCCGTGTTGGTCTGCCATAGTCAAAACAAAATCGAAAATTCTTTCTAGTAGCACCTTAGAGACCAACTGAGTTTGTTCCTGGTATGAGCTTTCGTGTGCATGCACACTTCTTCAGATACACTGAAACAGAAGTCACCAGATCCTTAAATATAGAGGGGGAGTGGGGAGGGGTATTACTCAGAAGGGTGGTGGGAATGGGTGATAGGCTGATAAGTGTGGAAAACCAGTTGAGGACTCTAAACGGCTGCAATTAGTCTTGCAGGGAAAGGCAAGGGGTGAGATGGCTAAAGATGGCTTGTTATGTATAATGAGATAAGAAACCAATGTCTTTGTTCAAACCAGGTTTCTCCATGGTTTTAAGTTTGGTGATTAGTTGCAATTCAGCCACTTCTCTTTCCAGTCTATTTCTGAAATTTCTTTGTATTAAGACAGCTACTTTGAGATCTTTTATAGAATGTCCTGGGAGATTGAAGTGTTCTCCTACTGGTTTCTCTGTCTTGTGATTCCTGATATCAGATTTATGTCCATTTATCCTTTGGCGTAGGGTTTGGCCTGTTTGTCCAATATAGAGAGCTGAAGGGCACTGTTGGCATTTGATTGCATACACAATGTTGGAAGATGAGCAATTAAATAGTCCTGAGATGGTGTGTTTGATGTTGTTGGGACCAGTAATGGTGTTATCCAGGTTTATGTGGCAGCAAAGTTGGCATCTGGGTTTATTGCAGGCTCTGGTACCAGTGTCCATGTTGAGTCCTGTTTTTGTATTATTGTGGGTGAGGAGCTGTTTGAGATTGGGTGGCTGTTTGTATGCGATGAAGGGTCTTCCTCCCAGAGCTTGAGAAAGAGAACTGTCATTGTCTAGGAGAGGTTGTAGATCTCTGATGATGCGTTGTACTGTTTTAACTTGGGAGCTGTATGTGATGACTAGTGGTGTTCTGTTATTTTCTTTTTTGGGTCTGTCTTGCAGCAAGTTCTCTCTGGGTATCAGTCTGGCTCTGTCGATCTGTTGTTTAACTTCATCAGGTGGATATTTTAGTTCTAAAAAGGTTTGCTGTAGATCTCTTAGGTGAGAGTCTCTGTCTGTAGAGTTGGAACAGATGCGGCTGTAACGTAGGGCCTGGCTATATACAATGGATTGTTTGGTATGTTTGGGATGGTAGCTAGAAGCATGTAGATATGTTTGTCGGTCAGTTGGTTTACGGTATAAGGTGGTGTCTATGTGTCCATCCTGTATTTTTATAGTAGTGTCCAAAAAGTGTATTTCTTGCATAGATTGGTTCATGGTTAGGTTGATGGTGGGGTGAAAGTCATTGAATGTCTTGTGGAAGGTGTCCAGGGTCTGTTGACCATGTGTCCAGATAATAAAAATATCATCAATGTCTCACCCCTTGCCTTTCCCTGCAAGACTAATTGCAGCCGTTTAGAGTCGTCAACTGGTTTTCCACACTTATCAGCCTATCACCCATTCCCACCACCCTTCTGAGTAATACCCCTCCCCACTCCCCCTCTATATTTAAGGATCTGGTGACTTCTGTTTCAGTGTATCTGAAGAAGTGTGCATGCACACGAAAGCTCATACCAAAAATTATCAACATCATGGTGTAATAGGATCTCCCTATTTCCATTCGAGAAATGTTGGAGGGTATGGGACTGCTCCATGCAGATAGCCGAAATGCAAGGCAGTGAAAATGGTCTTGTATTTCAGCTACTCTGTGGGACATGGGTACCAGAACAGAACTTGGCTTCTGAAAAGAAGTTTTAAGCAAAATAAAAAATAAAAATATCTGGTCCTCACAGTTGCGAAGTATGAAAATATGTGCATGATGTCTAGCAAAGAGGCCTCTGATTGCAATATTGGGGTGCTACTTAATTCAATGCAGTTTGAGCAATGGGGTGCATTATTCTTGGTAAATCATGTTTTCTGGCTTCTACAAACTTCTCCTGATAGCCTTTACTTTCTACTTCTATTTATTATTATTATTATTATTATTATTATTATTATTATTATTATTATTATTATTACAGTATTATTATTATTATTATTATTATTATTATTATTATTATTATTATTATTATTTGTACCCACCCAGATGGGATTGCCCCAGGCCACTCTGGGTGTCTTCTATTCTGAATTCTATCCAAAGCCAGCCCTAGGGATAAATGAATCTGTCGATTTCACTTCAAATTTACCCGCAATTCAAGATGCAACTATGACCAAAACAAACGGTGCCCCCCCTTTAAAAGATGTTTGAGCACTGATAGTTCCCCCCTACAGACAGGTTTTTAGATGTTTGAGGCTCTCCTTCCTTGGAGGTTTTTAAGCAGAGGTTGGATGGCCATCTGTTGTGGTTGCTTTAGCTGAGATTCCTTCATTGCAGGGGGTTGGACTAGATGACCCTCAGCACTCCCTCCAGCTCTACAATTCCATGGTTCTGTGCCTTAACAAAACCTGTGCAGTGCGTGCAGGAGGCTCGCTCCTTCATGCAGAGTTCGATTCACTTTCCTTTCTTAGTCCTTTCCAGAGAAATAGGTCTGCGGGTCTCAGCAGGTGCCCAGGAATGCCAGCTCTTGATGCCTTCCTTGCAATTTATTTAAAAAGTGGCAAAGCTCTGCTCCCAGGGCCGAGTTCAGTTGGGGTGAAAGCCTTTCTGGAATGCTTTTCAGACCTAAAGCATTCTGGCAGCTCCCAGTATGTGATGAGTACAGGGTGGGGACAGCCTAGGTAGACGAAGCCTGCCTGGCTACCTTGCGGGTCCCCAATACAGCAAAGGGTTGGCATCCTCACAGATCTCTTTGCCAGGCTGGAGGCCTCTGAATCGATGATGCAAGGCTCCAGCACCCCCTAGAGGTGGGGTCCCCAAGCTGCGCTCACGTATTCAGAGGTCTCTAGGATACTCATGGATATTCATCCTTGATATTCCTCTGTCTGGCTCTGTCTAGCAGGTTCGGAATGAAATGTCTCAACAACAGTTGTTTTAAATTGCTGTATTTACTCGAGTCTAACGCGTCATCAAATCTAATGCGCACCTCAGTTTTCAGGACCTTGAAAACAAAAAAAGTATTTGCTGGCGAATGTAAATGTGCCATCAAATCTAATGCGCGCCGTAATTTGTGGAATGTTATTTGGCCGAAACAGGTGAGCATTAGATTCAAGTAAATACAGACCTTTCTTTTGACCCCACAAGTGCTCAGAAAAATCTGTCAAAATCTCCAGTCATTTGAAAACTAGGAAGTTAAATATATATTTAAAAAATTAACACCAGAGTGTGCCTTTCAGGCAGTCAGTGAGTCTATTTTGCAAAATTACAAATAACACGCCTTTTTCATCTTATTTTTAAGAAATCTAAACTCAAACAAGTTTTCTTGAATTTGCTGAAAACCTTTTCAGCGCTTTCTTCTCAAATTCCTCCTTTTTCCAATGCAGTTTTTCTGTACACATGCATAGCTCCCTTGTCAATTATTCTGGTAATTTCTACTTTCAGTTAAGTATTTTTATTTATTTACTAGATGGCACTTGCAACGAACCTCCCTTTCACAAGTCCCCTCCTGTGTTACTAAGTGATTGTTTTATTTTTTAGTCAGGTGTTCCGGGTCAGACTTCCATCCACCCCACCTGTCCCTCGGAGGTCCGTCAATGAAGTTAATTCCCTAGTATTTATAATATGGGAATATCTTAGTAACAGGAGAGTCCCGGTCCAGCTGCTGCGACCGTTTATATTCCTTGCCCTGGGCTTCAGGGGTTCAACACCTTTTTGCCTACAGTCCAGGGTCTCTCTCTCCAGATCCCTCTCTGTAGCAGTTAGCTAAACCCTTTTAGCAACTCAGTGGCATACACAATGTTTCAGCCCGCTAGCCCCTCCTGAGTGAAACCCCAAGACACAAACTAACACCCTGCAGGACAGTTTTGTCTTTTCCCTGGGTTTCCCCTCCTCATGAGCAGTTATATCCCGCTGGACCCAATAATCGACGACGACTGACTTATAGCAACAAAAGCTAGTCTTTATTTATTTAGAGCATAACGGTTTCAGTAAATCAATAGTTTAATCGAAGTTTCATAACAGCATAAAAGATTTTCTATTCAGTATAACATACTCAATATTAAACCTAGCCTAACCTACCCACCACTATCCTGGCCTCTCACCCTCTCTCCCTCAGTCACCACTCACTCACTCCTTCTCTCCCCCCCTGACCAACTGCCGCTCCCTCCTTTTAAAGGGCGAAATGTCCCGCCTCCTGCAAGTGAGCTGCCATTCACAGAGATTGAATTTTAACTCCTAACACACTGGGGTTTCTGACCATACCCAGCCTTAGGGCAGATCCGTTACAGCACTGTAGAGCTCAGAGCTTTTATATGTGATTTTACATAGCCATTTCCCCCCTTTCTTTATAACGATTTAATTTACGACTTATTTATAGCATTATTTTCCTGTGTGTGGATCCACCCTAAGTATGCTTTGTAGCCCTGGAATGCTGAATGTAGCTTTGGAAGCAGGGAGTGGGAAATGTGCAAGGAAGGGAATACTGTACAGGGTTTGAGCTCCGTATAATTTATAATATCCTGAAGGAGGGCAGAGCTGACTGGCTAGAACCCAAGTAGGCACACTCCAGCTAGGAAGTGATGTTACGCTGCAACATTTTGCTGCAGCAGGTCCCACTTGTCCAATCTAATTGTAAGGCTGCTAAACACAGTTAAGGATGATAATAAGCAGGTTTGTTGCAATTATTCTGGACTGTTAAGATTCTTCTAAAAGCAGAAGTGAATCACAGTCATTATTCCCTTGGGTGGGGAGAGAGAGAGAAAGAGAGGGAGAGGAGGGTGATTTTCTTAAACAAATAAAAATGAACAAGTTAGACTTCAGTAACTTCACGATTTTGCAGTGTTGCCACCAATCTCATGTGAATGCACTTCGGTTCCCTCCCATCCCACCTCCGAAACCCATTTTCTGCAATGAAATTAGAAATTGTTTGTGATTTAAGACCGGCTTCCAGGCTATATAAATCATTTTTACTGCTTTTGAATGGAAGAAAGTTGCATTGCACCTGGACAAACATGGCACTTATCCCTGCAGAGTGCAAGTTTGTGTGTGTGTGTGTATATATATATATAATCAGCCCTGAGCAAAAGATGATTATATATTTTGTGGTCATTTCTTTAGGGAGTTAATTTGCTGAAACTTCAGTCAGTGATCCCCCTCTGCTCCCCCCATATTGGAGAGAATATGGAGCTCAGCATGAACCTGAATAACTTGATTTCTTCTTCTTCTTTTATCTGCTAACTCACTAAGGCTGCAGAACTGGTCCAAGACATGTTGCTGCCTGAGGCGGAAGAGCAAAGGGCAGTGCGCACCCCCCCACACACAAACACACCCCTTG
This sequence comes from Lacerta agilis, assembly GCF_009819535.1. NCBI lineage: Eukaryota > Metazoa > Chordata > Lepidosauria > Squamata > Lacertidae > Lacerta > Lacerta agilis. The sequence goes on from NC_046312.1 coordinate 13,752,620, forward strand.
CAAGAAGCCAAGACGCACCGTACTGCATAAAGCTGCCCGATTTATTTTGACCGAATGCAGAAAATGCCATAAATACCTCTCCTCCTCCCTGGCAGTAAAAATAATCATACTAATCTAAAGAACTAACAATGCAACTAAACAATAACAAATTAAAGATCTCATAATTTTCTGCCCTTTCAAGGCACCCAAAACCAGAAGCTGGAGGTGCCTGCTTCAGTTTGCCTAATGACAGGGCCGGTCCTGGAGGAGTCTTGATGGAAAAGCTTGACCATAGAATTGAAAGGGATCCTGAGAATCATCTAGTCCAACCCCCTGCAATGCCAGAATCCTGCCCACAGCTGTTGCTGGGTGGGCTTGAACCAGCAACCTTCTGGTTAACAGCCAGACCCTCTGCGCCACTGGGAGACATGTAGAACGTGGGTTTGCATTTACCTCAGCTCTCCATCCATTGGGTCCTCCAAAACGGAAACTTCCAACTTCTTCTCAAAATATTTGATGACATCTTATTCCACAGGGAGCAGGGAAGCTAAGCAACAGCTCCCCGGGTGTTGGGAGAGCACTCCGGGATATCAGCAGCACACCCCACACCCCCGGATCTCTGAGCGTCCTCCGTTGAGCATAGCTCTGGAACAGGCACCCCCTTCTCCTCCAGGGAGCTCCAGAGCCATAAACCAACTTGATTTATGCACACTAGCCTTCTCTCTCGACACAGCAAAAGAAAGAGGCACCGTAGTTCTAAGATGTCAGGCTGCTAGCCCTACCTGGAGATTTTACTCATCTTCTGTAATTTCTTCTCCCCTTCACACTTAACTTCCAACTTTTGCTTGCCGCCACCACAGAAAACGTGCCGATTTCTTCAACCCCTCCTTTTACATTCACTTCCTGGGGAAGCGGTGGCTAGGGCTGATTGGAGCTGGAGTCCAGCATCATCTTGAAGGCCCATGGGTTTCCTACCCCTGATATATGTCTTGCCTAATATGTCAGTGAATACAGCTGTCATTTATTATTATTATTATTATTATTATTATTATTATTATTATTAGTAGTAGTAGTAGTAGTAGTAGTAGTATACTTCCTTGCATCTGCAGATCTCAGGACCGTTCACAACATAAAATGTAGATAGGGCTGATTATACGGGTTGTTGTTGTTGTTGTTGTTGTTGTTGTTGTTGTTGTTATATTTATGCCCCACCTTTTTTCCTGATGGGACTCCAGGCAGCCGACAGATAAAAACACAAATCTTTAAAAACAGAAAAAGGCCACAATCATTAGAAAAACAACCAAAAATTAATAGAATTAAAATTACCGGTATATACATTCGTACCTTGGAAGTTGAACGGAATCCGTTCCGGAAGTCCGTTCAACTTCCAAAATGTTCAAAAAACAAAGCACGGCTTCCGATTGGCTGCAGGAAGCTCCTGCAGTCACTTCCGGGTTTGGGAACTAACCTGCTCGACTTCCAAGGTACGACTGTACATCTATAAAGCCTGTTTAAAACATACAACTGATTACAATAAAACCAGCATGGCACCAGCTCTTTCATGGAAAAACAGTCAGTTCCCAAAACCCTGTTTGAACAAGAAGGTATTCACTTGCTGGTGAAAAGACAGTAAGGATGGAGCCAGTCTAGCTTCTCCAGGGAGGGAGGTCCAGAGTAGGCAGAGCTCTTAGGCTTTCAGGTGTCCCCATTGTGGAGATTCCCTGTTGCCTTTCAAACAGATCCTGACCATGTTTAAAATAAAAATTAAAAAAATTCAACCAGACATTTAAATCTACAGGGGCAATTCCAGGTCTGAGGGGGCTCTGAGCAAAAGGTCTTCTGCTGGGCCCCCACCTCTGGCAGCAAGGAAACTGCTGGTTTGCAAACTGCATAGCAGGAGCAGAAGACCCAGGGCACTGGGGTCTGGATAAAGCGTCTCAGAGAGACTCACCCCTTTCCCAGCATGCCGTAAATCAGCAAAGACTCTGGCAGATGTCAGACTTACTTTCCAAGAAGCAGACGACTCACCATTCTTCTGGAGTTATCGACAGATAAAAGCAATCGCTTCAAACATGACTAACACTTGGCGCCACTCGGAAGGCCAAGAGCTGAACTTTAAAACAACGAAGGCATCGTCTTTCATTTCCAGTTTTATAGTGCAGAGAAGCAATCTGTTTTAGTTGCCTGTGATGAGCCATACTATAATCTAGATGTTAAATGAGACAAGATGCAGGGAAATCAAGCTTCAGTGACAAGTCTAGTAACTTATAGACTGGGATACACAGTTTTATAAAGGTATATACATTTTGGTGGTAATGCCTGCTTTAGCTGCTGATCAAAGACTTTGAAGATCCCAGAAGCTATTCACACCCACCAGACCACACCTGGAATACTGTTTCCAATTCTGGGCACCACAATTTAAGAAGGATGTTAACAAGCTGGAAGGTGTGCAGAGGAGGGCAACCAAGATGATCAAGGGTCTGGAAACCAAGCCTTATGAAGAGCGGTTGAAGGAGCTGGGTATGTTTAACCTGGAAAAGAGGAGATTGAGGGGAGACAGGATAGCCATCTTCAAATATCTTAAGGGATGTCAAGGGAAGCTGTCACTGGGTGTTTTTGAAGAATAAAATAATGTGTTGGTACAAGGAAAAAAAATATAGAAAGGCAAATTCCCTGGATGCCAAGTTCCAAGGGGCGAGTAACCTTTGGTAAGAGAACCTTACCAGAGATTTATCATCACAAAATATGCAGGAAGGCAAAATATGGAAATCTAGGCTGTTAGACCTTTAAATTATACCATTCCAAAATAGTCCCCTCTTCCCCCAGGATAGGAAAAGACCACACATTTAGTAAGTTAAAAATAGTTTACTTACAAACTCTCTAAAGGCCAGAGTCATGTGCCTTCCCACACATCAGTCAGAAAGGTTGCACAGGGAGTTTAGTTTAGTTTAGTTCCAATGTGGCGAAATTTCCTAAATTATTGGTATATGAACTCAAGAATGGCCGATGAGAGCCATGTTGTGTTATATAGGTAGACTGTGAACAAAGGCTTGGTTACCTAGTTCCTTCCAAGGTGAGCTAAGCCTGACAGGACAGCTTACTCTATGGCATTAACCCCTTAATGCATTAATTAGGCTTAAGCATGTTGGTTATATGAGGCTGGTTGTCCCACAGAATGCACAGTTTGTTACAAAAGATAAAGATAGATAAATCTGCAGGCTATTTTTTTAACTGATTTTTAAAATTGCAGATGTATTAAGGAAAAGCAAACAAAGGGAAAAGAAAAGAAAAGAAACAAAGAACCCTGTTTCTATGGGATCCAGCATTGGACCAGAACACAACACCTCATGTACTAATCTGTCTGCATACTAAGAGTATCAGGAGGCCTTTCTCCATGTCTCTTCTCTAGCAGAAGGACAATGTGCATATATAAAATGGAGGGCCTTGTCTGTGGTGGCACCCCAAATCTGGAATGCCCTCCCAAGGGAGGTTTGCTTGGCTCTGCATTCTTTTCAACAACGGGATCAAATGTCTTCCCATCCCTTGTGCGCTTCATATTGCTGTATTTTCAGCTGGCTGGATACTTTTTATCCCTCTTAATCTTATTGCAATTCTTTCATATTAAATTTCTTAGCACATTGCCCTGGAATCCATATTTTTTTGGATGACAGATGGCTTGGAATTATTTTTATGTATGTGTAAGAAAGAGAGGGAAAGCAGGGTGAGTACAGGGAAAAGTGCAGTTTGAAACTGCAGTTCAAACAATGAATTAAACAATTGTTTAAAAACAAACAGGAGGCTAGAGCGTGAGCCTTAAAACAGCACCATCTACCTAGCCCAAATTTGCTTCCAATGCATCTTCCAAACTCAAATACTGTAAAAGTCTCTTGCCATACGCACGCCCCCTAGTGCCTTCTTGGCTTATAGCAAATTCCTTCCAGTAGCACCTTAAGGTCTCTAAGGTGCTACTGGAAGGAATTTTTTATTTTATTTTGTTTTGACTATGGCAGACCAACACAGCTACCTACCTGTAACTTGGGTTATAGCAGTTTATTATGGAAAGTAGTCAAAGGAAACGAAGAAAAACTTCTTCTTCTTCTTCTTCTTAAATAATAATATTAATTAGGGTTTATCTTTTTAATGAGATGTTTACCAACTCTTCCTTCTCTATCTTCTTCTGGATTTTGTATTGCTAATTTCTCATCCTCCTCCTTGTATACCTTTAAGAAGGCCTTTTTTAAAAGCCATAATTCACCACAACTCAGTTCCGGCACCTCTCGGGTGGGTGCCATTGTCATTATAAGAGAGCAGGGGAGGCATTCATGGTGAGTTCCAGTACCTCTTTTGCTAGAAAGATAGCACTGCTTTTAAGAGATAGTCACCAGGCGCAACTATTTTTTCCTGTAGCTCAGGCGTGATCATTCTGTCTTTCCAGTGTCCTCGTAGTGGAGCTTACAAGCAGTGAAGTACAAAGTGAAAGTATTTCTAACACCTTTGGCGTTATTCATCTGTGGGAAGGAAGTATGGGCTGGCATTTTCTCCAGGTTTTTAAATTCTGGCAGCTGGTGGTCAAAGCAGGATACGGAAATCCATTTCAGCCTGAGGGTTGCACACTAGTGTGGGCAACTTCTGGGAGCTGCATGCCAGAATTGGAGGGGGCAACAGCAAAGGGGAAAGGGCCAAAGGTCAAAAGAGGGAAGAACTATGGCTGTGACCTTTTGACAGTGGTCTATAATTGAGCAAAGCAAAAACTAGAGGGGTTTTTTGTGTGTGTGTGTGCACCACACACACGTATCTCAACATCCTGACGGGCAAAAGACAATATCACAGTTCAATAATCCTAAATCCATTTACCTAGGAGTAAGCACTTTTGCACTCATAGAAGCATTGAATTGTAGAGTGGGAAGGGATCCTGAGGGTCATTTAGTCCAACCCTCCTGCAATGCAGGAATCTCAGCTAAAGCATCCATGACAGACAGCCACCCAACCTCTGTTTAAAAGCCTCCAAGGAAGGAGAGTCCACCACCTCTTGTGGGAGTCTGTTCCACTACTGAACAGCTCCTACTGTCATAAAGCTTTTCTGAACATTTAGTCAGAATCTCTTTTCTTGTAACATGAAGCCGTTGCCTCAAGTTCAGAGCAGCAGAAAAAAAAGCTTGCTGCAGGAAAAAGCTCACTGTGACAACCTTTTAGATATTTGAAGATAGCTATCATATTCATATCTCTTCCCAATCTCTTCTCCAGACTATAAACACACTCAGCTCCCTCCTAAGGCTTGGTTTCCAGACCCTAGGCCATCTTAGTTGCCCTCCTTTGCACATGTTCCAGCTTGTCAATATCCTTAAATTGTGGAGCTCAGAACTGGACAGTACTCCAGGTATTGTCTAACCATGCAGAATAGAGCAGTACTATGATATCCCTTGAATGGACACTTACTTCTGAGTAAACATGTATTCCATCAACATTCAAACCAATATTATGCACTTTGATTAATCACAAACTCTATTTGCATTGCATTTCCATCTTTGCTGAATAGCAGGCAGCATTTTTATTTCCATGTCCCACCTTACCTCTAAGAAGCTCAAGCTGGTACATCTTGTGTCTCTCTCTATCCACACCCTGTGAATCTTATCCTCACAACCACCCTGTGAGGTAGATTGGATTGAAATAGTGTGATTGGCCAAAAGCCAGCAGTTAACCATGTCTTAGGAGCTGAACATGAGTCCTCCTGGTCTTCTTAGACTAGTCTGACTGACCCTTTCTCAAGTCTTCCTCCAACATCAGTCTCTCCTGTTGTTTTGGACTACAACACCCATCAGTCCAGGGCTGGTGAGAGTTGCAATCCAAAACATGGGAGAGCATCAGTTTGGGGAAGACTGCTCTAACCACTGGACAACACACTCTCTCTCCATACCACTGTTCACTGTGGTCAGTAAGATCCCCATTCCAGCCTCTCTGGAGCTCAGTTAATTTTATAAATCCAGTTCTAATCAGTGCTTCAGGCAGACCTGTCTAACTAATTCTGTGCAGCACATTTAAATATAGATGTGTTACCTGCTTAGCTGGGGGGGGGAATCAGGAGAGATCTGCTCAGCTGGATTTCCCCCCTTCCAGGTCTCTTTGAAGCTTCAGTCACTTATAGGATCTGAAGCTGTTCTGCTGCCTGAAGATTCTATCTTGCAGCTGAAGTGAACTTCAAAAAGCTATGAGGGTCTTGAAATGTGTATCTGTGTCAGGTAGAAGTTTTGTCTTCTTTCAGGATGCAAAAGTAGCAGCTTAGTTCGACAGTTTCTCTGGAGTGGCCATGTATCCAGCTTTATGGGGGACAGTCCTCTGTTTGAAGGACCCTCAGAAGGGAGAGCAAATGGGTCTTTTAAGTTCCCCATGGTGAGCAGATTGAGGAAGTACACAGCTCACCTGGCCACAGCTTTTCTTGCTAGAATTTTCTATTTTGTTTCGACTATGGCAGACCAACACGGCTACCCACCTGTAACCTCCTCTATGAGACATCCTTTTATATATTTGAACATGGCTATCATATCACCCCTTAATCTTCTCTTCTCCAGGCTAAACATACCCAGCTCCCCAAGCCGTTCCTCATAAGGCATCGTTTCCAGGCCTTGGACCATTTTGGTTGCCCTCCTCTGGACACGATCCAGCTTGTCAGTATCCTTGATCATGCCATGGGTTTCATTATACACAGGCGAGGGAAGGCTGAGTGTAGTCAAACATGCACTCAGGACTTTCAGGCTTTCAAAAAGCTTAAGAAACTACTGGGCAAGTTGTTGTTGTTTAGTCATTTAGTCGTGTCCGACTCTCTGTGACCTCATGGACCAGAGCACGCCAGCCATTCCTGTCTTCCACTGCCTCCCGCAGTTTGGTCATTCATGTTGGTAGCTTCGAGAACACTATCCATCTCGTCCTCTGTCGTCCCCTTCTCCATCTTTTCCAGTATCAGGGTCTTTTCCCAGGGAGTCTTCTCTTCTCATGAGGTGGCAAGATTCCATGGTAAATACTCAGAAGGGAGTTAGTTTCTTAAAGGTGAAATACTGAAGGCACAAATGCAGACAATTCTAATAAGAAAAGTGGGAGGCATCTAAAGAAACTGGTGTGGTTGCATAAGCAGCTTACAAATGAGCCAAGATTGAAAGGCATTATAAGAAATGGAAGAATTGAGATCACGAAGGGTATACACAAGTAGCCAACAGTTTCAGATAGGTCAGGCGGGCCAACACAGAATGAGCTCAGGCTTACAATAGGCTAAAAATAATTTTTAAATGTTTCTTTCTAAACATCAAGAACTTTCTGATGGCAAGAGCTCATACTCCCATAAGACTCTCCTGCCTTGGAGATTTTTAAGCAGCTTGGCTGGCCATCTGTCATGGATGCTTTAGTTGAGATTCCTGCATTGCAGGTTTCACTAGATGACCCTCAGGTACCTTCCAACTGTACAATTCTATGATTGCTCTTTGGCCAATTTGTTAAATGAAGTGTTTCCTCAAAACTTTTGAGCACATATATCATTGCAAGAACATTTAGTAAAGGAGTTGCTGGATCTCCAAATGTTTTTGAACAGTGCAATGCTAAATAAATCTATTGACATTAGTTTAAGGTTTAATGAAACATATTCCTATGTATGTGAACCTGATACTCTTAGTACCTAAAGTGTGTTCCTTAGTGGACATATAGTGACCTATTTGGGTTAAAAATAGCACCTGTACAATAGTTGTGTATGAAGGGACCAGGAGCAAGTAAAGACAAACTTCTTTTTGACTGAATAGTATCATTCATCCCACTACAAATGGAGACAACCAAAACCTCAGGATAAAGTGTTGTTTTATGGACATGTGCAGACTTGTTTCAAGAACAAGGAATTTCCCCAGAAGCCAGTTTTAATCCTGCATGTTTGGAAGAGTTATGGCATTGAGTTTGCACTCCCGAAAGGGCAAATGCTATTCTTAGGGGTGCAGCAGCTGCAAAGTAGTTTATGCTTTCCATTCTTACTTTTCAAGAAACTCACGTTCTTATTTAAAAAAGCATCCTCGATTACGTTAGATGTTGGTAACATAGAATGAGTCCTTAATCAGTTAACATTTCAATGTTTTGGGTCTGTTTTTACATAATGTTCCAACAGTCTGGAAGTAGTCATACCTCATGTTACGGCCGCTGCAGGTTAGGTCTTTCGGGTTGCACTCTGCGCCGAACCCTGAAGTACTGGAACAGGTTACTTCCTGGTTTTGGTGCTTGCACGTGCGTGCGCATAGGTGCAGGTTGCAAACACACATCCCGCACAGATCGCGTTCGCAACCCAAGCATCCATTGTATTCACTTTTTGAATGGGCCAAATAACTAAAATTAGAATGGCATGAAAGGAAGGCTGCTCAAGTGTCAGGATGGTGGTGAAAATTTTGTTCCACCCACAACAGTAGTTCTCCTCTTCCACAGCATGTTTGACAGCAAATGTAAAAAAAGGAGTTGTACAGGTAGACCAGATACCTCATCCAATGATACAGCAAGCAAGATCAAGCTCATCCCACTAAGTCCCATTCTAGATGTTTCTTTGCCACATTAACTGAATGTTGTCTGAATAACTACCAGGAATGTGTCATAACTGAAGATTCCAAAACCAAATCCTTTATTTTTCACAACTGTATAAATGTGCTCCAAGTATTTATGTCCAAGACAAAGTTTAAAAGAAACATGCTGTACAGCAAACTCTGATCAGTTTGCTGGTGTATTAAATCCTCTCATCTGTTAAACTTAGTTACAATACCAGTCATGGTAAGATACATTTTGAGTTCAAGAAGTGTAGCACGATGTTTAGCTATTACAGCTTGTGCACACATGTTGCACTTCCAGTAAGAGATGCAGAGAGAGATATGCACTGTAACACTGGAAACTAGATTGATTCACTTTAAATAGCATCAATATCAATGTCCTCTTCCTTGTTGTTTGCAGGCTTCACAGTTTCAACTTTAGGTACACTGGCCGTCTTGGAGTACACCACCTGCACAAAGAGGTAGGTTTCATTAGTGCAATGAAGTAAACAAACTTGAGGTATTCTAAATGTAGATGGCTACTAGTAAATATGCCTGCATGGGAGTACAAAATCCTGTTTCAAATCAAAGACTTAGTTGCCCTTAGGTTATTGCTACAGATATTTTTAAAGGTAGATTTAACCAACTTTTCAAAGCAGAGTTTAACACATACTTCAATATTTTCATCTTCATCTTCTTCCTCCTCATTGCCAGATGACTCCTCTTCAGCTTCTTTCAGCCATTTAATGAAGGGTTCTGCTTTGACACGAATTTCTTTGGCAAGCTCTTTAGAGACGTATTTCTTTGAGGCCTACAAGAGAAGATTGATGTCAATTCTATGCGCTGCATTGTTTCCTTACCTCAACATTTAATGAACAATTAAGTTCACATGGGATCCAAAGTAGGAGTTGCACCAGTTCTTAAAAAAACGGGGAAGAATAGAAAAAATGTGCTAGGGGCCCAAACAGTTGCATAGATTATCTATGAGTACAGTAGGATTCATGCTGCTGAGGTTTGCCTCTCCCCACATTATGGAGGGCAGGCGGGCTGGAAATGTGAAAGAGGAGCGGGACAGCCAGTGCATACAATTCTACATGCATGAGAAATCAATGCTTGAATTATTACCCCCAAACCTTGCAAGGGAGGATCCTACGTACCAATGCACAAGTTGTCTCATCCCCCTTCCCAGGCTACCATCCCCATCCCTCCCTTTGTACTCTTGGATACTATTTAGTTCTATTGAAGAGCAAAATTCTGCAGCACAATCACACAATTCATAAAGGCCATTGCTACCATTTAACAGGTGTACATTTACAAGTTTGATTATTTGTGAGATTTATCTTGCTATGTACTTAGCACAGACCTTTTCCGCCCAGCCCAGAATGACCTCCTCTTCCAGAAGATCTGCATCATACATTTCCTTCAGGATATGCGGAATTTTAGAAATCAGTTGAGACTGATGCATGGCTACCACACACTCCAGGCCATGAAGAAGGTATCTTTGAGCCTTCTTGTTGTTGTGGCAGAACTGTGAAATGAATTGGAATGGATTAGGGAACAGAAATCCATTTGCATAAACGAGCCTTATTAGCCACTTTCCAGACTGCAATAGGCAACTTGGGGTTTACCCAAACCAATCAGCAAGGTGTAACAAGAGAACACTTGAATTTTACTTTGGGGCTGGAGGACGCTTTGCCTTCTCCACATCCAGTGATGAAACTCAGTGGGCTGCCTGCAGAGGCATGGAATACTCCATCCAATTTGAACCACCCACAGTATTTCCATACCAGACACACAGGTCATCGCCCTCCTATCACCCAGCATAGAAACCAAGAGACGGCTAACAAGGAGGGAAGGAGTGTGTAACTAACTTTTTGGAGTTAATTTACCAGAGCAGTGTAAACAAATACAGGAAAAGCATTGCAAATAAATCATTGAAACAGAACACAACTTGCAACTTGATTTTATGTCACTCTAATTTTGAGTTCTAAATGCTGTCTCTTCACCATGTTTTAGGCATATGATAAGTATCACTGATAGAACTTACACGCAAGAAATGTCGCCTGTACTTCTTTATCTGCTCTCTGATCTTTTCATCAAAGAGGACTTCAGTCAATACCAGGGGTCCCATAGCTTTGACATCCAGTCTTTCTGCTTCTGCCACTATATCTTTATCAGATGTTTCTATGACACCTTCTTCCTTCTTTTTCTGAAAATATAAAAAAACATGCTACTATACTTGCAACCATGCTGGCTATACCTACTAAATTCCTTAATAGTTAGTTCACTTAATGAATGAGCCAGCTACTCTAGTTATAAGGTTGTCATTTCAGCACAACAGGAGCACACTAATATCCCTTTTTACCTTAACAAAGTCAAATAGTATATTAACTCTTTCTTCAACAGTCCTTTCTAGGTCATCAGTCAGGGTGAGAACTTTTGCATGATCGCTGATTTCATCCATTCTGCGCCTCTGGGCTTCTTCGGTTGTGTCTTCACCCCAGTCATCATCATCATCATCCTGAAAAGTAAAAGTGGTTTACTTTACAAGTGAGAACATAAATGTAACACAAAGAACCGCTTTGATACACTTGACTCTACACACACCTCTCATAAAAAGGTAAGCAATGAACTGGAGTACCTATGTTCCGATCAAGACATTTCTCTCATTCAATCTGACCATGTATACTTACCACATGTGGAGGACTAAGCTCTTCTGGTGCTGCTGACTGAGGGGATGGTGTCTCAGTATTAGACACAGAACCATTCTCTTTATCCTTGCCTTTTCTATTCTTCTTTTCTTTCTCTTTCTTGCCTGTACCAGTCTCACTGCTCTCTGCAAACATTAACAAGTCTTCATTCAATAGCTGCTTTCAAACAGTTTCATCTGATGTTTCAGTTTCAGTCACAACTGTCCAAACACCTCTAAATATAGCTTATGAAAATTGACTTCACTGTTTTCAGGTGAGCATAATCTTAGTTTCATCTGAACCAGATGCTGACAAGACTGCTTAATATGTCTTTTGGGGCAATAGCTTTTTCTCAAGCCAACATTGTTAGGTTGCCTTTTAGAAAAGACACATGAAAAACACTTGACTCTGAGTCAGACACCAAAAGAAATACCAAAACCAATCTCCTCTAATTGAACATTCATAGTGCTACTAATTACGTGTGTTACAGAACTAAACTTTTCTAGATCCAGCATAACCTGAAGTGTTGACAATACTTTGACCAGCTACTTGCAGTTACAGAGGAAGTACTCTGTGTGACAATATTGAAAACTAGAAGGCAGTGCTCTCATCTCATGTAGACCAGGATGTTCAGAATTTGCTCATGGAGAACAGCAGCAACGGCTAGGATGTTAGGAGTCTATATAACAGATGGCCTCACCTACAGAGGCCACTGGAATAGGTCAGACTATGCTTACTATAGCAAGCTTAAATTGAAGCAGACAACTAGTTATCTGCCACAGAGTGTTGCTTGCATAAAATAGTTTCAAAGAATGGTACCCTGCCAGCCTAATTTATGACCTGTCCTTTGGTGCACCAAAACTAGAGGAATTTATTCACTTACCCGGTGGGTTTTTGAGAATGAATGTGCAGAGTTTATGGTTTGTGTCAAGCATGCCTCGATATCCACAGGCTTTGCAAGAGTTACCAATGGTTTGTTTCTTAGGATTGACATGCTGTCAAAGAAAAGAAGTAGTTTTAATGCCTGTCATTTTCCTAATTACCTTGGCACTAAATGCAAAGTAAGAATTTTTCACTGCTACCTCTAAAAGCCTGGAGTGGCTAAACTTCTCTAATCAAAGGGCTACAATGAAAAATGGTCATGCCTCCAAGGGCAGTGGGAGGGTGTGGCCAATGCACACATACAGAATCTTAAGGCAACACACACACAAAAATTGGGAAGAAAACTCAAACTTTCAAAGATCTTATCACTTTGCAAAAGAGCCCCTTTTCCCTCTTGTGTGGTAACCACAGCAATGTCTTGAGGAATGTTCAGGAAACAGGAAGTTTCTGAGACCTCCTTGAAATGGTGACACAACAGAAGAGGCTCCTTTGCACAGTAGTAAACGGAGACACAGTTTTGGGAGTGCTGGTACTCTCCTGCCCCCCAAGAAGGGGGCATCTCAGCAGAACTTCAAGTTGGGGAAGGCAATACAGGTTTTAGTTTCAATTCAAGGTGCTGCATTTCACTTTTTAAGCACCAAATGGTCCAGGACAAGTAATGAATGAGGCAGGCAAACACCCCAACCCCCTGCTCCAATTGGACTGGCCCCTTGCACAGCAAGCTAATACCAACTGTTCTATGCAAAGGAAACCAGTTAACTTATAATTTGCTATGTTTGTGTGATTTATATTCTTAAGGAGGGGAAACCTTGACAAAATTTAACTAGCATACTCAAAATTCAGAACTGACAGTACAATCCTAATACATGTCTATTCAAAATCCCAGTGAGTTCAGCAAGACTTCTATATATGCAACTATAGGATTGCAATGTCATGTATGGCACTCCAGCATTAGCCACTTTAAGACAATGCATTGCAAATTATATTGTCAGTCTTTAAAAGACACATGTGAACATTCTGAAGGTAGTACTGTACCTACCAGATCAGTTTCAGGATTCTCACACTCAGGACAGAGAACAAATTTTTTAATGAACCCATCCAACATGTCTTGTAGCTTATTCGCCTCATGAGATCCATTGACAATGTAACGGTCATTCTTAACATCAAACTGGGTCTGCGCTCCCAGCTCACAACCAAAAAATTTGGTGGGATCTAATGAAAGCAAAACAAGTTATTACGGCTCTGCAATGGCCTTTCTCCCATCCCAATTTATATTCAAAACATTAGCAGGCTCTTGCTACATTAATAACAGTAAAAAAAGTTGGAACTCTTTAAACTACAGTGTGTTTCACTATCAATCTGAAGACCAGTGTTAAAATTCCCTCCCCACAACAGCATCGTTTAGGAGTGCTGCTTATAACCAGTTCAGTACTGCTATTTGTTAAATATAAGGCAGTACAAAACTCCCCGTATTGTCTTAAAAGTACTGTTCGCCATGTCAAGCTACATTGTTTCCTTACAGTTTCCTTCTCGCCATAGGAGCTACTACTGACTTCATGAGACAAAAAGACAAGGTTGTGAATGTTGGCTGATGCAGAAGCAGCTGCATGGCGATTGCTAGTACACTTGGGACGTTCAAATTTGATACAGGAGCAATCTGAGCAAGGCCTGATTTTTCTGTGCAAGTCAAATTTCTGCAGTGTTAGAACAAAGGACATATGCAAGTTTTTAAGTGTCTTGTACAAAAAGAAGGGGTGGCAGAGTAAAATGTCTATGCACCAACTTACACGTAGGAGGCCGATTAAGCGCCTTTGCAACGTCAACCATGTTGACTATAACTGTCTTTATCCCATTTCCTTTGCCCTCAACCTAGGAAGAGAAGATTTGTTTAAACATACTTGAACATACTTATTCAACCCAGTTCAATTCAAGCAAGAATTCATTGGTTTCAGGAGTTTTAAGCAAGGTGAAATTCAAGCTAGGCCTTAAGAAATTTAAATATTGCAGCAACTACCTTGGCAATCAGACGGGGCATTTTGTAGCGATAGAACTGATCCGAAACACTGCGGTTGACATTGACAGACATTTTGGCTTATTAGTAGCTTTATCAATAAGATGGAGAGATCTTTGATTGCAACTTTTTGGTATCTTCTGTCTGGAGAAGACGTGATGACATAAACGACTGCAAGAGTTCTCGGTCTCTGACATGAAAAATTTTTCGCCACCGAGGCTGTGAGGTTCTTGCTTGTATGCTATATTTCCCCAATACAGGTACCAATGGCTGCGCAACAGCTCTGCAAATTAAGAAAGCAAGATTTAGTTTCTGTAGCACTGTGGAGAACATTCATGCAAAACTCAGCCAATGCCAATGGGGCTAGGTCAACTTTAGCAAAATTAACTTTTCCATTTGCCACCCAAGACAGAATTCAAGTATGTGTGAGCAAAGGCTACATTCATATGTCAAGAACAACTTTTTATAAATGTAAGTTTATATTTACACACACACACACACACACACACACACACACATGTAAAGCCTCTACTTGGTTGTTAAGTTGCTTGAGAAAAATGGGCAGGTAGAATATTTAAACCAAACAGCTGTAAAAAGCAACATGAGTGAATTATGCCTGCTTCTGCCAAGAACAGTGAACTTGGTACAATTTTAAGCCTTTTATGTTGCACATTGACTCATGTTCACTTTGTAACAGTAATAACTTGTCACATTCCATTGCATAGTCACTCTGCACCTATTTAGCAGGTGGATATTTTCATTAAACCTTTACCGGTTAACGTTGAGCCAGCACTTGCTTTCAGTGAGAGTTCATATGAAAGGCACCTCCTACATATTTTAAGTCTCTTGTATCTTCAAGGGTATACTGTCCTAGTAAGCGAATGTTGGAGTGGGGCCATACCTACTTAATCAGCACCACTAAAATTTATCTGAACCACCTCATTACACAAGTCCCTTGCCATAAAGAACAATTGCCTGTGCTTATTTAAGCGAATCAAAGCTGTTTACGCCAAAACCAGTAACACCAGCAGATACGGTTTCAAGCATTTCTCCCACCCTTTCCACCACATGACCTAAACACGTGCCTGCAGCATGAACCCCCCCCCAAAAAGACCCGAAGTAAAAACAAAAACAAAAATGGGGGGGGGGGGGCCAAAACCCGTACACTAAATACTTTGGAACAGGGAGGAAAAAGAAAACGTGATGCTTTTACCTGCTGGGGAGAAAAGCCATTCACACGCCACGAGGCCTTCACGTATAAAGTGCACTTCCGCTCCCTCCCTTTGGTTTAATAAAAAAACAAAAACCCCACCTCCCCTTCACCCGGGCGTCGGAATGACTCAGAAATGCAGCAATTAAGCACTGAGTCAGCCTTAAATATGAGGGGCGGCAGCATGCCGCGCAGGCGCTTCTCCTCTTTTTTTCCTCCCTCCGCTCTCCCCCGCCCCGCGTCGCTCTCTGAACCCGGGGAAAAAAGAGGCATCGAGAGAGAAACAGGCAGACAGAAAGGAGCCCTCGCCCTCCTCCACCCTCCCGGCGCTGCGGGTTTAGGAACTGCGCCACAGAGCGCGCACTCTCCCCAACCACCGCGTCTCCCTCGCCGCCCCTCCTCCCTCCGCCCAGCATCACGAGGGAGGGAGGCGCGGAAGACCTGGCAGCCGCCATCTTGTGGAGCAAACCCGCGACCGTGGGGGGAGGAGGACAGAATAACCCTTGGATAAAAGCGCAGTGGCGACCACCGTCCTTATTATACAGTACACCCCTTCGCCTCATCTTACCGCTTCTCATTCCAGCCCCCCTTTCCTACCGCGGAATGAGGGACTGGGGGCCGCGGCATCGCTCTCAGACCCCCACCCCAGAGAGAACGAGAAGGGGGGCTTATTATCATAGCGACGCATTTAAATGAAAAACCGCCCTCGCGCCTTACGAAAGGGGCCCGAGAGGCCTCTGCCCCGTGGCCGCCGCCCTCGCTGTCGTTCCCCCCCCCCCCGCGCCAACCCAGCTCCTTTCCCCACCTTCGTTTCTTTCCCTCTGAGGCCCCGCTTCCCCTTTCCACAAAGCCAACCCCGACCCGCATTTCCCACCCCCGGCCAACCGCCGCGTCCCCTCAGGAGAGGACGGAGCCCCTTCAAACCCCCCGCCCCGCAACTGACTGCCTGTTCAAACGGCCGCCTCCGCCTCCCTCGCGACTCACCGTTTTCGTCCAATACAGACATAAACCCAACGCTGCTCGCCCGGGGCTGTGACGAAGGCCGAATCGGTGTTGAGAAGAAACGATGAGCGACGTCGGGGGGTTGAGGGGGGGGAAGAGAGAGAGGTGTAGCCACCGAGCACCCGGACGCTGGAAGGGGTGGTGGTGTGTTCTTCTTCGTCTTCCTCTCCTCCTCCTCCTCCTGCGCCCCTTCCTCCTGCAGTCCTTTCAAATAGACGTATATTTACTTAAATATATTATATATATCCGTTATCTTCTGTGTCCGGTGGTCGAGGGCGGATGAGGCCGGCGCCGCAACCGCCAGGAAGAGGGGAGGGGGGGTCCGAGAGTCCTGAGGCGGGCGGGATCAGCGGGAGCGGCCGTGCCGGTTGCTCTGCCAGGAGGGAAATACAGTCAGCTGAGGCAGCATTGTTAGATGGGGTTGGCGGCGGGGGCGCGCGCAAGTTTGCGCGCGAAGCCGCGGAGGGGGGCGGAGGAACGAGGTGGGCGGGCGGGCGCGCGCGCAGCGCAAGGCTCGACAAAACCTGCCGTAGAGGCATCGAGGCGCTTTTTTCTTTCTTTTTTTTAAAAAGGGGAGCTCGCGCGCGATTGTATGGTGGGGGGGGAGGGGTAGGGGGGGCAGGCCATAATGGCCGCCAAGCACTTACCTCTAGAATGTTCTCGCTCCGACTGAACAACGCCGTCGCCAAGGCTGAGATCAATCAGCCGCCAGCGAGGACGCGCCCACCCCGCCGCGGTATTGGCTGCACGCTTTGACTACGGTCGGTCTCATTGGTTCCCGGCTCCTGTCTGTCATGGCGCTTGGTGACCTCCCCCTCCCCACGTCTCTTCCCTCAGCCTCTCTCTCAACATCCCCACCCCCCACCCCACGCGCCACCTCCCCGGCCGGCCGCTACGATCGAAGCGCCCGAAAGGACATCGCGTTTACAAGACGAAGCCAGAGTCTCGCGAGAGTTCGGCTGAGGGGGAAGAATGAGTCAGTGTTTGGCGCATGGGGGAGGGGAGGGAGCGAGGTTCTTGCTCGCCTTGCTTCGTAACGTGAAGACGAGTTAAGAGGGTCGGGAGTTATGTTAAGGAACAAGAACGTAAAATATACCTCTAAATCCCTTTAAAGGTCGTGCCCATTCTGTTCTCTTGAATTTTGATATGAAAAATAACTGATATGAAAAATAACAAGCTTGCTCCATCTCCCATGTGATAGCCCTTTAGATATTTGAAGATGGCCATCATAAATACAACCAGAGCTTATGATAAAGGGTCTCACAGCATTTAACCCATGTACATCAGTGAACACTGCCCAGATTGACCCTTCTGCTGAGGAAAGCCTGAGGACTGTGGTATACTGTATATAGACATGAAAGGAACATACACACAGCTCCTCCTATACAAACACTGTATACGAAAATTCAGTTATCCAAACATGAGGAATTAGTACTATGCACACCACAGATTCAAATTTCCTTGCTATACACACCACAGATTCAGATTTCCAAAGAGCTGGGCCTGCCTGTAGTACTGTAAACAAATAAGCCGCCTTAAACAAGCCTTGCTTTTTGTGTTTTGCTGGAAACCATGGAGAAAGGGGGGAGACATTGGACAAATTAGAGCATATTTTTCCTTTCATGTTTGCCTTCTGTAAGGTTTTAGAAGGTTCCCCTGTTTTTCCCCATCATTTTGTGGTAAAAATTGTGTGATTGGGAACGCATTAGAAATTTTCTCATAGGAATTGTTGGAAATCACCAACCTGTTATGCAAACTCTTGCTTAACAAACTATTTTATGAGAACACATTATGTTTGGATAGGAGGACCTGCATCTGTTGTGTTTTCATGGCGCATTTGCTCTTGGCTCGTGGGACCAAACTTGATCAGCGTCCTGCACATACCAACATCTCAGGAGTTCTATTACACACCATGCTAGTACCTACTGAATGTCTAGACGAGCATGGGTAGGCAAACTAAGGCCCAGGGGCCGGATCCAGTCCAATTGCCTTCTAATTCCAGCCTGTGGACAGTCTGGGAATCAGTGTGTTTTTACATGAGTAGAATGTGTCCTTTTATTTAAAATGCATCTCGGGGTTATTTGTGGGGCATAGGAATTCGTTCTTTTTTCTTCTTCAAAATATAGTCCGGCCCCCCACAAGGTCTGAGGGACAATGGACCGGCCCCCTGCTGAATTTTTTTGCTGACTTCTGTTCTAGAGAGCTGCAAGTGGAAATGTACTATTCATACAGGTGAAATGCACTGATATAAGGTTTCATAGAATCATAGAGTTGGAAGAGACCACAAGGGCCATCCAGTCCAACCCCCTGCCAAGCAGAAAACACCATCAAGGCATTCCTGACAGATGGCTGTCAAGCCTCCGCTTAAAGACCTCCAAAGAAGGAGACTCCACCACACTCCTTGGCAGCAAATTCCACTGTCCAACAGCTCTTACTGTCAGGAAGTTCTTCCTAATGTTTAGGTGGAATCTTCTTTCTTGTAGTTTGAATCCATTGCTCCGTGTCCGCTTCTCTGGAGCAGCAGAAAACAACCTTTCTCCCTCGTCTATATGACATCCTTTTATATATTTGAACATGGCTATCATATCACCTCCTAACTTTCTCTTCTCCAGGCTAAACATACCCAGCTCCCTAAGCCGTTCCTCATAAGGCATCGTTTCCAGGCCTTTGACCATTTTGGTTGCCCTCCTCTGGACACGTTCCAGCTTGTCAGTATCCTTCTTGAACTTTGGTGCCCAGAACTGGACATCGTAGTCCAGGTGAGGTCTGACCAGAGCAGAATACAGTGGTACTATTACTTCCCTTGATCTAGATGCTATACTCCTATTGATGCAGCCCAGAATTGCATTGTCTTTTTTAGCTGCTGCATCACACTGTTGACTCATGTCAAGTTTGTGGTCTACCAAGGCTCCTAGATCCTTTTCACATGTACTGCTCTCAAGCCAGGTGTCACCCATCCTGTATTTGTGCCTTTCATTTTTTTTGCCCAAGTGTAGTACTTTACATTTCTCCCTGTTAAAATTCATCTTGTTTGCTTTGGCCCAGTTCTCTAATATGTTAAGGTCATTTTGAAGTGTGATCCTGTCCTCTGGGGTATTAGCCACCCCTCCCAATTTGGTGTCATCTGCAAACTTGATCAGGATGCCCTCAAGCCCATCATCCAAGTCATTGATAAAGATGTTGAATAAGACTGGGCCCAAGACAGAACCCTCCAGGATGAAGAGAATCTCTCCAGGATGAAGAGGAGCCATTGATGAGCACCCTTTGGGTTCGGTCTGTCAGCCAGTTACAAATCCACGGAATGGTAGCATTGTCTAGCCCACATTTTACCAGCTTCTTTACAAGAATATCATGGGGCATCTTGTCAAAGGCCTTGCTGAAATCAAGATAGGCTACATCCACAGTGTTCCCTTCATCTACCATGCTTGTAATTCTGTCAAAAAATGAGATCAGATTAGTCTGACATGACTTATTTTTCAGAAACCCATGCTGACTTTTAGTGATCACAGCGTTCCTTTCTAGGTGCTCACAAACCGTTTGCTTAATGATCTGCTCTAGAATCTTTCCTGGTATTGATGTCAAGCTGACTGGGCAGTAATTGTTTGGGTCCTCTCTTTCCCCCTTTTTGAAAATAAGGACAACATTTGCCCCCCTCCAGTCTGCTGGGACTTCGCCTGTTCTCCAGGAATTCTCAAAGATTACTGCCAGTGGTTCTGAAATCACCTCTGCCAGTTCTTTTAATACTCTTGGATGTAGTTTATCTGGCCCTGGAGACTTGAATACATCTAAACTAGCCAAGAATTCTTGTACTACCTCTTTACTTATTCTGGGCTGTGTTTCACCTGCTGAATCATCTGCTTCATATTCTTCAGGTCGGGCATTTTTTTTCTTTTTTGGAGAAGACTGAGGTAAAGAAGGCATTGAGGAGTTCTGCCCTTTCTCTGTCTCCTGTTCACATTTCACCATCTCCTCTAGGTGACCCCACTGTTTCCTTGTTCTTCCTTTTGCTACGGACATATCCATAAAAGCCCTTTTTATTGCTTTTAACCTCTCTAGCAAGCCTGAGTTCATTCTGTGCTTTAGCTTTTCTGACTTTGTCTCTACATGTGCTGGCTATTTGTTTGAATTCCTCTCTGGTGGTTTCCCCCTTTTTCCATTTTTTGTACATCTCCCTTTTAAATCTTAACTCAGCTGTAAAGGTTTCTTCAGTTGTAAAGACCTTCAATATGTGCTAATGCAAGGGACTATTCTGTGTGGTTCCTGCGCCCTTTGCTATTTACTTATTATCAGACCCAAATCATATTGCATGGTTCAGCTTTAGACATACTATAAGGCCATACTCTCACCCATGTGCTGTGAATAGATTACGGTATGTTGTTCAAGGCCACCCACTAATCAGCAAACTTTCCTAGCTGCAACTGCAGAGTACTCTGTTCTCCCGGAGAAGTGATCTCTGTTGCGCCTTGCTCCCTTTCAAAGGAACCGAAACTGGAATGGCTAGAGGACGGGAGATTGCCGAGCAAACACCCCCGTAATCCTGTCTCTAGATTGCTGCAACTCCTCTTTGCCCCTTTTGCTGCATCTCCGCTCTTGAGTTTAATCAGGGTGGCATCAGATGTCACAGCAGAAGTTATCGTGGAGGATGAATTCATCAGTGGCAACTGCCTCTGTATTAGAGGCCTCTGAATACCGGTGGTCCCTGCCCCTGGCCACTGCTGGCATTGACCTCTGGGAGGTTGGCTATGAGGGAATTCAGCTCTCGAACAATACAGGGTTCCCCATATATCTGCTCTAAATCATCTTCTGCTTGTCCTTCTCTGTTCACCATCCCATTGTTTCTTCCTTCAACTTTCTCATCAGTAACTTATTGAATCAGAGAGACCTTTGGCACGGTGTTATTTGCCTTCTACTTCGCCTGCCAGCCTGAAGCCCATAGTTACTTTCCTGGGTTCCCCATGGCCTTGAGTCCTTCCTACTTATAAAACGGCAGGCTGATAATGCGACGAGAAGTCTTTGGTTAACACAAGTCTTAATGGCTCTTATTTACTCCCCGCCCAATCAGAAACATGTTTTGTGGTAAAATCGGAATCCAGCCTTTTTCGCTGGCTGAGGTGGGCCCAACGTCAGCTATCTGAAATTTGTCCAGAGTATGAGTTGAACTCTTTGGGTATATTAATAATATGCAAAATGCATAAATTACTACACAGCCATTTTACCTGTTCCTTTTGCATGGTCACCCTAAATAAGGCAAAAGATCCCTGGAGAGCTGCTACCAGCTGGTGGAGACAATATGGACCAATGGTCTGTGTCAATATAAGGCAACTTCCTGTGACCCTATGACTTTCTGGTTTGTATTTTAGATGGAGTTGGTGGTTCAGGAGGTGCAAATGGAGGTGGTCCTACAGTAAGGCAAGGTGCTGGGCAAATGCCTCTGGGGGATCCAGAATAGTGTGCTTCCGAAGGCCCCGATTGTTTACTTGAGCTAGGGAAATTCCCTGTGGACTGTTCCCACTTATGAACTAGGGAGAAGTCTGTGAATGCTTGCACATGTGCATTTGGGGTTTCTGCTCCAGACCCCAAAATGCAATGGGTCAGCCTTAACTGTAAAATGGTCCATAAACCAAAATTAGGGCCTTCTTGGTCTAAGGGAGGCACTTCTTGCCTCTTAAAATCGGGTCATTAAAGTCACTATTGAGGGGGAAAGTCTCACCTGTAGGCTTTTGCTGGTCTGCCTCTTTTTACTCTGAAAGAAAAACAACAACCCATGAGGCATAGGTTTAAGAAGATTGAAAGGCTTTTCTGCTGTGTTCTTGAAGGCAAGTAAGTTATGAACATTGCTGTCTGTGGCAGTGCACTGACTATGAAATAGGACTCCCTGATGGGAAAAAATACAACTTGAAGAAGCCTTTGCCATGGCTAAAGAATGCATGTGTTTTCTCTCTCAATGCAGCTTACAGGCAAGAGACCCTCCTTCGCCATGGCTGCTGCCCTAGATGCACGCTTCTTTTCAGCCCAGTGCTTGAGGCAGCAGATCGCCAGCCTATCAAATATGCACGTGATGCTGTTTCAATCAGGATCAAAAAGGAAGAAAGTGTGTGTGTGTGTGTGTGTGTGTGTGTGTGTGAAAGAGAGAGAGAGAAAAAAAATTATCCTAAGGGAGCTCTGAAATGCACCCTTGAAATGTGTGATGAGATCCTACATGACGTAGGTAGAGACTGATATGCGATCACTTATATTGAGCTCCCAAACAATTCCTCCTAAAAATAAGCAAACACCTGGGCAATGTTGCAAGCCAAAACACCCATTTCTTCCAGAAAAGTGCAGCAGGGAACCTCTCTGCTAAGGGAAGCTGCTATACAGGCAGTGTGCCATTTGCCAAATGTCTCGGTCGGGTTTCGTAAGGCAACATTTCTGGTTAATCAATTACAGCCGCGAAAAAATGCAGTCCTGCCAGTGTCCGCTTCATTGTATGCAACGCTGGGGGCGGGGCGGGGGGAAAGCTACCCTACATTTGCCTCTGCTTGACACAATGAGCAAGCGTTTCAAAACAGGATTTAGCTGTGCTGGAACATACAGTCAGCCTTCATTCTTCTACAGCATAATAAATGGGTATTAACTTTAAAGAGGCCTTTGGAAAGCTTGCCCCTGCTGAATACTGCAGGCGCTGAGTCAGTGAACTTTGCAAAGCCTCACCCCTGACCCCGGAACATGCATGCAAAGCAGACAATTGCACAAGTAATTTTGGTTGCAGTGCTGGCTTCAGTTTTTGGGGGGCCCTTGGGCAAGGAGCCCTCAACGGGGGACCCCTCCCAGCTGTTATTGCCTCAAAGAGTGGAGGAGAAATTCAACACGTTTAAAGCCAAATCTATCATATTCTTGCTTTCTCAGGCAGTAGGCGAACCAAAACATTGCTATTTTTCGGAATTCACGCGAGATTCGCAATGCGGTTTTGCAACCCTGCAGTGTTTACGAAAAATGCATACATTAGGGAAAGTGTGCACGAAAACGAAGAAATTAGTGAAAATAACATACAAAAATGCACCATGTTGCAAAAATTAGTAAAAATGTGTTTGTTAGGAGAACTTCACATGAAAAAAACGCTGGTGAATTTTCGTGAGGATTTTTTAAATAAAAAATTGCCTATTGCTGCCAAATGCGGAGAACTCGATTTAAGATTGGGGAAAGGGTAACCGGAGAGAGCCGAGATTGACAGATCCTTCTACCCACTAGTTGCCAGCTGTTGCTGCTCCTCTGCCTCTATCATTACTAATACCCATTTGCTTGCCAGGCAGAGCCATTGAGCAAGCAGGCAATGGCAGTGACTTCTTCCTTCTCACCATGGCAGTTGTTCAGTTCCCCATCTCCTCTGGGCCAGAGTGAGAGGCAGATGAGCAAACAGGCTGCAGCAGTGAAGAAGGTGAGCAGATCCTTATGGCTCTTGTCAATGAGCATCTTGCTGGGAGGGGGGTCACCTGGACCCTTGGCAGGAGCCCAAACAACCTCGGTCCTGTATACCTGAAGGAGCATCTCCACCCCCATTGTTCAGCCCGGACACTGAGATCCAGTGCCAAGGGCCTTCTGGCGGTTCCCTCACTGCGAGAAGTGAGGTTATAGGGAACCAGGCAGAGGGCCTTCTCGGTAGTGGTGCCTGCCCTTTGGAACGCCTTCCCGTCAGATGTCAAGGAAATAAGCAACTATCCTACTTTTAAAAGACATCTGAAAGCAGCCCTGTTTAGGGAAGTTTGTAATGTTTAATGCTGCATTGTATTTTTAATATTCGATTGGGAGACGCCCAGAGTGGCTGGTGAAACCCAGCTTGATCAAAACCACACTGAAACACACACAAATGATACAGCTTATGTCCCAAAGCATGCACACACACACACACACAAATGATACAGCTTATGTCCCAAAGCACATTGCAAATTGTTGCACTCTTTCTTTGCTATTTCATTTTTTATTTCATTTATGAATCATTTCCTATGGAACATCCTGAAGCCGTTTGAAAGTAAAAACATCTCTAAAAACAATGTCAAATCCAACACTGATATAGATAGAGTATTTAGTTATTACTTTTATACCACACTTTCCCCCCAAGGAGCTCAAGGCGGCATGCATGGTTGTATTATTATTATTATTATTATTATTATTATTATTATTATTATTATTATTTTAAATTTCTACTGTATACCACCCTTAATCTGTGGATCTCAGGGTGGTTCACATCATAAAATTACAATATAACAAACACAACAACCACCTGTCTGTCAGGCGTTTGGGAATTACAGTGCAAAGAACTTTGACGGGTGGGACAACGGACCTGTCCGTTACCCGATGTCATAATGATTCCAGGTGATTGACAGGTGGGTTGTCCCCATCACCTCTGTCTTACAAGCATATCCCTATTTTCATATGTGACATGTTGGAGGGTATGACATAAAAAACTCACCTCCCCCATCACTGGGGCCAGCCTTTTTTTGAGAGAGAGATCCCACAGTAGGTTGCAATGTGTCCAGTGCATTCCTCAGCCGTGGATCTTTGCGGTGTATAAGTCTACTCTGCCCACATACTCCACAGGTCATGATAACATGCATTTGGGGCATCGGTATAAAAATGCTTACTGGAATACTACCCAATTAGAAGGTGAAATGTGAGTGCAGCAAATAAACAGCCACACACTTTTTTTTTAAGGGTCAAAGCAAAGAAGGGAAAGGGTGCCGTATTGAGCTGGATGACGGTGAAAAGAATGCTAATATTCCATGTATATGTTTGGGCATTTGGTTTGCCTGGTATGGGCTCCCTACCATAGGGGTGGGGAACTTTTTCCAGCCCGAGGGCCACATTGCCTTCGGAGCAACTCTCTGAGGGCCGCAGGCAAAAGTTAACAATGCGAATTTTACCTTTGGCCGGTAGGTTAGTTCCTTCCCTCTCGCACATCCCTTTTTATCGTCCAACCAGGCAAGACAGACACTTTCTCAAGAGTTCCAGTCAGGCAAAAACACTTAAGGAGGGTGCAAAGCTTGGGGGGAGAGGGCCTGATAGAGAGGCATTTGACCCCTAGGCATGAGATTTCCCCTTCCTTGCCCCACAGTATTTTTCTTATCATTAAGTGTTGCTCCCCCCCCGATTAAAATACCATTTGACACCCTTTTCTTCCTGTTTTTGTATTATTTCTCCTGATGCAGTCAGCACAATTATTTTAAAAATGCTTGATGTTTTCCTTGCTGCCTCACACCCTCCTTTTTCCCATGAATTCTGAAAAGTATATGGGGGAGGTGGCAGAGGAGGTTTGCCCTGTGTGAGCTTAGCTGCTGCAGGGGCAGAGTAGAAACGCAGGACTATTTCATAATGAGCCCGAGGTCATGTGATTGGAACAGCCGGTCACATTTTTTGAATGCTTTAGCGGTTTGTAGCTCCCACGTAGCTCCCCCCCCCCCCGGCCACAGGAAATCATGTTCCAAAACGAGTAGAGAAAACCCCCCATCTGAATGGTTCTTCCAAATAAAAGAATAAGGTTTGGCTATTGGTCTTTGCTTTCCGTGAAAACACATGCTGTAAAATAACTACCAATGTGCAATATTTTAAATACTGTGTATTTTAATATTTAAAAGGATTAGAGAAATGAAAGAGCAAGCGTGGTGAACCATTGACCCACAAGCCTAATCTGGCCGGCCAAGATCTTAAAAAGGGCGCAACAACCTGCAGCTAAACCAATTGCAATCTGCTAGTAGACAAACCAGGCCCCGCCTTGCCATACCCTCCAAGTGTCTCTTATTTTCTAGGGACAGTCCTGGTGTGCCCCATGCCATTGTGTTGTGATCATGGCTAATAACCACTGACAGTTAACCGCAAACACTTAAAATGAATCCTTCGCGTACACAGGTTGTTTATATATCTAATTAGCAGATGCTGGAAAAACAACAGGAAATGTCTCTCTCCATGGTATCCTGTTCCCGAGCATCCTGGGAGCATCCATCTGACCACAGTTGGAAACTGGGTGCTGAGTGAGATACAGAGCTTCCATGTTCAGGAGCAGTATATCTTAGTGACCCATTGCTGGAGATAAATATTAAATATTGCTCTCATGCCCTGCTGGTGAACCTCTAGAGGCATCTGTATTGCAGCTGTTAGAAACAATGCTAGACAAGAATCATAGAATCATAGAGTTGTAGAGTTGGAAGGGACCCTGAGGATCATCTAGTCCAACCCCCTGCAATACAGGAATATGCGGCTGTCCCATACGGGGATCGAACCTACAACCTTGGAATTATCAGCACCATGCTGGGTGCTTGTTTATTTACATTTCTGTATTGCCCATAAGCTAAACCCTCTGGAAGGTTTGCAAATGCAAGATGCAATTGAAAAACTGAAGAACAGTAAAAAAAAAAAAGGTGTACAATGCGAATCACTGACTACGTGTACCCACAAACCTAAAAGCCAGCATAAACAGAGGCAGCATGGAGTTTATTAAAACCAGCAAAAAAACAAAACAAAACAGCATGGGAAATGGAAGCTGGTGCAAAAAATTAAATAGCAAGAGAAATAATATATGTGTATCGAAAGATAAAAGGCTTGGGAGAAGAAAAGGGTCCATAACATAGCTGCTAGGTCAGCCACTCTGGGGATGCTGTTCCATGAATTGTGTGCCACCACCAGTAAGGCCCTCTTCCTAGAAGACATCTGCCCAACTTCATTAGGCGAATGAACCTGATGAAGGGCCCTATGACATCTGCCTGCATACAGATGATAGCTTATCAGACTTGCGACTGGTAAAGTGGAGCTGACATTCGAGAGACACGTTCACTTTGGCCTGCATGGTAATGAAAAAACTACCGGATTCATACTTCCTGAAAAATACAGGAACTGAAACCCAGCCAACCTTTGAAATTCACGCCGCTCCAAAGTTTGCAATGCTGTTCTGCAACCTCAAAATGCCATTACAGCAAAAAAGGCACATATTATTGAAAACAACAAGGACAGAACTGCATTATATATGGGGAAATTGCTTGGAAAAAATGTGTATTGGACAAGATTGCACTAAAAATTGTGTGTGTTAGGAGGAAGCAAAAATGATGGTGAATTTTCATGAGGACTTATAAGATTAATTAAAAACTGGTGTAGATATGTGGCAAACTGAACTTCGGATGGGAAAAATAAGAACAAGAGAAGCCTAAATTGATAGAGTCACGCATCCCTAGCTGTCTTGCTCAGGAATGACACATTTTTGTTAAACAAAGAAATTGCATTCCACCGGGGTCTCTAGTCAAACCGGTTTTGCAGGATTTAAAGGCAGAAACAGAGGGGCACTAAAGGCTGCATTTCGTGATGTGGTCATATGAGTCTTGCCAACTCAAAGTTAATGACACTCCTGCTGATCATCTCAGTGATCAATATTGACTCAGTCAGGGGCACCAGCTTTTTTGAGGCAGGGGGCTGAGCCCCCCAATATTGAGGGGGCCGCCATACCCCGACCCCCCGGGGTGAGTGCCGGCATAATGGGCAGGAGTGGGAGGCTTGGAGGGCGATTTCTGCCCCCTGCGCCCCCTGCTGCGATCGCCGGAGCATCCAAGCAGGCACCTGCACATCCCAGCAGGTGTGGCCATGTGTGACATCATACATGTGCGACACGCCCCCCCCCAAATGTTGGGCCCAACTCAGCATGCCTGTTCTCAGTACAATCATACATACACATGATCCCCATTCTCTTCCAAAACCTTCCAGAAAGCACATGAGTCCCTTTGGTGCTATGTCAACCTGATGTGGTCTGGCTTGAAAGCTTGTTCAGCTGTCTGTATGGCAGGAGTTAGGAACTTCAGCCTGGGGATGGAACATGGCCCTCCAATCCTCTCTATCTGGCCCTCAGGACTCTCTGCACATCTGGGCGGTTTCCAAATGAATATTAAAAACAATGCAGCATCAAATATTAAAAACTTCCCTAAACAGGAAAATAAAATAGTTGCTTATTGCCTTGACATCTGCTGGGAGGGCGTTCCACAGGGCAGGCGCCACTACCGAGAAGGCCCTCTGCCTGGTTCCCTGTAACCTCACTTCTTGCTGTGAGGGAACCACCAGAAGGCCCTCGGCGCTGGACCTCAGTGTCCGGGCAGAACGATGGGGGTGGATGCGCTCCTTCAGGTATACTGGACCGAGGCCATTTAGGGCTTTAAAGGTCAGCACTAACACTTTGAATTGTACTCGGAAACGTACTGGGAGCTTGAAACCCTCCAAGGAAGGAGAGGCTACCACCCTCCAAGATGGCTATCATATCTCCTCTCAACCTTCTCTTTTCTAGGCTAAACATACCCAGCTCCTTCAACCCTTCCTCATAAGGCTTGGCTTTCCAGACCCTCGATCATCTTGTCCGCCCTCCTCTGCGCACATTCCAGTCAGATCTTCTGTTTTGGAAAAAAGAACAGACAAAAGGAAGAGAAATCCTGGGAT
This sequence comes from Lacerta agilis, assembly GCF_009819535.1. Taxonomy (NCBI): domain Eukaryota; kingdom Metazoa; phylum Chordata; class Lepidosauria; order Squamata; family Lacertidae; genus Lacerta; species Lacerta agilis. Next base: position 13,781,372 of record NC_046312.1, read on the forward strand.
AACTGCATGCCCCATAAAACCCCTGTAAGGTTTTCTTGCAGGGCAAGCACTGTGAAAGGTCTGCATGGAAGCACTATTCCACTGATGTCTGTAAAATCCCCTCGCCTTTTGCTTGGCTAAGAATTTACTTTACAGGCTGCACTATCACACGCCAAGTCCCTGGTGTCATCTTTGTGGCTCAGTCTTCGTCCAAGGAACTCCACTTTGGCTTGAAGCCCCTTTTTAAAAACGTCACAAAAACCCTGTGAGGTAGGTTAGGCTGAGAGAAGTGACTAGCTGAAAGTCACTCAGTGAGTTTCATGGCTCTGAAAGGATTTATCCTTACCCACCAAATTCACTACGTTGCTCTGGCCCTCTTTTGTAGGTTTCCAAATGCAGTGAATTATGTATGGTGTCCTGAAGTGCTGATTTCTGCTCCACAGAACATTATATATATATATATATATATATATATATATATATATATATATATATATATATGCATGCTTTAAGAGCTTTCTGTGTAGTTTCAGGCATGGTATTATCCATCCATTTCCGCTGCTCTGTTCCTCTATATATGCAAACAGGGTTGTATTTGCCATGGTAACCAATCCGCTGCTATCAAGAAGTCGCTGGAAAATGCATAATAGATGCTGGACTTTGTCTCGGAGTACAATTAGATGGAGCGTGGACAAACCTGCAGAACAAGGAGATCCAAAAATAGGATTTATTTAAGAATGTGCTAGGGTGGAGAGGTTGCCTCGGCATAGTAATCAGTTGTGTATGCACACTCGCTGTCGTGTGCGTATTTTTAATTTAGTTATTGTATTTCATAGATTACCTACCCATAAGCCACTCAAGGTGGTGTAAAACATACCAATTTGCTAGTAAAAGCCACAAAATTGGATAAAAGTCATTTAAAAACAATAACCACCCTTCTACTGCTGTGGGAAGGAGAGAAAAAACTCTCCTCCCCCCTTTGCCACCCGTAGTAGCAGCAAGACGCTTGGGAACTGTGTGCCAAGGATTTTGATGGGTGGGCGGGACAGCCTGCTTGTCAATCCATGTGACATCATAATGATGTCAGCCCCTGGCATCTTCGTCAGCCCTGCCCACTTGCCAACTTTGACCCACGAGGCTGATCTTGGCAAGGAACTCTCTTTACCAGGCTCAGCTGGGAGTTGGAATCTGTTGCAAGTCCTACTGGCAATGTACTACATATCAGCCAGAGCAGCAGATCCAGATCTACCTTTTGCCCACCTCTAATTCGGGTGCATGCTCCCTTTTGATCCTCAACAATCTGAGCCAGTAGCCATTGTAGTTAAGCCTCAACCCCCCCCTCCCCAATGAATTTGTTTAATACCTCATTGTAAATCTGTCTATGTTGCAGTTACAGGTGGGTAGCCATGTTGGTCTGCCATAGTCGAAACAAAATAGAAAATTCTTTCCAGTAGCACCTTAGAGACCAACTGAGTTTGTTCTTGGTATGAGCTTTCGTGTGCATGCACACGAAAGCTCATACCAAGAACAAACTCAGTTGGTCTCTAAGGTGCTACTGGAAAGAATTTTCTATTTTGTTCTGTCTATGTTGGTGGCCACTCTATGTAGAATTTGGAACTGCTAGTCCTTTGAAAAAGCCATTCCTTTGCAAAAAAGCTTTCAGTGGACAACTTCTCAGATTTTGATGGGGTTTCTCTTTTAACTGCTTCTTTACGGACATCCTAAGCCTGGGATGGGTCGAAACAACAGTCTGGAAAAGTCTGCGGTGGTTATGAAACATGAAATCAAATTGCCCGAGGTTGTGTTTCAGCGTAACTTGTCAGAACACACTCTTTAGACAGCAAGAAGGGAGCGGGGTGATAGGTGGGAAGGAACCAGGGACTACAACATTCTTTTCTCTGCTAGAATTTGGTGGATGTGACCTGAATTTGAAGGCCTCCACTTTGGGGTTGCCATATTCTGAAGGGCAAAAAAAGAGGAGACATTTTCCAGCTCCTACTTTTAACCGTGGATCGCCGTGACGACACTCGTTTTACTTAACCCATGGAAAACAGGACGTGTCCTAAAAAAAGAGGATATATGGCAACCCTAACGGCAGATGGAAGGTGCATCTTCTAATGACATTACAGCGGTACCTTGGTTGAAGAACAGCTTAGTTTATGAACAACTTGGATTAAGAATGCTGCAAACCCGGAAGTAGGTGTTTTGGTTTGTGAACTTTGCCTTGGAAGCAGAACATGTTCCGCTTCCTGTTGAGTGTGTTCCATTTGTAAATTGAGTCCCCTGCTGCTAATCAGAGGCTTCCTGTTGAGTCTGTCGGCTGTTGAGCCTTGAGCACCCACACAACACAGAGGTGATATTTGGAGCTTTTGTTTCTGCTATTTTTTTTACTGTGACTTGTTCTTCGTTTTATGGGACTGACTTGTGACTGTGGCCTGTGACTTCATTTTGTGACTTGTTTTTGTGTCTGTGTGGAACCTGGTTCAGCTACTGGTTGATTGTGTGACTGCAGAAATGGATAAAAGCCCCCCATCCAAACAAGGAGTATCATCAGTGCAGGTGAGGATTATTTTTTTTTAAAAAAAATATTTATCAGCTACAATATTGTCTTATTTATTTCATAGTACAGTACATTGATTATTGCCATCATTTTATGGATCAATGGTCTCGTTAGATAGTAAAATTCAAGTTAAATTGCTGTTTTGTTGTTGTTGTTCAGTCGTTCAGTCGTGTCCGACTCTTCGTGACCCCATGGACCAGAGCACGCCAGGCACGCCTATCCTTCACTGCCTCTGTCGTCCCCTTCTCCTTGTGCCCTCCATCTTTCCCAACATCAGGGTCTTTTCTAGGGAGTCTTCTCTTCTCATGAGGTGGCCAAAGTACTGGAGCCTCAACTTCAGGATCTGTCCTTCTAGTGAGCACTCAGGGCTGATTTCTTTGAGAATGGATAGGTTTGATCTTCTTGCAGTCCATGGGACTCTCAAGAGTCTTCTCCAGCACCATAATTCAAAAGCATCAATTCTTCGGCGATCAGCCTTCTTGATGGTCCAGCTCTCACTTCCGTACATTACTACTGGGAAAACCATAGCTTTAACTATACGGACCTTTGTCGGCAAGGTGATGTCTTTGCTTTTTAAGATGCTGTCTAGGTTTGTCATTGCTTTTCTCCCAAGAAGCAGGCGTCTTCTAATTTCGTGACTGCTGTCACCATCTGCAGTGATCATGGAACCCAAGAAAGTGAAATCTCTCAGTGCCTCCATCTCTTCCCCTTCTATTTGCCAGGAGGTGATGGGACCAGTGGCCATGATCTTAGTTTTTTTGATGTTGAGCTTCAGACCATATTTTGCGCTCTCCTCTTTCACCCTCATTAAAAGGTTCTTTAATTCCTCCTCACTTTCTGCCATCAAGGTAGTATCATCAGCATATCTGAGGTTGTTGATATTTTTCCGGCTGTTTTAGGGGATGTTTTTCATCGTCTGGAACTGATTAATCCATTTTCCATTACTTTCTATGGGAAAGCACGCCTTGGCTTAAGAACGCTTTGGTTTAAGAATGGATTTCCAGAGCGGATTAAGTTCGTAAACTGAGATACCACTGTACTTACAAATTGGCCTAAGAAGGAAGAAACAAAAGGAAAAAGAAAACCCAGTTTGTGCCTGGATATGAGCAAGACAGGCCTGGTTTTGTGGTTTGTTTCCCCCCAAGATTTGAGGTGGGTGGGCCCTTTGGCAAAATGCCACCTTATTGCTCCCTGCTGCAGGAGTGGGCTCCCCTGGTGGGCTTACCAGATGGTTGGCGGTGGCAGCAGCAGACCGAATGGGCGGGATGTGGCCTGTTCTGGATGGGGTTACATGCCTTCTGAAGGAGAGGTCACATAGCTTGAGGATACTTCCAGATCCATAGTTATGAGGCCCAAGGCCCATCATCTCCAACCAGTGGCCCAACTGAGCCACTATCTGGCCAGGGACAACCAAACTTCTGTTGTCTATGCTCTGGTAACCTCTAGGCTGGATTACTGCAGTGCATACATGGGTCAGCCTTTGAAGACCATTCAGAAACTGCATCTGGTGCAGAATTTGGCAGCCAGATTTTTGACTAGGGCAGGACATATAGCACCAATCCTGGTCTGAATGCACAGGCTACCAATTAGTTCCTGGGCTTAATTCAATGTGCTGGCTTTGACCTTATGTAGCTGATGAAAATTATTTTACTATTTGGCTGTCTGTCATTATGTTTTTATTATGGATGTTCTGTAATGTTGTACACCACCCTGGGTTCTTCTGATAAAGGGTAGTATATAAAATGAACCACCACCACCACCAGTTTAGGACACCAATAACTTGAGGGGCCCCTCTCGCCGTTTATCTGACCCAGAGATCAGCTGATGAAGGGTCTGTTAAAAATATATTAAATAAATAAAGCACAACTGGGGCTCTTGCTATATCCCAATGGACTGCACAAAAGCGCTGAACACATGGGAAATGAAAGGAGACCATGGTTTGCCTGCTATGCATCTGGATGTTCTAACCATAGTGCAGGGTTCTAAACTATGGTTAGCAGAAACCATCGTTTGGTGACATGTCTTAACCTGAACCACAGCTGGATGAAAAACCCATCTTTTCTATATTCTTTGCTATTTTTTTCTACCATCACACACTAGAATCAAGCCTTACTGAAAAGGTAAACAAGACCTGCTAATTAAAATTGGCTTCCCTGGAATAATCAGTTGAATAAGCTAGTATTAGCTAAAGCTTGTGGCCTTATCCTTCAGAAGTTCAGAAACCGTGCATTTCTATTTATATGGTTCTGTTGAGAGGCCAGCTCACATTTGCCTTTATCAGTGTGACAGATTGCTGTGTTCATAGCTCTGTTATCAAGGCTTTCAGGAAGCTCTGAAATGGGCTGTCCTCATGGGCTCTGACACCTGGAGCTGGTGATTATAGACCGGCAACCATGCCTGAGTGTGTGAGAATAAGTCCGCCATTTTCCAAAATGCTATCATGTTTGATGTCAAGGAGAATTTTAATAAGAACCCAGTTTAGGGAGAAGTTTACTGAGAGCACTGTGTACACTGTTGTTGTTGTTGTTGTTGTTGTTGTTGTTGTTGTTGTTGTTGTTGTTGCTGCTGCTGCTGCTGCTGCTGTTGTTTTTAATTTAAAAAGTTCAAAAATAAACTCTTAAAAACAGTCTCTGAAAATCATTACTTAGAGGAGCTCGGGTGGAATATACACACATATAAAAAAAGGCTGTGAAAATGCTTTTTAAAAAAGTTTTGAAAAATGCATTGAATTTGCCATAGCTCACAGTTGCCATCCAGGGTCCTATTTGTATATTGCACTTTACAACACATTTAAAACATCTTATTTGCAGCTATATAGCTAAGTCTTAAGTGACAAAAGGGATGCAATCTCTGAACTTTCAGTTTTATTGAATATCATCAGAAAGAAATTTACATTTTTTTGTGGCGCCCATTATGCCTCTGGCCCCGCCCACCGGCATGCAGCCGCTGGAAGGGAAACTCGGAAGGGAATGTGACCCCTGGTCTGAAAAAGATCCTTCATCTCTGCTGTGTGTTTCTCTGGCATCTTTTAAAATTACCTTTCAACACCATTTACAGGTAGGTAGCCGTGTTGGTCTGCCATAGTCAAAACAAAATAAAAAATAAAAAAATTCCTTCCAGTAGCACCTTTGTTGTTGTTGTTCAGACGTTCAGTCGTGTCCGACTCTTCGTGACCCCATGAACCAGAGCACGCCAGGCATGCCTATCCTTCACCTTAGAATAGCACCTTAGAGACCAACTAAGTTTGTTCTTGGTATGAGCTTTCGTGTGCATACACACTTTTTCAGATACACTGAAACAGAAGTCACCAGACCCTTTCAACACCATGTCTCTCTCTCCAGATGATGAGTGGGCAGCTTTTCTTGCCCATGTTGTGTCCCTAGGCAACTTGCGTAGGTGTGTGTGTTTGTCCTTCTCTGATAAGCTGATTCTTGGTCATTCACCTCCTCCCCACTCCTTCCTGTCTTTGGATTCCTCGCTGCCAAGAATTCCTTCGGGCACTGTTTCTTTTGCAGCAGTGCGTTACAAAAGATCAGGTCTTTGGGGTTTCTAGGCTTCTAGATTCAAGTCTGATTTTATTTCCGAAGAGGCAAAACACCTGATCTCAGTGAGAAACTTAAGGGAAGGGGGAGGGGGTGCGAAGAGAATAAAGCAATTTCCGCGGGTTTTTTTTATGTGTATAAATAAACCATAGCATTAAACAGGTCTCTAAAAATAAACAGCTCTCTGGCAAATTCTCCCAGAGAAAGGAATGTGGCCTACTTTGCAGTTTGTTGCCCAGATGTTTACAGAATGAAAGGCTTTTGAGAAAAGACCGTTTTAAAAATTACTCCCAATTAGTTTCATTTATCTGTTTATGAAAAGCATGCACCCTTCACTCGAAGGTCCCAGGGTGGAAATACACAACGGTCCAAAACAAAATTATGCAATAAAATGAACAACGTAGAACTAAATACAGAATTCAGCTGCAAACAAAACCAGTGGAAGCATATAGCATAGCAAATCTACTTATTTATTGTTGTTGTTGTTGTTCAGTCGTTCAGTCGTGTCCGACTCTTCGTGACCCCATGGACCAGAGTACGCCAGGCACCCCTATCCTCCACTGCCTCTCGCAGTTTGGCCAAATTCATGTTAGTCGCTTCGAGAACACTGTCCAACCATCTCATCCTCTGTCGTCCCCTTCTCCTTGTGCCCTCCATCTTTCCCAACATCAGGGTCTTTTCCAGGGAGTCTTCTCTTCTCATGAGGTGGCCAAAGTACTGGAGCCTCAACTTCAGGATCTGTCCTTCCAGTGAGCACCCAGGGCTGATTGCTTTGAGAATGGATAGGTTTGATCTACTTGCAGTCCATGGGACTCTCAGGAGTCTCCTCCAGCACCATAATTCAAAAGCATCAATTCTTCGGCGATCAGCCTTCTTGATGGTCCAGCTCTCACTTCCGTACATTACTACTGGGAAAACCATAGCTTTAACTATACGGACCTTTGTCGGCAAGGTGATGTTTTATTTATTACAAGATCCTAATACCACCTTCCTTGGGGCAAGCCCATATGCACTGGGCATTTTAATGTAGAAAGAAGGAGAGGAAAGGAAGAGAGGAAACAAGGTTCATAAAAGTTTGCATGTTGTAAAGAAAGCAGATAGAAATGTAAATTTTCTTCCCTCTTGTGTGATACTAGAACCAAGTGGGTTATCCAGTCATGCCTACAGTTGTAGGCACACGTGGCTACCAGCTTGCTGAATCTGAAAGGGCCTTTTCTGCAGTGGCTCCCCATTTGTGCAAAGTTCTCCCCAGGGAGGTTCAGCTGGCACCTTCATTACACACCTTTAGGTGCCAGGTGAAAACATCCCTCCTCAACCAGGCCTTTGGCTGATTGGCATTCAATGCCCTTTTAAATGCGTTGTGAGATTGGGGATAATTTGTTCTTATTTTTACTATCTATTTTGTGGGTTTTGTATTACAGTTTTGCATTTTGAACAGCCGCCCGGAGACCTGCGGATGTAGGGCGGCATACAAATTAAACAAATAAAAAATAAACCTACCGGTAATAAGATCTAGGCCTGGTCATTCAAACATGTGCTGCAATGCAGCTGTGCCATCACCACCACGAGTTATGTGACCAACTTGAATAAAATATGGGGAGGGGACAGGTAAGCCCCGCCCCGCTCTGCATAACTGACCACATGACACGCACGGTGCACAAACACCATTTGAATGGCAATGCCCCTCAAATATTTTATTGGGGGTGCCGAAGACCCATCAGCCCCTAGGATTTAGCTCCTATGGACCAGAGCAACATATGGACATGCATTATATCTGTTGGAGGGTGTGACCTGGGCTGGCTGCCTCTCTTCCAGCTCCCTCAGTCAGGGCCTTCTCCTAGGTCACTGTGATGTGTTGGGAGAAGACTATTAGATTCATAATAATAATAATGATGATGATAATAATAATAATAATAATAATAATAATAATAATAATAATAATAATTTATTTATACCCTGCCCATCTGGCTGGGTTTCACCAGCCACTCTGGGCGGCTTCCAACAGAATATTGAAAACACAATAGAAAATTCTTTCCAGTAGCACCTTAGAGACCAACTGAGTTTGTTCTTGGTATGAGCTTTCGTGTGCATGCACACTTCTTCAGATACACTGAAACAGAAGTATAAAACATCAAACATTCAGATGTCTTCTAAACAGGGCTGCTTCAGATGTCTTCTAGTTGTTTATTTCCTTGACATCTGATGGGAGGGAGTTCCACAGGGCGGGCGCCACCACCAAGAAGGCCCTCTGCCTGGTTCCCTGCAACCTCACTTCTCGCAGTGAGGGAACCGCCAGAAGGCCCTCGGAGCTGGACCTCAGTGTCTGGGCTGAACGATGGGGGTGGAGACGCTCCTTCAGGCATACAGGACCGAGGCCGTTGAGGGCTTTAAAGGTCAGCACCAACACTTTGAATTGTGCTCGGAAGTGTACTGGGAGCCAATGTAGGTGTTTCAGGACTGGTGTTACATGGTTAGATGAACCAGCTAGCAATAGCTCAGGAGGATGGGAGGATGCCCAGGAGGAACAGCCATGGGGCACTTGCCCTCAGCACCAGATTCCTGAGGTGACCACCTCACACTCCCTAATATTAGTGCCAGCCTTAGACACTGAAGTAACTTGTATTTTGCTCCATGGGCATATTTTAAAAATCTCTTCTATGACTAATGGGCGCTGCTTTTCCCCTTGCAAAGCTGAGGCTCATTTTTAGTTCCATGCTTAAAAGCTTTTGGGCAACTTGCGAATTTCTGTCTTTACTGAGCTGCAGGGGGACGTTTTAATTCAGGCAGAGAATCTAGGTCAGCTGTTCATAAAAATAACTCAAGTGTTCATTGAACAAAAGGTACAAGCCTCCAGCAGCCCAGAGAGGTTATTTTTTCTCTCCTTTCCCTTCCACTTTCTTTAAAAAAAGGTTTTGGATATTATCAGCTCACAAATTTGACACCCAATTCATTGTGCGCAACTTTTCCTGCGAATGGGACTGTTGAAGGAGCTATCAACTCAATGGACGTCAGTGGAAGCCTTTTTTTTTTTAAGAGTTGTTATTAAGGTTAATTGGGCTTTTCCAAATGAGCAGAAAAACAGTTCATTCATTTCCAGGAAGAAGGGGAAAAATGCAGCCACAGCCAAAAATATTTTATTCATTCACACTACACGAAGCCTCAATTCAGATTGTCAATGTGTATGTACTTTGCTCCCTGTATGGGAATAAAATGAGGCACAATAACTGACAATAAGTTTTGTTTGGATGTTTTCATTTTGGGGAAAGATTTGTGGAAGGGGTGGGGGTCTCTCCTAGTAGTTCCACCAGCCTCAGAAGTGCTGCAAATGGTGGTCAGGGACAGGGCTTTCTTGGTGGCAGCCCCTAAATTGTGGAACTCCCTCTCAGCTTCCTATTCCTCAGCTGTTAAGGTCAGTTCTCCACATTTCCATATCAGCTGGTGGGTTGTTTTTTTTTTAAAGCCTTCATAAAAATTCGCCCGCATTTTAGTGAGAATTTCTCCTGATAGACACATTTTTGTGTGCCATTTTGCCCAATATCTGGGCCGGCTCGAGTTGCTTTGCTGCCTGAGGCAAAGGACAAAATGGCACCCCCCACCCCCACCCCCGATTCTGACAGGCAGTTGAACCTTACTTCAACACTGTTGAAGGGGCAGCATCTTTTGGCAGGCCTAAGGACAGCAGGCCAGGTATGGCAGTGCAGAGCGGTCTGGCTTAGGGGACAGACGGGGAATGGTGGTGACTGGTGCCTATTGGGATTGGTATGGCAGAAGACAGGAAGCCTGACAGTAGGAGATGAAGCCAGAGCCCATGACAGGCAGAGCTGTCCCCTGACTGGTTGTGTATAAGAAGGTAGGCAGGTGGGGCTGGTTCAGGGCAGGCTGGGGTTGGTAGGGCACTGCCCCATTTCCTCAAATGGAGTGGCCTCTTCTGAGGTGGATTGGTGAGGAGACTGCTGCCACCCCACCCCACCCCCCAGCATCTGCCACCTGAGGCAGCTGCCTCGCTCTGTCTAATGGTAGGGCCAAAAACCAACCCCTGTGTTGCAATAAGAACCAATCACAACAATACAAACACAACACGTTGGCTAATAGTTAGAAAATATATACTAGAATAATGGTATCATTCAAATTATAGGAGTAAGCCAATCAAAGTTCATATCAAAGTTTCTCTGTCTTCAACAGAAGACCTCTCAAAAGTTCCGAAAGTAAAGTCTCATTAGGCTTCCGTTGAAAGACTATTGAGAGACTTTACTTTTGAAACTTTTGAGATGTCTTCTGTTGAAACCTTTGAAAGACTGTTGTGAGACTGTCCTTAGACATCTGTTCTGAACACACGGCTTGACGGTCCTCGCTACCACTCTGTTATATTGTACATATGAACTTTGATTGGCTTACTCCTATAATTTGAATGATATCATTATTCTATTACAGTCGTATCTTATTTTGCGACTGGGATCCGTTCTGTGCATGCACAAACCCGTTCTGGTACTTCCGGGTTTGCTGCGGATGTTCACCGGAATGGACGCTAGACAAGGCGGACATTTGTGGAGGTATTACTGTATATATTTTCTCCCAACTATTAGCCTACGTGTTGTGTTTGTATTGTTGTAATGGTAGGGCCAGCCTTGCCTGACATACACATTTTTGCAAAGCAATTTCCCCACTTACTGTATAATGCAGTTTGGGATGCTGTTTTATAAAAAAATTCATGTGCACATTTTAAGGCACACTTTACCCTCGTGTGTGTGTGTGTGTGTGTGTGTGTACACACACACATATAATACACATTACTTGTCTGGAAAAGTGCATTGCAAAATTCAGAGGAGTGGAAAGGTCAAAGGACGATTTGTATTTCAGTTCAAACAATGGTTTGGAAAGGGTGAATTCGGCAGGTCCATCTTTAAATGCAAGCTGAATCAAATTTCTATCCCTATTCTGTCATTTCTTTATTTATTTGCCACCTTTCACCAAAATATTCCTTCCGAGAAGCAGAGCCAGATCTTCAGGAGACCAGGGCTGCGTAGCTATGCTTTCGCTGCCTGGGATAAGTTGTTACCCCTTTACAGTGGTACCTCGGGTTACAAACACCTCAGGTTACAGACACTTCAGGTTACAGACTCCGCTAACCCGGAAGTAGTGCCTCGGGTTAAGAACTTTACCTCAGGATGAGAACAGAAATCGCACGGCGGCAGCGGGAGGCCCCATTAGCTAAAGTGATACCTCAGGTTCAGAATGGTTTCAGATTAAGAACGGACCTCTGGAACGAATCAAGTTCGTAACCAGAGGTACCACTGTACTACCATAAGCTACACTGTGCATGGTTTGTAAATGTGTAGCTCAAAAGAGGAATGCTGTGCTGCAGCCACATTTTAAAAATACAAGGCAGTATCTGAATAATTTGTTCCATCAGCACAAGGATTTCTGCTTGTATAATGGAACTTCCCTCTCTCTCTGCCCCCTAAACTTGGCCTATATCGGTTCCAGGGATTCTTTCCACCAGAAATCCTTGTACTGATGGGGAACACGTTTGTTGGATATCATTGCTCATAGGATGAGGAATCATGTGACGTTTATAGTTCCGGTATTTGCTATCCTTCTTCTTTTTTTTTGGCTTTTGTTTTAATCAGGCTTAGACATAAAGTGGTTTGTCTTTTAGGCGGATATTGGGAGGAAGCAAATGTTAAAAAGAGTCTTTTGTTAATGCTGGGCTATGGCAGAATGAATTCTGCCCTGAGTTGGTAATCCCTTTCCCCTGTCATATGCTACAATGATTACATTGTGTTCTAGCAAATGGGCAGGCCACAACAAACAAACAAACAAAATACACTCTTATTAGCTGAAATGCTTTTCAGCAAAAGTATCAATATTTGGTGAATCATAAAAACAGAATTCTAAATTTAATTAGGTCTTCCAAGTGTGGCGTTATTCCATTTGACACTTCCTGCAAACGGTAAAAATGTCCAAAGCAGTTTTTAATAGGACCCATTCCCTAATGAGGAGAGAGTATTATTATTATTATTATTATTATTATTATTATTATTATTATTACCACCACAACATTAATTTCTCACCTTTTCTCCCTGGAGTTCAAGTTGGTGTACATGGGTATTTCCTCTCCATTTTATCCTCACAAGAACCCTGTTAGGTAGGCGTGGGACTGTGGCTGTAGAGACTGATCTGGGAGAGACATGTTTTGTTGCAGCTGGGGCAAATGAAGGCGCCCGGTTGTGCTGCTGCAGATGCAACATGGCATTTCTTCTCTCTGTGTTCCTGCCAGAAGTCATTCCTTCTCTGGCCACTGTTGTAGATAAATGACCCGACTGTCTAGTCTCAGGCAATGCTGTCTGGGATTCACTTGCCCACTACCTCTGGCTGTGGAGGTAGAGCATAGCCATCAGGGTTAGTAGCCATGGATAGCAATATCCACCCTGACCCTTATTCACTCTGTGATCCCTCACTACACTTGCCACGTGGGTTGCAGAAATCCATATGGAAGCTGTCACGTGGCGCAAAGACATCATAGAATCATAGAATCATAGAGTTGGAAGAGACCACAAGGGTCATCCAGTCCAACCCCCTGCCAAGCAGGAAACACCATCAAAGCATTCCTGACAGATGGCTGTCAAGCCTCCGCTTAAAGACCTCCAAAGAAGGAGACTCCACCAGACTCCTTGGCAGCAAATTCCACTGTCGAACAGCTCTCACTGTCAGGAAGTTCTTCCTAATGTTTAGGTGTTTTATTATTTTCTAAAAGTACGCGAAAACGTTTGCAAACTGCAGCACATGGCATGGGGCGAGCTGAGCAAGTGGGTGCCATTTGACCACCCTTGTCAGCTGCAGCTGGGACTCACGCAGCATATGTTTCATCGCATGAGAGGGGTCATGTGACCGGACCTTGGCATGAATTTTCCCACTCGGCATGCAGCCCAAACAAGCCATTGTAATTTTTTGTGCATTTTTTGTTATGCAAAATGACACCATGCCTCTAGACTATTCTATAGCCCAGCATTATTCTACAGCCCGGCATTGTCAGCGAGGTCAAGGGAAGTCATGGTACCACTCTATTCTGCCTTGGGCAGGCCATACCTGGAATGCTGTGTCCAATTCTGGGCGCCACAATTTAAGAAGGATGTTGACCAGCTGCAACGTGTGCAGAGGAGGGCAACCAAGATGACCAAGGGTCTTACAAGGAGCACTTGAAGGAGCTGGGTATGTTCAGCCTGGAAAAGAGGAGACCAAGAGGAGATATGATAGCCATCTCCAAATATCTTCACATGGAAGAGGGAGCATGCTTGTTTTCTCCTACTCTTGAGGGTAGGACTCGAGGCTTCAAGTTACAAGGAAAGAGATTCCAGCAAAACACCAGGAAGAACTTTCTTTTGGTAAGAGCTGTTTGGCAGTGGGATGGTCTCCCTCGGAAGGTTGTGGACTCTCCTTCCTTGGAGGTTTTAAAGCAGAGATTGGATGGCCATCTGTCATGGATGCTTTAGCCGAGATTCCTGCATTTCAGGGGGTTGGACTAGATGACCCTTGGGTCCCTTCCAACTCTAAGATTCTATGATTGTATGATAGCACGTGATAGTGGATAACAAGGTCCCAAATAATAGGATTTGGTGGTTGGCGATTACTTATAAATCACTGGAACATGTGCCCCACCTCATCTGTCTGAAAGCAACACATTCCGCTCACGAAGGGGATGTAAGCAATGGGTGGCCACTTGCCTCGATGGCTATGTTCTGCCTCTGAATGCCAGCTGCTGGGAATCACAGGTGGGCAGAGTGCTGTTTCAATCGGGTCCCACTTGCAACCTTGCCAAAGGCACCTGTTTATCCACTGCTAAGAACAGAATCTGCCCTAGATGGGGCACTGACCTGATCCAGGAAGCTCTTCTCATGTTCTTATATCCCCTAAGCAAGATGGTATGGGGAAACAGCCCACCATTTGGAAGATTGCTGGGGAAAGACTGCGGAGAGGCTTTGGATAAATGGGAAGTTGAGTTCAGGGAAGCGGTGGTGCTTCTCTGCCAGCAGCAGCTGCGGCAGGGCATGCGGCAGTGGCAGAGTGGGTGGCGCAGGGAGAAGCAGCGGCAGCAGCAAGTATGGCGGTGGTGGGAGCGGTGGCTGTGGCAAGAGTGGTATGGCAAGGCAGCACTCCCCATTTCACCTGAAGTGGCGAAATGGGACACCCAGCCCATACTGGGGAGCCATGCCTCAGAAACATATAATAGGCCAGCAAGATCCCTATTGGCTCCACAAGTCACCTGCTTCCTCCTTGTTTGACCAATGATGTTTTTTTTCCTTGCCACTGTCAGGAGGGCACTGTGGAGCAACAAAGCTCAGACCCACCAGTTCATTCAGTTTTTCAGCTGGCACAGAGAATAAGTTTCCTGGCCCACGACTGGCAAATCCTCTGGTTTGAGCCCATACCTTACAAAACCATAATGACCAGTTGCTTGAGAGATGAGTCCGAACCCTCTTTGGCTATTGAGATACATAGGCTCAACCCATAAGCTTTAGAGTTAAGGAAGTATGGGGGAAGGAGGTGAACCTACCAAATTTTCAATTTCTGAAATAGATATGTGAACCGAAGCACAGCTACCCTTTGAGGCAGCGCAGCAGGGAGTTGGGTTTGCAGGCAGATAAGCACAGAGGGAGACAGATGCATGGATGGGATTTTCCATCCAGCAGTCACAAGACGCTTACTGGGGCAACTGAAAAGCAAGAGAAAACAAAGCTAATGCCTAATGATAGCAGCAGTCATATTGTGCAGCAAAACTTTGGAACGGTTGTCAGGAGTTTGCTGAATTTTTATTTTTGTAAAAAAAAACCATCCAACAACATTATTGCCTGAACAGATTTGCCGACAGACTACTGTACACTTATTTATATAGGGCTGCTTGTCACAATAGATTTACTCCCCCCAAAGGACTTTGCAGAAGAGAGCCTTCTACACACACACAGTGTCTGCACCAGTGCTCTGGCAGATAGGCACTGACAAGAGTGATGTGGCTCTTTATCCACTGCCCACACAATGTGCCTGCAACACAGTTTTGCCCTGTCAGTGGAGAATCTCCGGTCTAATCCAGCCTGCCTGGCCCCTCCAGGCCATTTCTAGCCAACCCTGCCATACCACCAATAAGGTGACACCATTTTGATCTGCCCCACAACTTTCTGTCAGCTCTGCCCTGCTACTTTTGCCACTTCCTTTGTGCCAGGCCTACAATTTTGTGGGCGAGGGACTGACTGTTAAACCACTCTGAGAAGTGTAGCTCTCCACTGTAAACTGTGTTTAATATACAGTGGTACCTCTGGTTACGAATGGGATCCGTTCCAGAGTCCCGTTCGTAACCCATGACGTGCGTAACCTGAAGCGTTGTGTCTGTGCATGTGCGCGACGCGATTTGGCGCTTCTGTGCATGCGCGTGATGTCATTTGGCGCTTCTGTGCATGCGTGAACCCCCGAACCCAGAAGTAACGCGTTCCATTATTTCCGGGTTCGCCGCGTTCGTAACCCATGTTGTACGTATCCTGAAGCATTCATAACAAGAGGTACAACTGTAATTATTATTATTATTATTATTATTATTATTATTATTATTATTATTATTTATACCTCGCCCATCTGGCTGGGTTTCCTCAGCCACTCTGGGCAGCTTCCAACAGAATATTAAAAACATGATAAAACATCAGGCATTAAAAGCTTCCCTAAACAGGGCTGCCTTCAGGTGTCTTCTAAAAGTCAGATACAGTGGTACCTTGGGTTACAAACGCTTTGGGTTACAAACTCTTCTAACCCGGAAGTAGTACCTTGGGTTATGAACTTTGCCCCAGGATGAGAACAGAAATCGCGCGCCAGCAGCAAAGATGAAAGGAAAGCAAGATAATTCACAGCATGCAGAACGGAGCAGCCCTCCCCAACCTGGTGCCTTTCACTCACACAAACACATGCCAGCCAACATCTATGAAAAATTTTAAAATGTTATGGTAGATCTATTACTTGTATACATTGCTTTTGGGCATATATATTTTCTCAGCTGAAACACAGCCAGCTCAGTATTGCCTGTTGAAAGGATCTCAGACAGAAGGGCCCAGGAATACCACGTTGTAAATAATAATAATAATAATAATAATAATAATAATAATAATAATAATAATAATAATAATAATTTTATTATTTGTACCCCGCCCATCTGGCTGAGTTTCCCCAGCCACTCTAAAAAAGACATACTTAGGGATTTTTTAAAAATAATAATCTAAAAATGTAAATTGGCTTGCTTAATTCCTGCAGTTCTCTTCATTGCTTTCATTGGTGGTCTTTCTTCAGAACACCTCTCCAGCTTCAGGCATACCTGGAAGGGGGGGGGGGAACCAGGGACAATTAGTGGGATAAC
This sequence comes from Lacerta agilis, assembly GCF_009819535.1. Lineage (NCBI taxonomy): Eukaryota > Metazoa > Chordata > Lepidosauria > Squamata > Lacertidae > Lacerta > Lacerta agilis. The sequence continues at coordinate 13,797,843 of NC_046312.1, forward strand.
TACCACCTGGCAGCATCACTCAGACACCTCATTTTGCTTCTTCCTGGTGACTTCATCTGCTAACTTCATCTACTCATGGATATTCACTAGTTTCCTTTCACAGACACCCTGTTTTGTCTTTCACATATCACATCAGCAAACACCAGTCACCTCAAAGCTTCCCATGCCCTCACACATAAAACATTAAACATTTTTTTAAAAAAACCTTTCCCTATACAGGGCTGCCTTCAGATGTCTTCTAAAGGTTGTATAGTTACTTATCTCCAGGTCTCGGGGGTCAGATAACTCCATACCCTCCAACATTTCCCCAATGAAAATGAGGAGGAGGAGGAGTTTGGGAGGAGTTTGGATTTGATATCCCAAAGGAGTCTCAAAGCAGCTAACATTCTCCTTTCCCTTCCTCCCCCACAACAAACATTCTGTGTAGTGAGTGGGGCTGAGAGACTTCAGAGAAGTGTAACTAGCCCAAGGTCACTCAGCAGCTGCATGTGGAGGAGCGGAGACGCGAACCCAGTTCCCCAGATTACGAGTCTACCACTCTTAACCACTACACCACACTGGCTCTCCCAGTGTGGTGTAGTGGTTAATGGGGACATCCTAAGGAAAAGTGGGATCAAATCAGAAACTGTGACGGCTTCTGTAAATCCGGGATCATCCTTGGAAAGCAGGGACACTTGAAGGGTCTGTGGCTTCAATCCACAAATATATCCACTGGCTTCTGTTGAACTTCTTCTGAATTTCAGCCAGCTGAGATCCACAAACTTCAGTTTGCTTCAGCTTTGCAGCATTCACCGGCTTCCACATGCAAACGCCACCAGTTTCCACCCACCAACACCTGCCTGCTTCTACGAAGTCCATCGCTAGGCACCAGCCAGCTTCTGATGATGGATATCAGCAGCCTTCAAGCCACAATCTCCCACTCAGCAAGCAAACTTGCCATATTATCGCTCCACAGCATCCCGTTGCTGGATGATCGCCTCCTTCCATTCACAGGTTCACCTCTTCCAAGTGGAAGGAAATTGGGCACAGCTGATTGTCACAGTCGTTGCCAGCTTTGTCCTGCTTGGGGTGGGGGGGGGGGAAAGAAAAATATCTTTCTCCTTGGCCTGCCTTTTTATCAGCTTAGCTGCCAAGTGCAATGGCAGCAGCTGGGGAGGCATCATCTTCATCTCTTTGGGCCTCGCAGTTATGGGAGCATCTCAGCAGCGATTTAACTGTCTGCTTGTTTATTATGGAAAGAAATTACAGCCCACTCTTAATCTGCAGACTGTCTTGCCAGAGTCTGTCTCCCGCTTGGACTACTGCAATGCGCTCTATGTGGGGCTACCTTTGAAGGTGATCCAGAAACTGCAATTAATCCAGAATGCGGCAGCTAGACTGGTGACTGGGAGCGGCCACCGAGACCAGTGGCGGAGTAAGGCTCCGCGGTACCCGGGGCGGCAAAGGAAACGCCCCGGGGGCGGGGCGTCGTGACATTACATTGTGACGTCATGACGCTCCGCCCCCAGGGCGTTTCCGGGGGTGCCGGCGCCGCTTCTGCAGCCCTCTTTTAAGCCGAAGAGCTCGCTTTTAAGCTCTCCGGCTCAAAAGGAGGCTGTGGAAGCGGCGATCCGATGACAGAGTGCGCCTGCGCGTGCAGGCGCACTCCGTCGTCGGGCCGTGCGCTGCCGCTCCCAGGGTGACGGAGGGAGCGGCAGCGCGTGGGAATGGTGGGAGGGGCTGCCTCTTGTCACCCCCACGTGCCGCCGTTCGCTCCGTTGTCCCAGGAGCAGCAGCACCGCACACACCGTGCGCTGCTGCTCCCGGGGGGACGGAGCCAGCGGCAGCGCGTGGGGCTGACAAGCGCCGGCCCCTCCTACCACTCCCCACGCTGCCGGTCACCCCGGGAGCAGCAGCGCTGCACGGACGGGGTGCTCCCTCGGCCGTGCGCTGTTGCTCCTGGGGTGACGGAGGGAGCGGCAGCGCTTGGGAATGGCGGGAGGGGCTGCCGCTTGTCACCCCCATGCGCCGCCGCTCGCTCCGGTCGCCCCGGGAGCAACAGCGCACTGCCGAGGGAGCACCCCGTCCGTGCAGCGCTGCTGCTCCCGGGGTGACCGGCGTTGCCTGGGGAGTGGCGGGAGGGGCGCCGCTTGTCGCCCCCACCCGCCGCTTCTCGCCCCTGTCGCCCGGGGGCGTACCGCCCCCACCGCACCCCCCTAGCGACGCCCCTGACCGAGACCATATAACACCGGTCCTGAAAGATCTTCATTGGATTCCAGTACGTTTCTGAGCACAATTCAAAGTGTTGGTGCTGACCTTTAAAGCCCTACATAGCCTCGGTCCTGTATACCTGAAGGAGCGCCTCCAACCCCATCGTCCAGCCCGGATACTGAGGTCCAGCGCTGAGGGCCTTTTGGCAGTTCCCTTGCTGTGAGAAGTGAGGTTACAGGGAACCAGACAGAGGGCCTTCTCGGTATTGGCACCTGCCCTGTGGAACGCCTTCCCAGCAGATGTCAAGGCAATAAGCAACTATTTTACAGTGGTACCTTGGGTTACATACGCTTCAGGTTACATACTCCGCTAACCCAGAAATAACGCTTCAGGTTAAGAACTTTGCTTCAGGATAAGAACAGAAATTGTGCTCTGGTGGCGCAGCGGCAGCGGGAGGCACCATTAGCTAAAGTGGTGCTTCAGGTTAAGAACAGTTTCAGGTTAAGAATGGACCTCCGGAATGAATGAAGTTCTTAACCAGAGGTACCACTGTACTTTTAAAAGACAACTGAAGGCGGCCCTGTTTAGGGAAGTTTTTAATGTTTGATGCTGTATTGTTTTTAATATTCGGTTGAAAGCTGCCCAGAGTGGCTGGGGAAGCCCAGCCAGGTGGGCAGGGTATAAATATTATTATTATTATTAGGCTGGGGGACATCATAAAACTGGGGCAGGGCATGTTTTCCAGCACAAGGGCCGCATTCCTTTGCGGGGAACTTTCCAGGGGGTGTCATTCTAGCTCTGCAGAAGCCAGAGGTTTCCATGCCCCCTATAATCTCTCAATGCAGTTAAGCAAGAAGCATCATCACAGCTGAAGGAAACTTTCCAACCAGGCAGAAGTTCCCGGGGAGAGTCCAGAGAGAGGCTGGGGAGGAACACGGCGTGAGGAAAATCATGAGGAGCAGACAGAGTGGCCTGGAGGGTGCATTTGGCTCACAGGCTAAAGTTTCCTACCACTGCCATAAAATAAATGATAAATGTAGCTTGTTCTGGTCGCTGAGAGTTGTTGGGAGATGCCTTTTCCCCTCGCAGAGCTACATTTTCCCAGATTTCCCTGGGAAGAGGGATCGATTGGAAAAACCAATCAGGGAATTGTAGCTCTGCGAGGGGAACAGGGATCTCCTAACAACTCTCAGCACCCTTAATAAACTAGAGTTCCCAGGAAGCCATGACTGTTTAAAGTGGACTCTCCTTCCTTGGAGGGTTTTTAGATGGCCCTCTCTCATGGATGCTTTAGTTGAGATTCCTACATTGCAGGGGGGCTGGACCAGGTGACCCTTAGGGTCCATTCCAACTCTACAGTTCTATGATTCTATGAAATTTGGTTGTATTTACAGGGATCCTGTCAACTGCAGGAGGGTGAAAACATCCAGAGAAAATGCACCAAGTGCCATCTAGTGGGGAATACAAAGGCATACAAGGATGAAGGAAAGAAACGGAAAAGTTGGTGCTTTCATTTCTGTATTGCAGGGGTAGCCTTCCCGACATTGTGGACTATGTTCCTGGCATTGGGAAACGGGGACACATTAAGTATTCTGCTGGTTTACCACCGGTCTTCCTGCCCAGCAGTCTCCCCGCCTCAGCTGATAGAGCTGGTCTCAGAGGAGATATTGAGGACCCCCAGACTGCTGGTTTTGGGGGACTTCAACATCTATGCCAAAGTGACTGGCTTTGGGGTAGCTCAGGACTTCATGGCTACCATTACAACCATGGGGCGGTCTCAACACATCATTGACCACACTCTGGACCTTGCTTTCTCTTTTTTTTTGGGGGGGGGGTTATAATTTTAGTAAGTTTTTCTATTTTACGTTTTAGAATATTCATTTAAACAACCTTCAATCGATGACTTTCCTTCTTCTCTTACATACCATAAATCCCTGCATATTATACATAAGCTAAACCATTCACTATTCCATTGTTACATCCATCAAAACTTATCTACACTGTTGAATTTACCTTAATGCTGCCAGCGTTTTTTAATGTACACATGTCCACCCATATATTCAGTAAACATTTCCCAATCTTCTTTAAATGTATGTTCTTCTTGTTCTCTTATTCTATATGTTAAATCTGCAAGCTACATATATTCCATCAGTTTAAGTTGCCATTCTTCTTTGGTTGGGACCTTGCTTGTTTTCCATTTTTGGGCTAACAAAACACAGGCTGCAGTCATGGCATACATAAATAACCTTTTTTGACACTTGGGAATGTCCATCTGAATTATCCCCAACAAAATGGACTCTGGTTGGTTGGGTTTTTTGGGGGGGAGGGAGTACTTTTAAACATTTCCCCCCATTATAAATTATTTTCCAATACATCCTGGACCTTGCGTTCTCAACTGAGCAGGAAATGGGTGATCTGAAATTGACACCAGTCCCTTGTCATGGTCAGATCACTTCCTGTTGAGCCAGTTATTGAACCTTGTAATGTCTGTTGGACCCACTGTTCAAGAAATGCTGGGTATGCAACCAAATGTATATAGCAAATTCTTGGGTCAAAGGGAAATACCCAAAGAGGACACTTCCTGTTGGAGTGTGTGGGAGGAGGAACCAAATGTGGTTCCTGTAGGCTGAGGACCACACCATACTATGCCCAGTTCTGGGTGTCCAGAGCCGTCTCATCCATAGAGGCCGGTGGCGCGGCGCGCCAGGGCGCAGGGCACCCCAGGGGCGCCCCCGCGAGCCCACTGGCATACCGGGCTCCCCCTCCCCAACCCGCCCCCGCCCCCACGGGCAGGCGGGCACTCGCGCGCCGGTGGGCAGACGGGCGGGCTGTAAGCCGCCCGCCCTCGCCTCCCGGAGCCCCAGCTGGAGCGCTGAAGCGGCGCGGGGCTTTGCGCGACCTTCCAGCACTCCAGCTGGGGCTCTGGGAGGCGAGGGCGGCCGGCTTGCAGCCCGCCCGCCCTCCCCCCGGTGCGCGAGCGCCCGCCCGCCCGCCCCTCATCCTCCGCCGGCCCCTCATCCTCCGCCCGCCGGAGCGCGGACGCCCGCTCCAACGCCACGCCTCTCATCTCCGCTCGCCCACCCCCCCTCCCGAGGGGCGGCCAGCGCGGGAGGGAGGCGGGCGGAGAGGCGGCAGGCTGGGGGCGCCGAGGGATCGCTGCGCCAGGGCGGCCGATCCCTCTAAGACGGGCCTGTGGGTGTCACAAGTTAAGAAGGATATTGACAAATTGGACTGTGTTCAGAGGAGGGCAACCAAGATGAACAAGGGTCTGGAATTCAAGCCTTATGAGGAGCTGTGTATGTTTAGCCTGGAAAAGAGGAGACTGAGAGGAGATACGATAGCCATCTTCAAATATCTCAAGGTGCTGTCACATGGAAGAGGGAAAAAGCTTGTTATCTCCTGCTCTGGACAGTAGGACTCGAACTCATGGCTATCAGCTATCTCCAGAGTTAAAAGTACCCCTCTTTCCTGCACCTTTGAGGAGGTCTCTGCTACCTGTGTGGGCTTGCAAAATGACCTTTCTCTCAATGCAGTTGACCACATAGCAAAATGAAACGTCGCGTTTTCCCACTAGGTGGTGCTCCAGGATACAGGCAAAGCTCTTTCAGCTTCAATTTTCTGCTTACGGGGTCTTTACCCTGCTCTTGTGTGGCTTCTTTCCCTCTGTCTCAAAGCGATCTTGGATGTTCCGATGCTAGTATTTTATTGTGATTTTGTTTGTTTGGTTTTCATCCTCGTGTGGCTCCTCTATTGATTGTATAAATAAATAAATACCGCTCCAGCACTGCAGTCAGAAAACCTTTAGGTAATAAAAAGTTAAAATGAAGTGCTATGACTTAACACAGACATCTCCAAACTAAGGCCCGCGGGCCGAATGCGGCCCACGCAAACCAATTGTGCGGCCCCCGACATTGCCCGCCGCCCGCTCTTCCCAGTGCGGTGCGGTTGCTCATCTCCGGGTCAACGCGGCACTGGAAATAGCTTGTGCACATGCGCAAGCGTCATTTCCAGCACACTTTCGGGTCTGCGGAGGCCCGTGCACACGCGCACAAGCTATTTCCGGCGCTGTGCCAACCCGGAAGTGCACCAGAAAAAGCTAGTGTGTGCGCGCTCCCCCGCCTTCCGGCCTGCCGCACAATCGGCGCCGGAGGAACCAGCCTGAGGCTGGGTAAGTTTAGGGACCCCTGACTTAACAGCACATTTTGTGGTCAAGAGAGTGGGGCAGTCACTCATCCGGACTTCCTTTTGTGCCATGCTTCTAGGCACAGTGTCTGAGCACTTTTGGTTTGTTTGTTTTTTGCCCTGGCACATTCCCTGCAAAAAAAACCAAGCAGCTCTTTACTAACTGTAAAGAAGTTGAACATGGAAGGGAGGTGGGCCACTAGAGATATTAACGAAAACATATAGAGGTTGGAGATTAAAGCCATATAACCAGATTGAGGATGCATTTACAGGATGGTTGCAATATCACCAAGTAAACGATGTGTTTGTGTGATAGGAAAGTTGGTTTTAAAGATAAAAAGTCTACATTTCAAATCGAATTGTTGGAACGCAGAAGTAAATTGTTATCTAAAATGTATAATTTTCTATTGGAGTGGATTACAAAAGATGAACAAACGAAGGAAGTGATGATAAAATGGGCAATGGATTTTGGGTACAATATTGAATATGATGCGTGGTTGAAATTGTGGAATGAAAGTTTAAAATTTACAGCATGTGTCACCTTGAAAGAAAATGTAATGATGGTACCTAACACCGGTTAAGTTGGCTAAAATGTATAGGATGAGTAATAAATTATGTTGGAAATGTAAAAAGAAAGATGGAGACTTTTATCATATGTGGTGGACATGAGAGAAGACCAAATCGTTTTGGGAATTGATATATAATGAATTGAAAAAAAAAATGTTTAAATATACCTTTCCCAAAAAGCCAGAAGTTTTTTGCTAGGCTTGATGGGACAGGAAATAGCAAAGGTAGACCAAAGATTATTCATGTACAGTGGTGCCCCGCTAGACGAATGCCTCGCTAGACGGAAAACTCGCTAGACGAAGGCATTCGTCTAGCGGAAGGCTGCCCCGCAAGACAAATATTTCTATGGGGCTGCCTCGCAAGACGAAAAAAATCCGCGGTTTGCATTGGTGCTTTGCTAGACGAAAAAAATGCTAGATGAAAATACTCGCAGAACGAATTATTTTCGTCTAGCGAGGCACCACTGTATGCAACAACCGCGGCGAGAATATTATTAGCCCCAAAGTGGAAATTACAAGAATTACCAACGATTCAGGAGTGGCAGACAAAGATGATGGATTGTGTGGAACTGGCTAAACTGACCTGCAGGATCCGAAACCAGGATGAATCAAAATTCCAAAGAGGCTGGAGTAAATTTATTGACTATATAAATAATAACTGTAGAAGTTTGAAGACACTAGCAGGATTGAAATAAACCCTACGGCGTGGACTTGATGAAAAAGGAAGAAACTGTGAGAGTAGATTGGACAGGAAAGCCTGTTGTCAGGACGGAGGGAAGTCACAGCTTGGCAGAGCGATGGGAAACAAGATGTGTAAAAGATCTTGAATTTGCTGTTTGTTTGTTTTTTGTTGTTTAAAGTGAAAATTTCATAAAAAGTGTGTGTACACACACACACACACACACACACACACACACTGAACACTGAATTGGAGCAAATGGCAACCTGCAGAAAACCCAAATTTGTTCTAATTCAGCACCAGTGTATTCCCGGGGAAAGTGTGTGTGTTTCTGCAAAGAGCACTTAGACACAGAACTTCAAAGTGCCTTGAAAGGGTGGGGCAAATATAAGTGCGGATGAGCTCGGAGTGCCCCCTAATTGGGATCTGCGGTCAGCAGAAATGCAGAAATGTGGTTAAATGTTTGAAACATACCCGAAATTCAAGAAAAACGTTCTCGGAAGTCACATGATTTCTTGAAAGCTGTTGCCTTTCTTAGCTGTGAGGCAGGCTTCAAACTACAAATGCACACAGACAAAAATATAGAGGCAAGAGCTAGTTCTGAGTCACACATTTGGCAGAGATGGGTTTTTCCCTAGAGAGCATTTGCATATCTGCAGCTGTCCCTCTGGATCCTCAGGCTTTGCACGTAGGTAAAATCCTCATGTTGTAGACTGAAGTGTTTGAGAACTGCTACCCCACATAGATATGAAGCCTCCTATTTCACCTCATAAGGGTTTTTCCTTACCTTTATGGGGTTAAGCTTGCCGATCCCATTGCTCGGTCCCTGCTCCTGCCAACCTAGCAGCTCGAAAGCACGTCAAAGTGCAAGTAGATAAATAGGTACCGCTCCGGTGGGAAGGTAAACGGCGTTTCCGTGCACTGCTCTGCTCTGGTTCACCAGAAGTGGCTTAGTCATGCTGGCCACATGACCCGGAAGCTTTCTGCGGACAAATGCCAGCTCCCTCGGCCTATAGAGCGAGATGAGCGCGCAACCCCAGAGTCATCCGCAACTGGACTTAAGGGTCAGGGGTACCTTTACCTTTACCTTTAATAGGTATCATTTACCTATTACCTTTACCTTTAATAGGTGCCATTTGCACATGTTGCCCTGCGACCAGTCCATGCAGAATGTAGGCTCCCTATATATAGAAATGAGCAAACCAATGATATTTTAGGGAGCAGGCTAGCAGGTGGGGCCCATTACTTACATCATAGGAGCCTGCACAACACAAAACCCTGTTGCTGTATGTAGGTTTTATTTTATTTGTTTTCTTTCTTATATTTTTGAAATGTACATCCATGTGTTTTTACCTTTAAATTTTTTTGGGGCCCCCAAGAGAGTGGGGCCCTAAGCTATAGCTTGTTTAGCTTATATGTAAATCTGGCACTGTCCATGTCCCTGAGCAGCATCAACCGAAACTGATCCCAGGAATCTCAAGTAGATGGAATGTTGAAATCCTCATCTGGACATGCTGTGCAGCTGATGGATTTGGGGCCATGCGGTGTAAGAGTCGCTCCAGAAGAAAGGGAAAGAAAAATCCTCTTAATGTAAGTTGCATTGGTGAACTTTACACAACCCGGCCCGCCCACCCAACGGGGGAAAACCCAAATTCCCAAATGACACTGGTTGAACCAGATGAATACATGGATTGTTTGTGATTCTTACTGAATAAACAAAGCAAACTGACTGTTGCAAGAGGGAATAAAGAGGCCGTGCCTCTTTAGAATGCAATTTGTTCTTTCCCCCTTTTAGTATCTCTGCTGCTTTTTTTTCCACCGAGTTTGGAATTTCCACTCTTCTCCAAGAGTTTTGTGCTGTGGTTTGCAAGAATACCGTGCCATTTTAGAGAATGCCTTTTGGCTTGTAAAAGCTCCCTTATTCTCGCAAATGAATTTCTGTGGCCCAGATGCTTCATTCTGCACAGGGGCGTAGGGAGCCGCTTTGCCGCCTGGGGCGGCAAACGCGGGGGCACCCCCTGGGGGCGGGGCGCCACTCCCTAGCGCGTACCTGCCCTGACGTCATGGCGTGCGCGCAGCAGCCCGACTGGGCTGCGCATGTGCGGACAGGCGCAGTCCACTCAAGATGGCGGGTTCAAGCGGCCGGCACCCCTCCCAACCGTGTGACGGCACAGCAAGTTTTAAGGCTGCAGCGCGCGAATAGCAGCACAGCGTCTGTGCTGCTGTTCGCGCGCTGCAGCCTTAAAACTTGCCGTGCCGCCGCACGGAAGGGGTGCTGGCCGCTCGCACCCGCCATCTTGAGTGGACTGTTGAGAGCTGAGAGCAGCAATTTCTTCCTGCTCCTAAATGCCAAGTCAATTTGCCTTAAACTAACACAGTATACAAATGGATCTTTATTCAGTGATCCAGGGTGGAGGAGTGGAATTTCCTGTGCAAAGACAACCTGAGCTTCTGGGGGGAAATTTACAAGGGGGAGTGGAGGGGGTAAAATCTAAGATCAGCATCTGATGGGAGGAAATGGGACTACATGATTCATGCATTCCCCAGTGTTAATTTGCTGTTTCAGTTTAAGTGGATGAATAAATGAGCCTCCATCAGGCAGCTGAACAAAGACACATTTTAAATTCTGCAATAAACACAAGAAGAATGCTCTGAAGGCAGCACTTCCTGCGATATGGCCTGTTTCTGTAGGGCAACTCCTCTGTTTGTTCATGTTAGCTAAGACTTCTCCCCAAGTACTGCTTTGTGCTAGATGCCAGATTTACTATCCAATGTTTTGCTGACATTGATATGGTTCCCACCGAGGCCATGGGCATCATGGTGGAGTGGAACTACCGGTAACTGGTGCTTCCTCTGTTTAGGACTGGCCTGATCATGCTTCAGTCGTAGGCACATAGCTCTCCTTTTGGTCTAATTTATTTTTGTAAATATCCAGGCCATCTTCTTGCATCTGTCGTGAGCACTTCCGCCCTGTACAGCCACCCCCGGACGTTTCACGGTCTACGAGTGCTGCACCAACGACAAACGGTCCCCAGCTGCAACCCACCAGACTGCTAGCTGGAACCTGCTTGCTTCGTTTACCACAGACGAGGATATTGTCAACAAAGAAGTTGTTTATTGTGTACAAAAGCTTCTGGTTGCTGATAAATAAAAGGATGTTCAATAAGCTTATAACGGTGGTCCTATACCGGCCTATTACCTCTAAATGATACCGGCCTATTACCTCTAACAGTTAACTAAATACCAATAACAACACGTTTCACAATCTGTTTATCCTCTCTGCTATCTTCCACCAATGCTACACCTCAGACTCTTAAACTCCCAGCTCTCACTCCTGACTCACGCTCTGCTCAACTAACTCAACTCTCCTTCTAACTCTCCACACTTCTAAAAACTCCTTACTGACCACAGGGAGGGGTGTTTTATACCCGGGCTGAGCCCGCCCCTAAGGGTTCTAACTGTCACAAAATTTAACCCCTACCTGGCGTTGGGCTAGTTCTCCACAGCATCTTCTTCTCATTTTTATTTTAGCTCAGTGGTTTTCCACATGGTGCACCTTTTTATGATCATAGGGTCCGATTCCTCATCTTCAGAGGATAAGACCATGGACTTGGAGGGAGGACAAGAAGGAATTGTCCACAGAGCCAACCAAACAGGTCCTCACTGCCCCAAAAGCTCCAATTAGGAATGGGTAGGGGAAGGATTTCAATTTGAATTTAAAGGCAAACTGACCGAATTCACACTTCCTAAACGACAGTCACTCTTCAAATGCCACACTTCTCCGAATTCTGCAGTGCAGTTCTCCAGCCAAGTAATGCGTAACCCCCCCCCCCCACACACACAAATAAATGCATATAGTAAGTAGAGTGTGGATAAAAACGTATATATTTGTGAAGTGAAATTTGTGTAGGGAAATGGACTGTAGTGGGAGAAATGCTTTGCAAAAATGTAATACATTGGGAAAAAATGCATTCAGAAATGTGTCTGTTATGAGAAATTCTTGCTAAAATGCTGATGAATTTTCATGAGAACTTAAGAAATAAATGAATCACTAACTGATGTGGAAACTTAAGACTCGAAAAATGTGAAACAGCAACTGATTTGCCCATTCCTACATATACCAGTAGCACATTAGCCATGCACTGTGGCCTGTAATCTCTCTCTGTGGCCTGTAATCTCTCTCTCTATCTCATATATTCTGCTTTCCCCCCCAGACAGGGACTTGAGGTAGCTTATAGAAAACACAGAAACAGCTAAAAGATATCACACACACAAATAAGCAAGTAAACAGACACACATCACTCTTGTTCATTTTATATCCTTAAGCTGGATCATGTGACTCCTCATTCTTCCTTCATCCACCAACCATGTGCAGCAGCAGTGGGAGAAGATGCTGCTGGTGGGATGTTCTCTTCCATGGGACCCTCCTAGACATAGCAGCCCTTGTCTGGACCTAAAAAACCCTTACTGTGTCTTTCCATAGTTGATCCAGCTTATCCACATATTTGGGTTTTGCATGCCATCTCCAAGGTATTCTCAAGACGCTCCAGAAGCAATATTTTCATGTTTGGGGAAAGTAGCCACCCCCCACCCTTTCTCACCAAATGGCTTTCGGCATCTCAGAAGCACTTTTGAAAGCCCAGCCGTTCTACAGGAAGTCCATTTCCTACTCACTTAAGGCTGGCTGCTATGATAGACCCTGGCACATGGCATTCGTTAGCTCTCTGGCTCAGTTACACAAAATATTATCTGGCCCAACAATATGTGTTCTCCTTATACAGTTGTGCTTTTCACTCTGTCGCCTGCTGCATTTCTTTCACTGGAGCCACAACAGGCAGTCGTTGCAAGAGGGATGTGAAAAGGCCAGGACAGGAATGATTGCTAGTGAACACAACTTCTCAGGTGTTCTCTATTGCTAGACAACACACCTGTCAGAAGCAGGATGTCTCTGATGGCCAGTTATAGGGAATCACAAGTGGGGGGAAGTGCTCCTGCACTCAAGTACTTTTTGCAGGTTCCCATTGGCATCTGATTGGCCATGATGAGAACAGGATGCGGGACTAGAAAGGCCATTGGCCAGATCCAAGAAGGCTCTTCTTCTGTTTGTATGTTTTATATGCAGAATTCCTGTGTGTGAGAAATCAGTTAATTGTCTGAAGTGTAGGTGAGTTCCCACGAGGCAAGACACATTGATAACAGCAAGAATCTTTATTGAACTACAGAACTGGGCAACAGGGGCAAAGCAACTGCTTATAGACATTTCTGAAGGCCTGGGCCACTCCCACTCCCAACATGATTGGCTATCTCAACTTCCAAGCTGCGAATCATGACTCAGAGTTTAAGGGCCAATGGCAGAGGCCCAAATCCTGAAATGTTCTGTGATTGGATATCATGTATCAAATCAGAACACAGGGGCTCAGAATCCTTAGTCCAGATTCAAGCTCAGGCAAACACAGACCACTGAATACAAAACACCATGGATCAATATTGAGTAGAATTCCATAACAAGATAATGTATGTATGTATGTATGTATGTATGTATGTATGTATGTATGTATGTGTATATGTATCTACAGTGGTACATCGGGTTACATACGCTTCAGGTTACATACTCCGCTAACCCAGCTTCAGGTTAAGAACTTTGCTTCAGGATAAGAACAGAAATCGTGCTCTGGCGGCGCAGCGGCAGCGGGAGGCCCCATTAGCTAAAGTGGTGCTTCAGGTTAAGAACAATTTCAGGTTAAGAACGGACCACCGGAACGAATTAAGTACTTAACCAGAGGTACCACTGTATATATATCTAGAGAGAGAGAGATCTGGTTCCAGGTCTGTGCCCCAACTTTAGTTCTGTGTTTAAAACTTTGGTTCAGCAAAGCAGCTTAGACTTCCAGGTAAGATCTGGGATCATGAAAAAGCAGATACCTTTCTCTGTCAGCTAATTGCTAGCAGGCATCAAATTTAGTGCACCCGTGTTATCTGGTTCCTGGGTTTCAAGGTTGTACTGACCACTTTGTTAATTGCAACAACAGTTTTCAGCTGCGCTGTCACGGGTTCATCACTAGACTCAGGGTTCTGGAATGATAAAGCTGAGGTGTCTCCTGATTGGCTGAGGAGAGAGGCATGTGTTGCTATGCAAGAGCGTACAAGACACTCTTCTGGGGGATGAAGAGTGCTGGTAACATATTAGTTTAGGCTAAGTGAGGATTGCCATTTTTGTGTGTTTGCATTTTTCTAGAAGTTCCTAAAATCTTAATTAGTATATCTTTTATTTCTATGTGGCAACAGGATTCATGCTATTTTAGCATTATCAATTGATAAAACATGCATCCTTCACTTTTGCATGGTTAAAGCCTCGGTCCTAAAACCAGTGTCTCAGATCTCTCTGGTCACACCTGGCGACTGTATATTTGGCTTCCTTTGCTGAAGCTTCAGGAAGCAGAGAGTGGGATCTTTAACTCATGCTCCTTGGCATATTGGGGTATGTCCAGTGTGCAAAGTGAGAATCTTGGGTTTGGTGAATCTAACACCGGTGGCAACTTTGAGGGCTGGGTTACACCGAGGCCGCTGAGAAACACCAGTCCTGAAAGACTTTACATTGGCTTCCAGTACATTTCCAAGCACAATTCAAAGTGTTGGTGCTGACCTTTAAAGCCCTAAATGGCCTCAGTCCTGTATACCTGAAGGAGCGTCTCCACCCCCATCGTTCAGCCCGGACACTGAGGTCCAGCTCCAAGGGCCTTCTGGCAGCTCCCTCACTGCAAGAAGTGAGGTTACAGGGAACCAGGCAGAGGGCCTTCTCAGTAGTGGCGCCTGCCCTGTGGAACACCCTCACATCAGATGTCAAGGAAATAAACAACTATCTGACTTTTAGAAGACATCTGAAGGCAGCCCTTGTGTTTTTAATATCCTGTTGGAAGTTGCCTAGAGTGGCTGGGGAGGCCCAGCCAGATGGGCAGGGTATTATTTATTTATACCTACCTACCTACCTACCTACCTACCTACCTACCTACATCATTCATTCATTCATTCATTCATTCATTCATTCATGCTGAACTGGGTTTTGGGCCAGGCTTGAACTGTGATCTTTGACATTGGTGGGTAGCAAATACTCCGGTCTCCCTAAAGTGTAAAAATCCATGATTTAATGGCGTCCCAAAAATTTTGGTTCCATGTTACCCAACAGTAGGACCTGCCCTGTCTTCAAATTCTAGCTTCCAGACTTTTTCTCTCTCCTGTCTTACATCCAGCATTAACCACATGTCTGTTCTTGCTTTCTACTTTCTCTAGTGGGCAAATTCTTACCCTTGGCTTTCAAAACATGCTCCTAAAAGCTGGAGGATGGGAAAAGATCAATGACACTTTTACTAATTATTGTAAGTGCATCTTTATTTTATACAACTTGGTATATACAATGGCAACTTGGGATGCCATTAACTAAAAAAACCCCCAACAAAAACTGAATAGCAAAACAATCACTATGGACCAGGAGACTGGCAAGCAAACACTGGGGCAACATCTGTACAGTGGCATATTTACAATCATTTTATAGATACATTAACAATATTATTATTATTAATATTATTATTATTAACATTTGTATCCTGCTTGTTCCAAGCAGCTCAAGGCAGCGTACATGAAAATACTTCATTGATTTTATCACAATAACCTTGTGAGGTTGGCTGTTTATCTTATTTACAAACTGCTCCACAGACTGACGCTATCAAAGTGGTTTAAAAAAGGTTAAAAAAAGAGAAATGAAATACAAAAAAAGAGAGATACTGGGACAGAGTGACTTGCTTGAAGACCATCTTTTGTGTCCAAAGCAGAAACTTGAACCCAGGTCCAAGTGTAGCACCTAATCCCTAAGCCGCACCACCAGCAATCCTGATATCACACAGACTGTCATCAAGATGCTAGTGTGTTATCAATACATACTATCAAGCAAAACACCGCAATTTTACATGTGGTTTTCACAGCCATCTACCTAGAGCCCAAAAGGGCTTTTCACAGAAGAAGCAGCTTTTGTGAGTTTCTACTTCATTTAGTTTTTAATAATATAAAAAATCAAGACCATATTCCAAGTGCTATTTACATTTTGAGGACTTTTCCATTTTCCTCCATCCATTTTACAAAGGATTCTTTCTATTCCCCTTTAAGGAAGAAACATGTGCAAAGAGCTACTGCGCTTTTCTGTTAAGTGCTTTAACCAGGACCAAGAAATGAGGGCTTCCCTTTGGCATCACATCAGCACCACCCAGGTGAGGTAGCCTGACAGAGATTCCATCCCATTTTCGAGATGGGGGAAACCGAGGCAGCAGAGGAAATGCTGGAGGCTTCGCGAGACCTTGAATCTGGTGGGACCTCTAAGGCAATGAGCCAGCCAACTTCCATTTTATCCTGGCATTCTGGTAGCAGCGTAAAGATCAAGCCACCTTTTCCCAAAACTAGGACCCGGGGTTGGTTTTTGAACTACGTGGCTGAATCTGGAAGGAGGCTGGAGCTGAATTCAGGTCTCCCATGAATGACAGCTGTTTGAGTCAAGCAAGAGGCAACAGGCAAGCTCATCACACCCTGATTGTTGAAAACAAATGTTTGTGGGGCAAGGTAGCAGTTACGCCGATGTCCAGCACACTCAGGATGCTTCTGGTTTCATTGCTGGACAAGTTTCCTTTGATGTACAAGATGGCGGACAGGTGCTTCTTGCTGTCAAAGAGGAAACATGGAGCGTCAGAATTTGAAAGGATACAGCAACACAGAGGCAGTAGAAATATTCAACGAAAGAGAGCAAATCTGGGACTCTCAACTCTCTGAACTCAGAACCGAAGAAGAGCCTTCAGGAATCAGACCAATGTCCCATCTAGTTCAGCATCCTGTCCTCACAGGGGCTGGCCAAGATACCTGTGGGAAGTTTGCAAGCAGGTCACCGAGACCATATAATACCGGTCCTGAAAGACCTACATTGGCTCACAGTACGTTTCCGAGCACAATTTAAAGTGTTGGTGCTGACCTTTAAAGCCCTAAACGGCCTCGGCGTAGTAGACCTGAAGGAGCGCATCCACCCCCATCGTTCAGCCCGGACACTGAGGTCCAGCGCCAAGGGCCTTCTGGCAGCTCCCTCACTGCGAGAAGTGCGGTTGCAGGGAACTAGGCAGAGGGCCTTCTTGGTAGTGGCGCCCCCTCTTCAGATGTCAAGGAAATAAACAACTACCTGACTTTTAGCAGATATCTGAAGGCAGCCCTGTTTAGGGAAGTTTTTAATGTTTCATTATGTTTTTAATATTCTGTTGGGAGCTGCCCAGAGTGGCTGGGGAAACTGGAACTCTGCAACCTTTCCTCATAGGGAAGTTGATCCACCCCCTTGATCAATTTGGTTGCCCTACAGATGAGAATATTAAAAGATACACGTATTGAATAGTGTTTCTACATGTCTTTCCTAGCAGGAAAGGCAGCAAGTGACGGGATGTGACTAAAGGAGGAAGGACATTGTTGTTCAACGGGTATTTCCTGTCTGGGGAGTTTACAGCCAACATTGCAGTTCTCTTGACAGTAACTCTGCCTCCTGCGCTCATGAGGACTAGCAGCAATCAGTATGAGAAGCACCCTTTTAATGCACGGGATGTGGAGAACTGGCACTCTAATTTAGAGTATCAATTCGCCACCAAAATGCCAGGTGTGGAAGTGTTGTTTCATTGAAGTGGAAATAGATTCCCACCATGCAGCTAAAGCAAATGTGATAACACTTTAAATAGACACGGCTTCCGCAGAGCTGCAATTCCCAGAGTTCCCTGGGAAGAGGGATTGACTGTTAAACTGGGAATTGTAGCTCTGTGAAGGTAATAGGGGTGACCTAGCAACTCTCAGCACCTACAGCTCCCAGAATTCTTTGGGGGAAGCCATGACTACTGCCAGATGTTGGAAAACTGGCATTGGGCTGGACGTAGATACTAGAGTACGGTCAACAGCATTGACTGAGAAATTAACAAGCCAGGCCAGAGTGACAAAGGGCAGACGCAACCCCTTTTCCTTTTATAACATGTGGCGAGTGTTTGTTGAATACGTAAATTGTTCAGACTGAGGCAGGAATCCACCCAACACTCGTGGGAAACTGTGGCGTGATCTCTTAGAGCAGTCAAACGAAGCTTTATTACACAGCACAACAAAAGTCTGTAATTTTATCAGGGCAAGTTATTTGTTGTTTACTGTTTTAACAATTGCTTTCTCAAAATGTATCGTCTGCACCATGAAAAATAAATAAAAACATTACAAAAAAAGGTACGATTGTGCTTTAAAGGTGCTATAGTGTGCATTTGGCCTAATTTTGGCCTCGCCAGGCTACGTCTGGAAGAAGCAAGAGAAGCGAGAAGCGTTTGTTGAGGGAGCAGTCTCATGCTTTCACTGCTGTAGACCAGGCATAGGCAAACTCGGCCCTCCAGATGTTTTGGGACTACAACTCCCATCATACCTAGCTAACAGGACCAGTGGTCAGGGATGATGGGAATTGTAGTCTCAAAACATCTGGAGGGCCGAGTTTGCCTATGCCTGCTTTGGCCATGTGAAGATGGCAGGCATGTGATTGTATCAGCAATTATGTCTGCCTGCTGCAAAAACTTCCTAGCTGGATTATACTACTCAAGTTTACCAAATTTGTGGTGTCTTATTTCATGGGGGTGGTGCTGAGGCAGTGGCTCAAAGTCAGCAACCAGCTATCTTACCTAAGTGTGGCACTGCTGCCACACTGGCTCATAGTTTCCAAGTAACCCAGAAGTTGCCAACCTTTTGGGGCCCATGGGTACATTTGGGCACCACCACAAAATGGCTGCCATGGGGCACAGACCCAACCCAACATACACACTGGACCTCACAAAGCACAATAAAATACCCATTTCGCAGAAGGCAAACTGGTGAGGCTCAGGGATGAGGGACCTGTCCAAGAAACTGAATGAACGGCTGCATCTGAGGAGACCTACATAGGGTGGCTCTGTGTTGGCAACCCGAGAAGTGAGGTCATAAATTCTTTTCCTCTTACCTGATATCTGGATATTTACTGGCAAGCATACCGACTTCAACCATGACGGTATCTGTACCTTGGAGTTTGATGATTTCGGCTAGGCTTGGGAGAGCATATCCCAGCCATTTGGCATTGGACCCCTATCAGGTTAAAAGGACCACATTGAGTCAGTCAACATGCAGATCCCCAGTTAAAAATTAGGCCATCCAAATACTCAAAATATAGAATCACAAGGCTGGAAAGGGCTAGACTGCTATGGAGACCCTGAGACCCTCAAGGCAGATTCCCCACCACATTTGAAAAAATCTGCTCAGGAGATTCTTGGCAGACAAGCCATATTGGGAACATGTCCCATGAAGGCAAACAGGTTGAAAACTACGTTTCTATTTATTTATCCTGCTAAAGAACATTTCAAAACGCACACTTCAACCTTTGCCAGATTTCGAATATCTGGCACCCTCAAAATGCCCCCCCTTCAGCTCATGTTTCTTGCATCTCAATACCCTGCCCTATAAAAGTACACAGAAATTCCAGACTGCGGCACTCCAGCTTAACTTGTCTACATTTCACACCGAAGGCATGTGGATATGAAGGCAGACACCTGGCACCATTATAACCATGATACTTGTTATCAGATTATACACCTTAAATAATATTTTAACAGCTTAATATACAGATGTGGTATATATCTCGCCAAAGGTATGTTTTGCTAAAATTTGTTCACTGGAAGCCAAGAGTTGTGAGTCCCGAGACACTGCTGGGCTCAAGGATGAAGCAGAAGGCTGAGATGGAGGAGGAGGAATCGGAGAATGACCTGAGGGGGTTGAGGCCAGGGCACAGAAGCTGGAAGAGATGGGATATGGCAGCCCTGGCTGGGGAAGCAGGCATCCCATTTCCCTTCTTCAGCCCTGGAGACTGGAGCACAGCAAAGGAAGGAGAGCACCAGCCCACCACTAGAGGTAGAGGAACCCGGCCTGTATGCTCAGGACCTGGTGGCGCATCCGTCCCTGGGAACAGATGCACCCACCTCCGTTCAGTCTGCACACTCAACAGTCTCGCAAGGCCCAGGAGCCTCATGAGGAAGCACACCTTTAAAGCTTGGTGGGTGGGCATGCCAACTTGTTGGGGCAACTGTGTGGCTTTCATGCGGTTCTGATCTCTTCCTTGCCCTGATCTTGGACTCCTTAAACTTGGACTGCGGGTTCTAGTCCGGCTAGCCTCAGCTTTCCTGCCATTTTTGTTTGCCAGCTCTCTTGCTGCAGCCTGTGCATGTGTAGGGATGATCCAAACCATACATTTAAAGCAAATGGCTTCCCCAAAGAATCCTGGGAACTGTAGTTTGTTAAGAGTACAGAGAACTGCAGTTCCCAGGATTCTTTTGGAGAAGGCATGTGCTTTAAATATGCGTTGGATGTGCTTTAAATGTATGATTTGGACCTGCCCTTATCTAGAAATGAGGATGTCAAACAAGGCTTATTGCCAACCACACGTGCTGAGTATTATGCACAAAAAATGTTTCATAGCACCTAGCGATGGGTGACTATCAATTTTGATTTTTTTCTAATCTTCAGTTCTCCACATTTGCCCATCAGTTTGTGATTACTTTAAAAGAAAAACCCTCACAAAAATTCACCATCACTTTGGTGTGAATTTCTCCTAATACAGTGGACGCTCGAATTGCGAACGCGATCCGTGCGGGAGGCGTGTTCGCAACCTGCAGCGTCTGCAACCCGCAGTCTGCACATGTGTGGGTTGTGATTTGGCGCTTCTGCGTATGCGCCGAAACCTGGAAGTAACCCATTCTGGTACTTCTGGGTTCGGCGCAGAGCACAACCCGAAAATGTGTAACCCGCAGCGTTCGCAACATGAGGTATGACTGTACATAGATTTGTAAGTGATTTTGCCCAACAAAGGAATTTTTGCAAATAGTCTTCTCCAAGGCAATGCAATTTTGTACATTATTTTCACAAATATGTGTATTCTTATGCACCCACTACATGCATTTCTGTAAACATTGCTTGGCTGGAGAACTGCATGGCAACATCTGGAGAAGTGTAAGATTTGAAGGGTGGCTGTGCTTCATTTCGTGCATTGTTTCAGAAAGTGAAAATTAGGTAGTTTTATCTTTAATGCAAACTGAATCACATTTCTCCCTAACAGCATGCTGCAGCAGTAGCTTGTTAAATGTCAGGGGCGGCATGTCGAGACCGAAAAGCCCATGGTGGAAAACAAGACTTACATTTTCTAAGCAAAAGGTGCACAGAATAGAGGCATGCTGTTGGACAAGTTCAGACAAGTTCTTTTGCAGTTCTGGGGTCCTCAAGCTAACCTTCTTCTTCATAAGCCTTGAAATGTACTCTTGGACCAGAAAGAAGTGGATTTTCTCAATGACAGCCTACAGCAAAAGAAGCAAGCAGTTAGTCCTTTGCGATCAGATGAAGGAGAGAGAAGACACACACAAATCAATATAGCTTTCCAAACTTGCCTAACTGGTTATTCTGAAAACAAACTGGTTTTTTATAATTATTTAGAGCAGGAAGGGGTAGAAGGCAGATTGGGGTTTACTGGAAGATCTCCTGAGTGATCTGTATTGGATTGCAAAGAATTTTACTTCCCAATTGTTTAATGATAGCAGCAACAAAACATCTCCTCTCTAAATTATATAGCTGAAATGCAGAAACATTGTTTGTGTGTGTGTGTGTGTGTGTGTGTGTGTGTGTGTTATTGAATAGTAACCATGTTAGCTTATGGGCTCTCTTAATAGACCATAATTTGTTCCAAAAGGACTTCAGAAAAAATAAACATCAAGTGAGTTATGACCGCGAATGATGTACAAAGCATAAGAATTATCAGATGGGAACGAGTTCCTGCTGCACGTTGCCTGTTGGCTCTCATAATTAACTTCATTAGCTCAGTAGATTATTTTAAGAAGACAAAAGTAGGAAATTTGAATGAATGACCCTTCCCTTGTGAGTTTACATTGGCTTTTTGGAATGAAAAGCAAGCTTTCAAAGGAAAAGGGCTCTTGTGGTTTGGTCAAGCCCTTGAGCTTCTGAAACTGAAAAAAAGGTCAAGGACAACAAACAGTAGAGAATGATAAGTGAGCACAGCTGATTTGGTAGGTCAAAGAAATGAAACGGAGGAGGTCTCTTCTTTGAGCCAAACTCAAGAGGCTCGGCAGAAGGTCTAGAACTGTGAATGCTTCGATCCCTGCAGAACATCAACAAAGTTGTTGCAGGAAGGGTGGTTTAAAGGTGCCGAACCCTTTCCCCAATTTTAAACTCTCTTATTGCTTTTGAATTATGGTGCCTCTGGAGGAGACTCTTGAGAGTCCCATGGACTGCAAGAAGATCAAACCTATCCATCCTTAAAGAAATCAGCCCTGAGTGCTCACTGGAAGGACAGATCCTGAAGTTGAGGCTCCAGTACTTTGGCCACCTCATGAGAAGAGAAGACTCCCTGGAAAAGACCCTGATGTTGGGAAAGATGGAGGGCACAAGGAGAAGGGGACGACAGAGGATGAGATGGTTGGACAGTGTTCTCGAAGCTACTAACATGAGTTTGGCCAAACTGCGAGAGGCAGTGAAGGATAGGCATGTCTGGCGTGCTCTGGTCCATGGGGTCACGAAGAGTCGGACACGACTGAACGACTGAACTTAATCCGTTCTTAAACCAAAGTGTTTTTAAACCAAGGCGTGCTTTCTCATAGCAGCGGGGGACCCAATTTACAAATGGAACACACTCAACAGGAAGCGGAACATGTTCTGCTTCCAAGGCAAAGTTCACAAACCAGAACACCTACTTCCGGGTTTGCAGTGTTCTTAATCCAAGTTGTTCATAAACTAAGCTGTTCTTAAACCAAGGTACCGCTGTACTGCCCATTTTCAGCCTTAGGCTACAGGAACTGATGAATCCTAGTGCCGGCCTTTGAAAAAACATAAAGCTCCCCCCTTTTCATTAGCTTACCTGGCGAAGAGGATCTTTGAGAGCTCTCAGCGTAGAAACGTGATGTCTGGCAGTTGCTATGATTTCATCAATAATATCAGTGCAGGAAGCCCATTTCCTCTGGGTAAACTTTCTAAAAATAGGCTGGGGGAAAGTTCAACACAACAGCAACAGTTCAGGTTTTGGAACAGAATTTCCTACATTTGCAGTTTCCTACATTTGCACTTTGCTACCTTTTCATATTAGGAAAAAGGAACTGCAAAGTCTTTCATAATATGGCATGCTACATTACTAAGATTGCTGAGGGCAGGGCAACCAGTTACCTCAGACAATTCTCACTAATCCTCCTCCTTCCAGGCTGGGTGGCCAGATGCAAAGAGAGGACAGGACTCCTGCACTGTTAATAGTTGTGCAGAAGAGGGAATTTCAGCAGGCACTAATAATAATAATAATAATAATAATAATAATAATAATAATATTTATTATTTGTACCCCGCCCATCTGGCTGGATTTCCCCAGCCACTCTGGGTGGCTTCCAACAAAAATCAGATAAAAAAAATCACACATTAAAAACTTCCCTTAAAAGTTCCAGTTACAGGTGGGTAGCCGTGTTGGTCTGCCATAGTCGAAACAAAATAGGAAATTCTGTCCAGTAGCACCTTAGAGACCAACTGAGTTTGTTCTTGGTATGAGCTTTCGTGTGCATGCAGTTGGTCTCTAAGGTGCTACTGGACAGAATTTCCTATTTTGTTTCCCTAAAAAGGGCTGCCTTCAGGTATTTTCTGAATGTCAGGTAGTTGTTTATCTCCTTGACCTCTGATGGGAGGGCGTTCCACAAGGCGGGCGCCACTACCGAGAAGGCCCTCTGCCTGGTTCCCTGTAGCTTTGCTTCTTGCAGCGAGGGAACCGCCAGAAGGCCCTCGGCGCTGGATCTCAGTGTCCGAGCTGAACAGTGGGGGTGGAGACGCTCCTTCAGGTATACAGGACCGAGGCCGTTTAGGGCTTTAAAGGTCAGCACCAACACTTTGAATTGTGCTTGGAAACGTACCGGGAGCCAATGCAGATCTCTCAGGACCGGTGTTATGTGGTCCCGGCGGCCACTCCCAGTCACCAGTCTAGCTGCCGCATTCTGGATTAATTGCAGTTTCTGGGTCACCTTCAAAGGTAGCCCCACATAGAGCGCATTGCAGTAGTCCAAGCGGGAGATAATCAGAGCATGCACCACTCTGGCAAGACAGTCTGCAGGCAGGCAGGGTCTCAGTCTGCGTACCAGATGGAGCTGGTAGACAGCTTCCCTGGACACAGAATTAACCTGCGCCTCCATGGACAGCTGTGAGTCCAAAATGACTCCCAGGCTGTGCACCTGGTCCTTCAGGGGCACAATTACCCCATTCAGGACCAGGGAATCCTCCACACCTGCCCTCCTCCTGTCCCCCAAAAACAGTACTTCTGTCTTGTCAGGATTCAACCTCAATCTGTTAGCCGCCATCCATAAGCCGCTGTTAGCCACCAATAGTTAGCCGCTTTTAAAGGTGCAGGAAACCCTTCCTCTTTTTCACCTGGCGGTGCTGGCTCCAGATTTGGGGTGGAGGCCTTGGGCAAGACGCCCACTGTAGGCCCACACCCTTAGTCTTATTACCATATCAGTCTGTTGTTGCCGGCGGCTGCTCCTCTACCTCACCTTGCGACAACTTGCTTCCCAGACAGGGGCAACGAGCAAGCAGGTAGTGGAAGCTCCTCCTCACTTCCACCCAGTACGGTTGTTTCCTTGCTCATCCCATTTCCGCACCAGATCAAGAGGCAGCAGAGCAAGCCGGCTGCAATGGCGAAGAGGAACGGCAAGATCAGGCCGACCTTCTCCAGGCTTGTGGGCAGTGCCGGCCCCATCATTAGGCGAAGTGAAGCAGTCGCCTTAGGCGGCAGATGCTGGGGGACAGCAGCAACGGCAGCGGCTGCTCCTCTCTGTTGGAGGACAGAGACTAAGCTGCCTGTCCGTAGAGTGGAGGATGCTATTCTGAAGTGTTGCCAGGGTTGAAGCAAGATTCAACCACTGGTACAGTGGGAATAAGGAGAGGGTGCCACCATGCCCTTTGCCTCAGACAAGAAAAAATATTGCGCAACTGTTGATACCCTGGCCCTGATGCCCAAATCGCAGAAGGGAGGAGAAAAGCAAGAACTGAGTTTTTGGACACCTTATTCTTTATAAAAAAAATTTTTAAATTTTTTATACTGCCCTCCGTGTAAGTTTCCAGAGTGGTGAGTTATTTCTTTTAATCCTCTTTCTATGCACACCCTTTTAAGTGGCTGAGTGCCGTTGTCCTGGGAACGGCAGTTCTGCCACCTCCAATACAGTAGATTAGAATCATAGAATTGTAGAGTCAGAAGGGACCATGAGGGTCATCTAGTCCAACCCCGTGCAATGTAGGAATCTTTTGCCCAACGTGGGGCTCAAACTCACAACCTTGAGGTTAAAAGTCTCATGCTCTGCTGATTGAGCTATCCACAGGGCAAACCCAGAGGTGTATCACACAGCAGTAGGGTTACCTGCAGTTCCTGAACCACGCATTGAACGAGCACATCACAGCCAGCGGTCTCAATGTCACTAAGGGCATTAACAATTTTCACTCTGATATAGTCCTGTCCCGGCGTTTTTTCAGCGTGGGACCTGAAGGGAAGAAAGAAGGAAGCTGTGGTTTGTCCTTCCGTTGTTTCATGATGTCACCTGCTGCCTTTAACTCTGCTCTTGCAGCAGCAGTTGATGAACTCATAGAATGATAGAATTGTAGAGTTGGAAGGGACCCCAAGTGTCATCTAGTATCACCCCCTGCAATGCAGGAATCTTTTGCCCAACATGGGGTTTGAACCCACGACCCTGAGATTAAGAGTCCCCTGCTCTACCGACTGAGCCATCCCGGTAGGATGCTAATGAACCCAGTGCCATCAAATTGCTAAGCAATGAAGAAGAAAAACCAGCATAAACAAATTAACAAATTATGTTTTCTTGCCTGTAAAGTGGCACAGGACCCCTTCTTTTTTGTTATAGCCGGGCAAGTGACACCTGCGCTGTGGGGCGACCTTGTCATGTAAGTCCAGCAAACTAAATTGATGGATCCAGCAGGGGCGTAGCAAGGGAGGGGCGGAGAGGGTGGGGGCCCCCGGGCAGCGCCCCTGCTGGGGGTGACTCATCGGGGGCGGCTTAATTTTTTTTTTAAAAAAACAATTCTTTTTAGGCTACTTTCGGCACTGCTGGGGTGGAGCCGCAGGGGCGGCCAGCGAGGAGGGGTGTCACCCCCCCTCGCTGCCCGCCCCTGCGGCTCCGCCACGGCAGCGCCGAAAATAGCCCCCCCTCCAGCGGCAGAGCTCGGCATGGAGGCAAGGGGCGGGCCAGTGAGGTGGGGTGCCACCACCTCCTCACTGGCCCGCCCCTTGCCTCTTTGCTGAGCTCCGCTGCTGGCTGGCTTGCGGAGCCGGGGCATGGAGAGGGGCGGGCCAGCGAGGAGGGACACCCCTCCTCGCTGGCCCGTCCCTCTCCCTGCCCCGACTTGCGCTCCGCCAAGGGAGTCCGGGCGGCGGATTCGGGAGTCTTTGCAGCCCGCAAAGACTCCTGAATCCGCCGCCCAGCACCCCTTCGTGCAGCGGCTGCTCACGCAGACACGAGCAGCTGCGGTATGATGGGGTGCCGCCGCTAGGCGGCGGCTTCGGGAGTCTCCCGAATCCACCACCCGGCACCCCCGGGGGCGGGGCGTGACGTGCGTCATGACGTCATGACGCATGCACACACCACGATGCCCCGTCCCCAGGGGTGCCTCTTGGCTTCCCGCCCCCGGCAGCCAAGGGGCTAAGAACGCCCCTGGGATCCAGTTACAGGTAGGTAGCCGTGTTGGTCTGCCATAATCAAAGAACGAAATAAAAAATACAAAAATCCTTCCAGTAGCACCTTAGAGACCAACTAAGTTTGTTCTTGGTATGAGCTTTTGTGTGCATGCACACTTCTTCAGAACAAACTTAGTTGGTCTCTAAGGTGCTACTGGAAGGATTTTTTATTTTTTTATTTTTTACTTTGTTTAAATTGATGGATTTATGGCAGAGGTGGAGCTTCCCTCTTGGCCAATATACAACATCTCTCATAGGCAAGTAATGAACCTTCGCCCGGACTGATTAACATTTTATTTCCTTTTAAATGTTTGCAGGAAACGGGTTAGGGGAACGTGCTCAGGGGAACCCTTAAAATGGCTGGTGTGGAAAATCAGATTAGGAAAAGTGTTCCTTCCTATTTATGAAAGGAAGATTGTGTCTTTTTTCAGATGGTACTTGTGAGCTGCATGTTTGACTTGCATTCAAAATAGTAATTTAAAAACAATAATAATGGGGTCCCCACTGAAACACTGCAACCCGCCCTGCAGGGATGCAATCTGGCACTGTACCATTGGTGAAGTTGATCCGTTTGACCATATTCATTACATAAACAAAGCTTCCGTCTTCTGGAACTGGGTTGGACAACTGAAGTATGAATCATTTTATAGATGCCAGTCATTTATATGTCTGCAGAGGCATTCAGTACTGGCCATGGGGAAACATGAAATTCTGGCCTAAATTAAGACTGGCTGACCCTCTGTGACAACCTTCGCCAAGCTGGTGCCCACCAGACGTTTTGGACTCCAACTCCCATCAGTCCCAGTTATCACAACTCCCATGTGCTTGGCCCTCCCACTATGTGTATTGCAAAACGATAGTGTTGCCATTCATTACTTACCGAAAACCCAAGCAACTGTTCATGTTTGTAATTACTGTCGCTTCAAAGTATTGGTTCTTTTTCTCCTTCATGAAAATGTCCAGTGCCTTCTTGTAGCTAGAGAGGCAGCGGAAGAATGAGATAAGGGTTAGAAAGTTGGCATCCGTATATAATTCGGTGTTGATATAATGAGGCTATTACTGGATTATGGTAACTGAAAACTAATAAAAATTATTATCGAGAAAGCTGGCCTCTGATTCAGAGCCTGCACTGACATGATCTGAAATGCATTCCTTCGTGATCTTGCTATCCTACCTTTTCAGAAAGGTCAGGAGCTCTTCAAAAACCAGCGTTGACATTTGCTTGGCAAGCTCTGTGGTAATGCCTTCAGCTTCTTTTTGTTTGTTGTGGATAATCTACAAAAACACACACACACACAATTCCAAGAGTCACCACTGCAGCTCCTACTTTAATATCCGGAAATCCATAATTAAGAACATAAGAACAGTGGTGGGCTGGATTCCAAAGATTCCACAGATTTGCAGAGTTGGAAGGGACCCTGAGGGTCATCTAGCCCAACCCCCTTCAATGCAGGAATCTTTTTTCCCAACGTGGGGCTTGAACCAGTGTGGTGTAGTGGTTAAGAGCAGTAGACTCGTAATCTGGGGAACCGGGTTCGTGTCTCCACTCCTCCACATGCAGCTGCTGGGTGACCTTGGGCTAGTCACACTTCTTTGAAGTCTCTTAGCCCCACTCCTTCGGGTAGTGAAAAGCGGGATATCAAATCCAAACTCCTCTTCTTCTTCCCTGAGATTGAGAGCTGCATGCTCTACTGACAGAGGCATGGATAGACCAGTGCCACCCTCCCCTCCAGTGGTTTCAAGCAATTTCTGTTCAGTTGCTCTGATTCTTTGATCATTCTTTATTTATTTAATTTGTGTACCACCCTTCATCCGCAGGTCTTAGGTCAGCTATCCTTCTCATTCCCTCTAAGTGCAAACTCAGATGGTTGAGTGTGCCAAGCAGTAAGTCCCATTCAACATACGCAGAATTGTGCTTCACTTCCCAATGATTTTAACGGGATTTAGAATCGTAAGAGTTGGAAGGGACATCAATCTACTATTCCAGCATTCCTCAAGTGCATCCAGCTATGCATTGGGTGTGGGAATGTGGCTGTGCAATATGATAAGCACATAGGAGATAAAGGAAAATGGCAACAGGAAGGAGGGACAAAAAGGGACGAGGGTGCGAACTCCTGCCCTCTGCTGCAATGCTGTTTTCCATCAAAGGTGGGACTGTTTCACTTGGTTCTAGATATGTCACCTCACCGGCCCGACCATGCAGTTTATATCCTCAGCTGATCTCTGACAAATGTTCCCAGTACGTTTCCGAGCACAATTCAAAGTGTTGGTGCTGACCTTTAAAGCCCTAAATGGCCTCAGTCCAGTATATCTGAAGGAGTGTCTCCACCTCCATCGATCTACCCGGACACTGAGGTCCAGCGCCGAGGGCCTTCTGGCGGTTCCCTTGCTGTGAGAAGCCAAGTTACAGGGAACCAGGCAGAGGGCCTTCTCGGTAGTAGCACCCGCCCTGTGGAATACCCTCCCACCAGATGTCAAAGAGAACAACTACCAGACTTTTAGAAGACATCTGAAGGCAGCCCTGTTTAGGGAAGCTTTTAATATCTGATGAATTATTGTATTTTAATATTGTGTTGGAAGCTGCCCAGAGTGGCTGGGGAGACCCAGCCAGATGGGCGGGGTATAAATAATAAATTATTTATTACTATTATTACTATTATTACTATTATTACTATTATTACTATTATTACTATTATTATTATTATTATTATTATTATTATTATTATTATTATTATTACAGAGATTAATCAGATAAATTTGAGGTGGCACTTTAAACAGTCAAATAGCATTTATTCCTATTGCAGAGAATTTGTAGAATATGGCCTTTTAAGATGAGGTTTTTTGGGGGGGAGGGAGGCTCCCCTATTTCAGGGGACAAATTTTATCGACTTCCAGGATCTGTTGGGACTGACTGACATAATACTAAATCCAAATTTGAATTCAGGCAAGGGCAAGTGAGATAAGTTCCCTATGCAGAAGGAAAGCATTTATTTGAAACAACTGATGGTGTAACTCTGTGTATTTCTCTCTCTCTGTGTATTTCATATATATCACACACACATACACACACACACACATTATTACCTGGATGGCATCTATATGAAGTTCACTGTGATAGTGACCAGCTAGTTTTGGTGGCTTGTTTCCCTCTGCCCACTTCTTGACTTCCAGTTGCAGACAGTTAGCCAGGGAGCGTTTAGCAGCATCCTTTATAAGGAAAGAAGAAGACACCAAAACACAGATTAGCACATTTCAGTTACTCTGTCACCAAAAGCAGAGCCAATCAAAAGTGCCTGAAGGGTCTTCAGGTCCAGGATTCAACTTTAAGTTGACCAGATGCAAAAGAGGGCGGGACTCCTACACATTTAGTTGCATAGAAAGGGACATTTCAGCACAAGTAGCTTCTACACAACTATTAAAGGGCCAGGAGCTCTGTCCTTCTTTTCACCTGTTCAGCCGTCCCCTTTGGGAGGGAATGAGATTTGCCGCTATGAGCTCTTTCACCTGTCTTTTGTTTGCCTGTTCACATGGAATGCTGTTTGTGATTGTATAATTATCATTTAATGTTCTGAATACTGATTTTAGAGTGTTGTTATTTCCTGTTTTATTGTGTGTTTCCCTAGCCTGGAACTATATATGGTGAAGGGCAGATTATAAACCCCATTTAAAAAAATAAATAAATAAAAATCTTCCAACAATAATCACAAATTTTTACATAGAAAGGGGGCATTTGTATGCTGGTGTATTTTGATGCGTTGAATAGAATGAAAGTTTATGAGTCATGGCGGAGGGGAGAGCACATGTACAAATTCAACACTTTGTTTTGTTGCTATTTTGTTAATGTTGTTTTATAGATACGAATGCTGTTGTACTTTGTGAATCCTATAATATGATTTTTGGTGTAACTGTGATGGTTAGCTTATTTTTTAGTTGTTTTGTTAATAGTGCTACATAGATGGTAATTGTTTTATTTGGGATTTGGGATTGTTTTACTGATATTTGTTAAGTATTCCATACGATTTATGCTGTAAAAGAAGAAGAAGAAGAAGAAGAAGAAGAAGAAGAAGAAGAGGAGGAGGAGGAGTTTGGATTTGATATCCCGCATTATCACTACCCAAAGGAGTCTCAAAGCGGCTAACATTCTCCTTCCCCTTCCTCCCCCACAACAAACACTCTGTGAGGTGAGTGGGGCTGAGAGACTTCAGAGAAGTGTGACTAGCCCAAGGTCACCCAGCAGCTGCATGTGGAGGAGCGGAGACGCGAACCTGGTTCCCCAGATTACAAGTCTACCACTCTTAACCACTACACCACACTGGCTCTCTGTATTCGTGATGTTCCATTATGTTATTTTTATCTTTTGATTGTAAGCCGCTTTGGAACAAAAAGTGGCATAGAAAAAGAAGAAGAAGAAGAAGAAGAAGAAGAAGAAGAAGAAGAAGAAGAAGAAGGGAATCCCTGCTTCCACAACCACTAACAAAAATAGAACATGGATAGTTGGGGAGAATGAGAGAGAGATTTGCTTCAAATTCAGCTCCTGTGTGCTTGGGAGAATGTTTGCAAGGCATTTTGCAAATGTAAAAGGTGCAATTTTCTGCAAGTCACCTCTTCCCCTTTAGACAGCCTTCCAAGTTCTTCTGCAGAAAGCCGGAGGTTGTGACCTTGCACAATCACAGCAGTTCCCCAGCTCCGTCTCACAATTCTCCCTCCCCCCACAACACAGACTTTCATTTCATGTACAAGATTTTTAAATAAATGATGCAGTCACATTATTTTAGCGCAGGGAACCTGAGCCCACCCTGAGCAGCAGCTATGATTGGACTCCAGCTCACACCAGCGGACAATTGTGCCTGCCTTGGGTGAGGCCTGGCCAACTCCTGTATTGCACAACACACCCTCTTACTTTGGGACCTCCTATTTACAACACAAAAGGGGCCACAATAAACAGAAAAGCAGAAAGTGAAAAGGCACTCTTATTTGCTCAAACACAAACTGGGTGGACTACAAAAACCGTTTTGTAACCGTTTTACCTGGACAGATTACGAATAAAAAACAAACAGGCCTCTTACCACTTCGTTAGTCAGGTACGCTGCTTCAAACTGTTTGATCTGCCTGAGCGGCAAAAGGCTTTCGAGATGGGCTTTGTCTAAGTCTTTCGCTAAAATGGGATGGTTTATGATTTCACTGAAATGACAAAAGAAGATCACATTCACATCCCTTGCAGTTCATGGCAGCTGCTTATTCCGCTTCCGCTTCCCAAAGAACAACAGATGTGAAAGCAGACTTGACTACAAAGCCACAGAATACTTGGCTCCGATGTGAAGCCGGTCTACGTTGTATAGCCAGTGTTTTTACATTTCTGACTTGTTCACAGCCTTGAGCAAACAGCTGATCCTGGCAAATTCTTTACTGGGCACTCAAGCACAGTACTTTGCACGAGGCACCGAAACAGTGGTGGGAAAAGGATTTTAAAGGACTTGTTAAGAGAGCTGAATGGGACTGCTTTTCAACACACAAGAAATCCAAAAGGGAATTGGAGTTCAAGCAAGAAGAAGAAGAGTTTGGATTTGATATCCCGCTTTATCACTACCCGAAGGAGTCTCACAGCGGCTCACATTCTCCTTTCCCTTCCTCCCCCACAACAAACACTCTGTGAGGTGAGTGGGGCTGAGAGACTTCAGAGAAGTGTGACTAGCCCAAGGTCACCCAGCAGCTGCATGTGGAGGAGCAGGGACGCGAACCCGGTTCCCCAGATTACGAGTCTACCACTCTTAACCACTACACCACACTGGCTCTCTGTAGTCATAAGGACATAGGAAGAGCCCGCTGGATCAGGCCAAGGGCCCATCTAGTCCAGCATCCTGCTCTCACAGTGGCCAACCAGATGCCTGTGGGAAACAGGGCCTGCCACCCTGAAGCCAAATCTCAGGGGCATGTGAGATCCCCAAAAGTGCCCCATGAAAAGACCCCAGTGATCAAGGTGGAGCACAAGGAATCAGGCAGTCTGTAAGGAACTTCGGGACCAAGTTATATAGGGCTTTGCGAATTAACACAAGAATTTCGAACCTGACCTAGTGGCAACTGGGTTACCAGAAATATTTGAAATGTTTAGCCATACCCTCATGCTGCTGCAAACCGTTGCTTAATGATTCCCATTAGAATCAAAATGGGTGTCATATATATATATATATACCCCGTATTTTTCTGTGTATAAGACAATATTTCCCTCCTTATTTTTTCAAGTTTAAAATTGGGGGGGGGGTGTCGTCTTATACTCAGATAGTACATATGGTGGATTTCTTTATTTGGAGTCCCAAAAAATAGGGATGGTTTTTACACAGGGGCGTGTTATACACAGAAAAAATACGGTATATATTTTCTCATCACCACCAAAAGGATCCAAATGTGCAGCAGCAGAACATGCCACAGTCAGTTGAGCCCTGTCCCCCCCATTCTGATCAACAAAGCAAAGGACATTGCTTCATATACTAGATCAGATGATGTACAGGAAGCTGTTCTGCTCAGTTACTGTTCGCCCTGGCTCAGCCTCTCCTGCATTGTACACCCCTCCCCCCACTAAAACATGCCTACATGTCATTGGATGCCTGGATTGTTTCAATTCTGCTTCTCCAGTTCCCTTAACCTTCAGAACCATCATTTTTTAAGGGTGTAGGACAAAAGCCTGCCGTGGGAGAAAGAAGACCTGTAAGCCCTAGTAAACATGCAAAACATGTTTTCGAATCTCATCCCTCAGTTCCATTTTCTGCAGTGTTCTTTCAGCATTGAACTGAGCACAATCAAGCAACTTTCCATCTCTTTTACTGGTTCGAGGAACATAGGAAGCTGCCTTTTGCTGAGTCAGACCATTGGTGCATCTGGCTCAGTTCTGTCTACGCTGACTGACAGAGCCTCTCCAGGATTTCTGACAGGGCACATTCCCAGACCTGCGTGGAGAGGTTGGGGATTGAAGCAGAGGCTTTTCCATGCAAAGCAGATGTTCTGAGCCAAAACCAAGTCAACAGCACAACTCATTTTGAGTGGAGAGTGTAAAGGGGAAAGCCCAGAATACCTCGGTTGTAGAGCACACTCTTCGCATGGAAAAGGTAGACCTGAGTAATATCTCTGTCTGAAACCCTGAGAGCGACTGACAGTTAGACGCACTAATGGGCTGACTCCTTATGAACCAGCTACCTGCGGCGTTTGTTTGACGCAGAATTTGGATGGTAGGTGTTGAGGTGTGGGAAACGGTTCAACCAGCGAACAGAGAGGCACACTGTCTGCTTTGGGGATAGCCAGACTTGCAGTGTTACCCGGACACAGGGCAAAACCGCTACTTACTTTGGATAGATATTCTGCACCCAGGTGAGGAGGAGGTAAGTGTCCTTCCTGCCCAGTTCGAACTGAGCAACCATCTCGAGCTGAGAAGAGAAGCATCGGTGGTAGAACTGCGCATAGGTGCTGCACACTTGAAAGTCCTCCGGGTAGTGGCACTTGATGTATTTCACCACAGTGATCAGGTCATCTTTCATAGTCTTCCCCATGTGCAGGAAGCTGTGGGCGGTTGTTGAGAGGCCCTCGTTGCTGTCAAAGAGAGGCTCTTTCATTCTGTCGGTTACGGACTCCTGAACTGTACTCCTCCACTCGTCCTTCCATCTCCTGGGCCGGCAACGCACAGCTTTCCCAGATGCCTTTTCTTCCAATGTGCATCTCCTGTCCTCCTCCACCTGTTCTGCTATTGTCCTCACTGCATCCCTCAGGAGTTCTGGCTCAGCCTGTGCGATGCTAACAGACGAACGTATGATCCTGAGGACCTCTTGCTTCAAAAGCCCAAACAGATCTTCAATTTCACTCTGATGGTCAACATTGTCCTCTGTGCGCTTGCTGCCAGAGTCACTGCTGCATTCCCTCTCCATGGCTAGGAGATGTTGGCTGGCATCGAAGAATCTTTGATCTTTAATCAGCTCCCTGATTTGGTCAGCTGGCAAAACAAAAGGAAGAACAACTTGGTACCCAATAAAATTCAGATTCAATTTTCATTTGTCCATGCATTTAACTTACATCTTGCAGTACCAGTAGATGTATGCACAGCTCATAATTTGATAGCAGAAATGATAGATGTCATCTCACTGTTTCCAGCAATTTATGTTATTGTTTCCAGTAACTGGTAGCCAGAGAGAATTTGATCTTAGGCCTTTTTGTTGGGTTTGATGGGGGAAGAGATAGCTAAGAAGGATCAAAGATTGTTCATGTATGCAACAACTGCTGCAAGAATACTTTTTGCTCAAAAGTGGAAATTACAGGAATTACCAACGATTGATGAGTGGCAGACGAAGATGGTGGAATATGCTGAACTTGCAAAACTGACCGGCAGGGTCAGAAACCAGGATGACTCAAGGCTTCAAAGAGATTGGAGTAAATTTGTGGATTATTTAAGATTGAATCGAGGAAGTTTGAAAACACTAGTAGGATTGGAATAAACCTTTCACATAGTTCAAAAGTCACGAAATTAGAAGACGCCTGCTTCTTGGGAGAAAAGCAATGAAAAACCTAGACAGCATCTTAAAAAGCAAAGACATCACCTTGCCGACAAAGGTCTTTATAGTTAAAGCTATGGTTTTCCCAGTAGTAATGTACGAAAGTGAGAGCTGGACCATCAAGAAGGCTGATCGCCAAAGAATTGATGCTTTTGAATTATGGTGCTGGAGGAGACTCTTGAGAGTCCCATGGACTGCAAGAAGATCAAACCTATCCATTCTCAAAGAAATCAGCCCTGAATGCTCACTAGAAGGACAGATCCTGAAGTTGAGGCTCCAGTACTTTGGCCACCTCATGAGAAGAGAAGACTCCCTAGAAAAGACCCTGATGTTGGGAAAGATGGAGGGCACAAGGAGAAGGGGATGACAGAGGATGAGATGGTTGGACAGTGTTCTCGAAGCTACTAACATGAGTTTGGCCAAACTGCGAGAGGCAGTGAAGGATAGGCGTGCCTGGCGTGCTCTGGTCCATGTGGTCACGAAGAGTCGGACACGACTGAACGACTGAACAACAACAACAAATAGTTCAATAGACTGAAGTGGTAAAAACTGCGCGATGAGAATGGACTAGAAAACCTGCTGACGAGAGGGAGGGGAGTCGTAGCTCGGCAGAGCACTGATTTATGCAATTTGTGTGTAGATGTTTAATTGGCTGTAATTTGATATAATTGAAAAATAAAAATTATTGTTAAAAAAAGAATTTGATCTTGCCAGGACTCTTCCTCTGCCAAGGGAGGGCATGGAGTCTTCAGACATTACAATGAGCTCAAGGCAGTGAGCTCAGGACTGTCATGCCCAAGCTGGGGTGGGTATTTGAGTTCCTGCCTTAGCGTACACCAGAGTTTCCCCAAACTTGGGTCTCCAGCTGTTTTTGGACTACTGTTCCTATCATCCCTGACCAATGGTCCTGCTAGCTAGGGATGATGGGAGTTGTAGTCCAAAAACTGCTGGAGGCCCAGGTTTGGGAAACTCTGGCGTACACTAAGGATGTGTACACATCCCTAGCTTAAAACACAGCTAAGTCGATGCTGCTGCAGCATTTCAAATCACTTCTGCTTATCGTTATACTGTTCAGCACGGCTGGATGTATTTACAAGTTGCCCACTCTTTGTCCACACCAGTGGGCATGAATGACTTCCTATGCCTTAAGTTTTAATATGGGATAGAAGCTGATTTTAGGGGGGAAATGCATCAAAACACACTATTTCTCATATATATACAGGAGAGCAAGGAGTCTCACAGTTTTCCAAGGGCCTTCTGAGGTTCAGAGCAGAATTGGTAGTGCCATTCTCTTATGCTTCTGAAAGCCTGGCATCACGGAGAGAGAGCCCTCGCTCTTCTCCAGGCCTGGGAGAAGGGAAGAGTCTCTCTTTGTGCTCTCCCAGAGCAAAAGTGGTGCTCGCCATTGGCGAGCGCATTTGTGGTTCCTTGCTTATTTCTGTAAAGCACTTAAAAAATGCTACATGTGGCATGCAGCAATCTCTCGGAGGGGCTGTTCACACAAACCCCTATATACTGCTTCCTGCCTCTAGCTTCAACACCTGAAGCTGTGGGTCCTAATGAGTCCTCACTCCCTTTGAGTCTGTGATTCCCTGCAAGTAGAAAATGAGCAAAGCAAGCAAAGGGTTGAACTGGAAACTTTCCCCTGATGTGCTAGCTTTCTTTTGCCATGCACGGGGCTCTATTGCCTTCTCCTCTTGCATTTTTAGATGAGTGACACAGGAAGGAGAAATACTCTTAATACCTAGGGATGGAGGGATCAGCCCATGCCAAGTTCATGTGTGTTGATTCATAACTCTGTTCAATCCTCTTTCCACATCAAACTTATGGGGTTTTTTTAAATCTGTATTTAAATACGTATATAAGTACGTGCTTTTGAATGCGTTTTCTTTATTATATAAGAAAACATTTTATAAAACATTTTTTTCCTCTAAGTATGCATTTCTAAATGTATTTTATACACTTGGAAACATACGCAAAAGGGCACCGTTGCGCCCATGAGCACCATGTTGGAAACCCTTGCTCTAACAGACCAATAACTTTGGTCAGAAGTGAATCTTAACTGATGGACAAATTTACAGTATGTTGGGGGCAGGTGGTCCTTCTGGGTGGTCATACTGTACCTGTAACTGGTTTGCTTTCTTTTTTGTTTGAAGGGTCCTTCTCTGCTCCTAAGGGTTTTATTCTGTTTTCCCCAAGTGCAAAGTACATCAGACCACCAATTAGTTTTTCCTGCAATGGTTTCCTCTTCTTTTTCTTCTTGTTGTTTTGCTCAGGAGTACAATGGCATGCGACACTGGTTTTCGAAGGCAACCCATGACTTTCAGTTTTCACCTTGTCCTTCGGCGGAGCTTCTTCTGTCGAGGATTCGATCGACGTGGAGTCAAATTCTGATTCGGAAGACGTCGAAGGCTTGGGAACCTCACTTTTGACCTTAGGTTTTGAATCCTCAGCTTTTACAGGACTGGTAGAGAATATGGTGAACATTTTCATTCCCATCATCTTCTAAGCCTGCAAATCACAATTAAGACGTTGTCAGGTTGCAGGATTTGCATTCAAGAAGCCAAAAAGGAAGACCATCCAATGGTCAAAGGTTAGACATAGGAATAAAAGCCCAGTGACCAGCTCCTGTGTTTAACAAAACAGTGAAAAAAGCTGCTACTTATTTAAATATTTAGTAGCACAATAGCACTTTCAGTGGACACTGTGTCATTTGTGACACATACAAGTTCACTTATCTGAGTGATGTTCTCATACCCTCCAAGTGACCCTATTTTCCAGGGACAGTCCCGGATTTACAGAAACCGTCAAAGTTTCTGATTTGATCCTGGAATGTCCTGCTTTTCCTTAAGATGTCCCACATGTGCTCACTCCATACGGAATGCTGCACATGCACACTCAGTCTTTACGGGCTGCCGCCGGCGAGCAGCATCCCATACAGACTTCTACAACAGTTGGGACTAAGGGGGTGTCTGGACCTTAGTTTCACGTTTCATGTTTCACTCTTGACTGTCAAGGATACATTTTATTTTAGCAACATCCGAGGTTAGAAGGATGGTGTCCTCTTCAGGTACAGTTGTACCTCGGGTTACGTACTTAATTGGTTTCCGGGTCGCTGTACATAACCTGAAACGTGCATAACCCAAAAAATGCGCTTTGTGCATGCGCGAAGCACACAGAATGCTTCGGCACATGAACAGAACGTTTCTGCACATGCACGGGTTGCGCACATGGCGGGTTATACTTCCGGGTTACGGGAGTTCATAACCCAAAAAGTACGCAACCCAAAAAGTACGAAACCTGAGGTACGACTGTATTCGGAACTTTAAAATAACAGACCGTGTCCCAGTGTGGTCTTGTTTTAAATTAATGGAGCATGCCAGCTTCCACCCAGTTTGATGGTTCGGCCATCACTGCTCTCCAATCACCTAAGCTAAGGAAAATATTCAGGAAGCACTGATGAATCATATTAAAGAGAACGCAGTGCAAATCGGTGTGTGGAAAGCAAAAGGGACCCTTTAACGAGGAGGTGCTACGTTGCTAGAGGTTCACCGTAAACTTAAAGCCTATTCCCCCACCAAGGAATCCTGATAACTGCAATTTACCCTCCATAAAACTATCATTCTAAGCACCTTTAACAAACTACAGTTCCCATGATTCTTGGGGGAACAGGGTGGGGAGAGAGAATGTACTTCAAGTGCATAGTGTGTACAGAGCCAAGCACATGCAACAGAACCCCTACAGCAAACATAAATGTAATGGCTTGACCTTACTTAACAACAGATACACAGCAGAAAAGGGGAGGTCTCCTCCTCTCCTAGGGTGGCCATTGACTCCTAGGGAACGTGTCACCAAGAAATAGTGCCAAAGAGAACACAGATCTGCACACACAAAGAACCGGTACACGCTAACCTTTATGTATATAGATGTAAATTTAGAAGTAATTAGTATAATGGATAGGGGTGCCTGGCGTGCTCTGGTCCATGGGGTCACGAAGAGTCGGACACAACTGAACGACTGAACAACAACAACAAAGGTATAATGGAAATAGGAACACATCTTACCATATTGGAGAAGAGTGTGGCCAACTGAGCTGTGTATGTGCCTAGTCTGGTAAAGGTAAAGGTAAAGGGACCCCTAACCATTAGGTCCAGTCGCCGACGACTCTGGGGTTGCGGCGCTCATCTCGCTTTACTGGCCGAGGAAGGCGGCGTACAGCTTCTGGGTCATGTGGCCAGCATGACTAAGCCGCTTCTGGCGAACCAGAGCAGCGCACGGAAACGCCATTTACCTTCCCGCCAGAGCGGTACCTATTTATCTACTTGCACTTTGACGTGCTTTCAAACTGCTAGGTTGGCAGGAGCAGGGACCAAACAACGGGAGCTCACCCCGTCGCGGGGATTCGAACCGCCAAACTTCTGATCGGCAAGCCCTAGGCTCTGTGGTTTAACCCACAGCGCCACACGCGTCCCATGCCCATCTGCTCTCCCTCCCCACAATTCTTTATCTTTAAACCGCACATGGACCATACAGCTCTTCAGATAGAGAGAAATGTGATGTATGAGATAGTATGAGAAATGTGAAGTATGAGATAAGGGTAACCTTTCCTCTTTTGATTTCTTTGTGCAAAATACTTTTGGGTCTGCCAGTGGAATGGACACCATTATTAGCAGACTGGGTTTCCCCTTCTCTGCAGTTCCCGTGCCCCCTAAAAAATAAAATATGCTCTGGAACACTTTGAGAGTGGGGGCTGCATGTGGGGGGGGGGGGAGAGGAAGGGAAAGTCCATCTGTGCAATGATGATGCCCATCATCTCCCCCACACTAATTCATGGAAAAATCACAGTGAGCACCAACTGATTTCATTGGTCCCAATGGAACATCAGTCACTGACTTCAGCAGTGTTTGTTTTTCTTTCTTTCTTTTACTCTTTTGAGACTATCCAGTGAAGTGGAAAAAAGTGTTAAATTACTTGAACAAGAAATGATTCAGGGACATGTGAGTGACAGCAGTCTTGCCACTGGAACTGTCACATGGTATGGTTTCTGGAATAATGTATTTTTAAAAAGGCAAACACTCTTGTTTATTTTTGTGGTGACATGGAAGCTAGACAGGCGTCTCAAGGGAGGAATACATCTTTGATGCAGCACTAATTATATTTCAGAAACAAT
Organism: Lacerta agilis; assembly: GCF_009819535.1. Lineage (NCBI taxonomy): Eukaryota > Metazoa > Chordata > Lepidosauria > Squamata > Lacertidae > Lacerta > Lacerta agilis. The sequence goes on from NC_046312.1 coordinate 13,837,987, forward strand.
GGGTGTATAATTTTCCAAGTTTATGTTGCCCAAGAATTATAGCGGAAACCATGCAGTTCTCCCTTTGTTAAACTGCACTCCAGAAATCCCATTTTAAAAAAAAACCACACCTAAAACTTAAAAATAAATAAATGCGTCACATGATATTTATTATTACTTGGTAGAATCACAGAATAATATGATTGTAGAGTTGGAAGGGACCCTGAGGATCATCTAGCTCAACCTCCTGCAATGCAGGAATCTCAGTGTTTTTTAGTAGAGGATTATGCACGGGGACCTTGTAAAGCAGGGTGAACTGGTTTGAAAACTGTAAATCAAGGCAATTCAAATCAGCAATTTATTTTTTTAAAAAAAGGTGGGGGGGGGGAAAGCAGATTTGAACAATTGATTATTATCAAGTTCCCCCAATGGCACACGGTCTATTTCCTAAACAACAATGCGTGTAAGCATGTTTATGGACAACTAAATATACCACCAGCTGCTTGATTAAACTTGATGTTTATATTAGAGGATTATGCACAGGGTGAGTTAGTTTAAAAATCTTTGCATTGCCTTGATTTCAAGTTTGCAAACACATCATTATAAAAAAGGAAGGGAGGAGCTGATTTTAATCAGAATAAAATCAGGTTTCCCAATGGCACACCATAGATTTCCTAAATAATGGTCCATGCTAAGCATGCTCATGTACAATTAAATTCATTTATTATCATTATCCCATGTATTGATTGCTTTTCCTCCCAAAGGAGCCCAGCGTGGCATCTGCTATGATATGTTAACTCTTTCCAGTGCTGCTCCTTTCAGTTTCAGTTTCCGTTTACCCCTAAATCATGTTTCAATCCCACCATTGCTCCCATTCCAAAACCTTTGCTCATGCGAGTCATCTGTTTCCGATTAGGGACAACTTATTTGATTACAGATGGAACTTTTCCAAAGCAAACAGCTGGTGGCATTTATTTTCCTAAACTGAAAAGGAAATGCCTTTTTTGCTTATACAATTGCAGATTTAAGATAATTCAGGCTGCAATATAGTTTTATTCACAGTTCCTTGGGAGTGGGAGGCATTGAACTCAAAGGGTCTTACTTCTGAGCATGTAACATGTATGGGACTGCACAGTAAAGAGTATAAAAAGTAGGAGTACACACAATCACAGAGGGACGCAGGTGGCGCTGTGGGTTAAAACACTGAGCCTAGGGCTTGCCAATCAGAAGGCTGGCAGTTCAATCCCCGCGACGGGGTGATCTCCCGTTGCTCAGTCCCAGCTCCTGCCAACCTAGCAGTTCAAAAGCATGTCAAAGTGCAAGTAGATAAATAGGTACCACTCCGGCGGGAAGGTAAACAGCGTTTCCGTGCACTGCTCTGGTTTGCCAGAAGCGGCTTAGTCATGCTGGCCACATGACCCGGAAGCTGTACGCCGGCTCCCTCGGCCAATAAAGCGAGATGAGTGCTGTAACCCCAGAGTTGTCCGCGACTGGACCTAATGGTCAGGGGTCCCTTTGCCTTAATCACCCAGTTGGACACCGCAAATCTAGGGGGCCATGTAGTCAAACGCCTTCCTCAGCGAAAGACTCTTGCAAACCACAAAATCCCTGCTGAGAAAAGGAACCTTGCAACTGCCGAATCCCAGACACACAGACATCCAGTTTCCCCTGGTCCATATGATTGCTTCTATAGAAGTCCCTCATCCTGCTCTCACAGTGGCTAACTCAGGTGTCAGCAAACGTTTTCAGCAGGGGGCCAGTCCACTGTCCCTCAGACCTTGTGGGGGGCCGGACTATATTTTGAATAAATAAATAAATAAATGGAACGAATTCCTATGCCCCACAAAGAACCCAGAGTTGCATTTTAAATAAAAGGACACATTCTACTCATGTAAAAACACTGATTCCTGTACCGTCTGCGGGCTGGATTGAGAAGGTGATTGGGTCGCATCCGGCCCCCGGGGCCTTAGTGACAGTAGGAATTCCACAAGCAGGACATGAGTGCAATAAAGCACTTGTGATTTCCAAGTCATGAAATGAATGCACCATTTACATAAGAGCTTTTTAGGAACAGGAAAGACACTGTGGTTGACTCTTATCCTTACTTTGGTTAAGTTGCCATGTTAGTAAATCCAAACCTATTAACAGCGTCTTTTTTGGGGTGTTTTGCATTTATTTTAGCAAGGCATCAGAGGCTCCCGAGACCTTGGCGTGTATACAGCACTGATAGAAGCATGCCAGCCTGCTCTCTTCTCCTGCAAGCAAACTGGATTAAAAGGGTGTATCTGTGCAACTTTCTTCTATCTCACACAACCTTTCCTTCTCAACAAGTGAAAAACAACGACTCCCAAGGTCTTTTCGTCAATGGATTTCACCTCCTGGGTTTGCTTGGAAGTGTTGAGGCAGATTATGGTTTTTTAAGCCTGTGCAATAGCAGAAACTCCCTGTTGTTGAGTCATTTTCCTGATAAGCTTAAACGGCTCTTTGCTTACACTAAATAAAGTAATGCAAACATAAAACACTGGCCAGGTCTGCTTGCAAGTATGCTTAGGATCACTGAGACTACAGAATTCCACATTCAACATTGCAGTCACAAGATCCACACACAGCACATGTGAGAGTCTCACGTGTGCTTGTCAGTGTCACATGTGAAAGAGGTACAGTGGTACCTCGGGTTACAGACGCTTCAGGTTACAGACTCCGCTAACCCAGAAATAGTACCTTGGGTTAAGAACTTTACCTCAGGATGAGAACAGAAATCGGGCAGTGGCGGCGCAGCAGCAGTGGGAGGCCCCGTTAGCTAAAGTGGTGCTTCAGGTTAAGAACGATTTCAGGTTAAGAATGGACCTCCAGAACGAATTAAATAGGTAACCAGAGGTACCACTGTACAGTATTTGACATTAGTGTGAACTAGCGTCAACAGTGTGAGACAAGCTCAAAGACTGCATGGAAACCTCTCTGTGCCCTTGCCTAGTCTGTGCTATTCTGAGTTGAGCAGGAGTTCCAATTTGGATCATAGAATTGTAGAGTTGGAAAGGACCACGAGGGTCATCTCATCCAACCCCTCTGCAATGGAGGGATCTTTGACCCTGAGATCAAGGGTCTCATGCTCTGCTGACTTGAGTTACGGTCTAACCCAGAAATGCTAGTCAATGGATCTCAAAACTTAGGTCCCATCAGAGTCCCATAATCAGGAGCTGTATGCCAGATCCAGATGCATCAACATCTGGATGGCAGAGTGCAATAGTTACACCATGGGTAGGAAACCTGCTTCCCGCTTGATGTAACTGGACTACAACTCCCACCATCCTCCACTGACCATGCTGGTTGGGGCTGATGGGTGTTCTTCACCCCAAGTTGCCTGAGTCACACATACAAAGCAGCATCCAGCTGTGACTATCACTGCCTACAGTTGCAAGTCTAACCTCACTTACCTGGGAGTAAGCCCCAGTGAGATTGACTTCTGAGTAGACACTTAATTAAGCTTAACTTAATTTTCACACATTGTTGCTGCAATGAAGTGACACAACACTGGGAAGCATCTCAACACCAGCCACCCTCTTCCCTTTTCCGGGAGCTCCAGGGGCAAATTTTGGATAATCCTGTGAAGATTGCAGTTAGAAGGGCATCAGTTCATCGGGGGGGGGGATCAGCAAGAGGGGGAAGGGAATAACCAGTCCTGGCTGGACTCACTTGGAGAGTTTGTTGTTGCACAAGACCAACCGGAGAGCTCGGTTTACAGTAAGCTTCCGAGCTCCCAGTAGAGAGCAAGGCAGGAGGATCAAGAAGTCGACCAGCGAGGGGAAGAGGGGCTGGCGACCCCTTAAGGCGGTCTGAGATCAGGGAGGGAGAGAAGGACCCAGCCCTGAGATCAGGAGTAGGGGAGCGGGGCAAGAAGGACTTACAGTGGATTCCTACCTGTAAGTGGATTCTGGTTGACACTGAATGGTTCCTCTTCCTCGCTCTCTCTCTCTGTCCCTCTCCTTGGGCTAGCTGCAGCGCGGTTTCTAATTTCTAGAGAGCACCCAGGGTTATAAAGCAGGGAGGAGGAGGAAGAGGAGGGGAAAGGAGGAGTTGCCACGCCCGCCACCTTCCCCCGCTCCCGCGTGGGCGTCTTTGGAAACTCCGTCTAAGCATCAGGTTAGGTGGCTGGAGATGCGCAAGGAAATTCCAGAAGGCGGGATTTCCTACTCTGGAGCGCAGGGAGAGAAGTCAAGGCAGAGCAAGAAAATGACCAGGAGTTGTTCTCTACTCAATGGCAGGCAGCAAAAAGCCTGGGATAGGCATCGCGGGAGGTCTGTGCCAAATGATTTTCAGAGCGAGTGATTTATATGGAGAAAAAGCCAGGATAGAGGAGATACGACGGAAGTTTATATTAATAAAAAAATAATAAGTGGCAGGATGGAGAAAGCGGGCAGGGAACAGCTTTGGTCCCTCTCTCAGCTGCGCTCAGTGAAGCTGGATGCTGGGAGATTCAGGGCAGATAACAGAAAGGCGTAGCCAAGAAGAAGAAGAAGAAGAGTTTGGATTTGATACCCCGCTTTATCACTACCCGAAGGAGTCTCAAAGCGGCTAACATTCTCCTTTCCCTTCCTCCCCCACAACAAACACTCTGTGAGGTGAGTGGGGCCGAGAGACTTCAGAGAAGTGTGACTAGCCCAAGGTCACCCAGCAGCTGCATGTGGAGGAGCGGAGACGCGAACCCGGTTCACCAGATTACGAGTCTACCGCTCTTAACCACTACACCACAATGGCCAAAGGGGGGGGGGAAGCAGCTGTGCCCCCTAAATCAAATAAACAAAAATACTTAACTCTCTGACCAATTGCTTCGCAGATAGCTCGATTTTGTCCCTGCAACATAAATCCTGACCCCCTAGCACAAATCCTGGCTACGCCCAGGAATTTGGATGGGTTTAAAAGAGAATTGTTGCTGGAAACAACAAGAGGGGAGAGTCGCTCTTGCACTCAGGTCTTGCTTGAGAGTCTCACGAAGGCATCTGGTTGGCCATTGTGAGAACAGGATGGTGGACTAGATGGGCCATTGGCCTGATCCAGCAGGCTATCCTTATGTTCTTACACATAGGAGCCAACTCCTAGCCACTGAGGTCTCTTCGACCCCATCAATAAAATATTTGAGGATGGGCACTGTCATTCAAATGGTGTGTGCGCGCGCCATGTCATGTGGTTGATTATACAGGGCACCTGCCTCCGCCCCCCAATATTTTATTCAAGTTGGCAGCCCTGCTCTTATGATTGGTGCTTCAGAGTAATGCCACAGAAATGTCCAGCGTGCGATGATTAGCTGGTAGAGCCTAGGAGTTCTGGAGGACATCGCAACAACAAAAGACGGAGATCCTTTTTTTATTTTAAATGTACAGCATGAAGGGTGGAGTTCAAACAACAGTCCTGTGTCTTCCTCCCACCCCCTCAGGTGTATTGGGAGCAGTGAGGCCTCACCTGCTGGTCCTGCCTCCAACCACTGCCCATATCTGGTGTCTAGGTGTTCCCAGCAAAACCTGAAAGGCGACACCTATAATTGTGCAGTTTTTGATTGGGTGGAGAGAGCTTGCACACCCAGGAACCATCTCCTTTGTCACCTTGATGCATAGCTGCCATTTTGGGTTTAGGGGGGGGACATGCCTTTGTTGTGGGCTAGGGTCTGTTAGTGTGTCCTTATCTCCACGGTCCTTCACATGGAAGAAGTTCAGCCCTGTACAGGGAAGTGCATTTTAATATTCCAGAACTTCTTTTTTTTAAAGTCTTAAGTGACTTCTTCTTTTTAACAAGAAGATAAAAATCACCATTGAAATAGGCACACCTTCCCTTTCACATTTAGCATTGTCCTTTAAATAAATTCCATAGCAGGTTTGGCAAAATGCGGTTGTCTGGTAATGTATGTGTTATTGTTACAGGGTGTGCTTCCTTCCAAGTTGTCATTCATTCAAAGGATTCGTTTCTAACACTAGTTTAGCTGTTCGGACTTTCCAAGGAAGGATTATTCTTTTCCGTCTGGGGTTTTCCACGAGTAAGTTAAAAGCATCCTGATTTTGCTAAAACTATAGATGCCTTTTTAGATCTGTTTACTCCTGTAAATATGGAGAAGTGAAGGGACAACATTGGAACGCAGAAGTGGAAAATAAATTTGTCCAGGGAGGTCAAAGCTCAAAAAAAAGCTGGAAAGGGGAAAGGACCTGGGCTCATGCTCTGCTTGTGAGCTTCTCATAGGACTCTGGGGGACGACTGTGAGAAGAGAATGCTTTGATATGACCCACCAAGGTTCTTCTTCTTAGGACTTCTCTACAAATTCATCTAGCATGCTTCCAGATTGGGATCCTGTATCACAAATGGCTCTTTAATTCCAGTTTCTCTATGTGCACATTTGGCCTGTTAGATCCCACACATTCCTGTTTTCCCAGTCATTGCTGCTGAGACACATTGCTATCTACAGCAGCTTGATGGAATGTATCCAAAGGTTGACACACTGCAGGAATAATGTCAATTTGTAACTCAACAGCAGAGCAAGGTTGTTCGTTTTTGCTACTTAAGTCATTATAAATACAATAGGTACTCTGTATCAGGTTCCCAAACTGTGGTCCTTGGGCTGCCTGTGGTCCTTAAGCTTCATGCAGGTGGTCCATGGCACGTGTGTGAGGAATGGCAGGAGCAGCAGCTGTGAATGGCAGGCACAATTCATTCATTCATTCATTCATTCATTCATTCAGTTTATATACCACCCACCCTTCCTCACAAAGGAGCTCAAGGCATTCTGAAGCCTTGAATGCTGAATCTGACCTCAGACTCAAACTGACAAATATTACTGACCTCAGACTCAAACTGACAAATCAAAGAACTTTGTTTAACACAACAGGCACATCCTGTGTGGTGTGAGACCTGGAATGGTGTAGTGAGAGCCAGTGAGACGCAGTTGCTGGAACATTATACGATAAGGCAGGAACTGAAGCTGACTTGGTGACTTTGGAGCAGTCTAAGAACTCTTAGCCTAGCCTACCTCACAGGCAGGGGCGAACGAAGGCGCCGTGACACCCGGGGCAGGGGGTGACTATGTAGGGTGCATGTGTGGCGTCGCTACGTAGGGCGCATGTGCCGTACGTAGCGACACCGCACATGCACTGTCCATAGTGGTTTGCTGGCGGCACCGCTCCAGTGCCATACGGACGGTGCCAGGATCTTCTGCTCGCGGTTGCAGCTGCGAACGGAGGATCCTCTGTTCATGGCTGTAGCGGTGACGGAGGGATCCCACTGCCGTCCGTACGGCACTCTGTACCGCTCTGTACAGTGCATGTGCAGCGTTGCTACGTACATAGCAGTTTGCCACCAGCGCCGGAATCCCCTGCTCGCGGCTGTAGCCGTGAACGGAGGATCCTCCACATGCGGCTGCGGTGGCACATTGGCTGCTAGCACCCCCGCGAGGTGCCTTCTTGTCACCCCCCTAGACAAGGCACCCAGGTCGCACCGCCCCACGCCCCCTGTTGTGATGCCACTGCTCACAGGGTTGTAAAATATTCCTATTGGTTTTTAATTGTACGGTATTTCTATTAGTTTTTCTTTTTTCTTGTACTTGCATTTGTATTGCAGTTCTATGGAATTCGTGCTGCAATGCAATCAAATGCAACATATAATAAATCAAACCGTAGAACTGTAGAATTGGAAGGGTCCTCCAACGGTCATCTAGTCCAATCCAATGCAATGCAGGAATCTCAAGAACTTGATGGCTTAATGTGGCAGCACCTGCACTTTTGAACTCGCAGCCTGTTGATATCAATCAGGCACCTTCTCTGTATTCTTTTTGGTGCCTGCTGAAAACATTCCTGTTTAGGCAAGCCTACCCAGATGCTTAGAAATGCTTACGTGGATTTTAATCTGTTTTAATATTTTAACTTTTTTGTGTTTTAAAGTATTGCAATTTTTTCTTGATTTTATTGTTTTACCTTTTCGTAAACTGTGTTGTTGTTGTTGTTGGTTTTTTTTTTCAATCAAGCAGTGTATAAAGTTTATGAAATAAATTAATTTAAAATCATACAGCCTTATAATTGTTACAACAAGCAGAAAAAAAGTCACGAAGTGGCCTGCCAAGACCCTCAGCTATTTTCAAGTGGTCTGTATGTGTGATGTGCTGATCGATTTTAAAACATTTATATCCTGCTTTTCCTAAAATGTTCAGGGCAGCTAGCAAAACAACAACAATAAACACTTAAAAAAAAACACACCTAGTGATTCTCTTCTAAATAAATGTGATTTTTGTCTCTACCACTGAAATTAGCATTATTATTATTATTATTATTAGGTAAAAGACAATCTTTCTCTGCAAAGAACTTCCTCTTTCAGCCAGGCAGAATTGCTTGACTAATCATGGCACCTCTTGAACCTCGGTGTAAAAGTTGTTGTTCTGTCGGCAGCTTCCATAAAAGGTTGTCTTATCTGTATAGCATACCTTTGGTACGCATTGCCTGCAAATACCACATCCTGGCATTTCACAAATCCTCATGGCAGAGGGGCATGAGATTAAACCACAAACATGGGCACCGCCTTCAACACAAATTTCAGGGTGAGAGTACCCAACCAACTGCAAATAGGGAAGGGCCATAGCTTAGTGGCAGAACACATTCTTGGCATGCTAATGGCAAAATGTCCTGACTTCAGTACTGGGTATCTCTAAACAGGGCTGGGAAAGATTCCTCCTGAAACCATTGGGAACTGCTGCCAGCCAGTTTAAATCAGGAGTGGGGAAACTTTGGCTCCCAAGATATTGCTGAACCACAGAGGCCGGGGTGATGGCAATGTGGTTCAGCAACATCTGGTTCCCCTCATCTAGTGTAAATAAAGTACACTTAGTCAGATACTTGTGTGTGTGTGTGTCTGTGTGTGTGTGTGTGTGTGTGTGCGTGAGAGAGAGAGAGAGAGAGAGAGAGAGTTGTTTGTTCGCTGTCCATTGGGACACATCTTAAGATACTATAACTAAATTTTGTATCACGGATCCTGACATCAAGGAGCAGGTTTTTCATCCATGTTTGGATACATTGGGACGCCATTTTGAATCAAGAAGTTGGATCGAACCTTTTGCAACTGATGGTTTTAGCCGTCAGTTTCAAAACCGCATCGATTTTTTGGGTGTCTTGGAATTTCCGAGCATGTATGAGGCTGCTAGGATGGTACGGAAAACAGTCTAGTTGGTTTTACTGCTTTTTGGTTTTATGGCTTGTTTGAGGTTTTTCCTGCTGTTTAAACGTTTGGTTTTACTATCGTTTTATTGTTTTTATCGCGCTCCTTCATCGTCTTTGATATGTTTATCTAATCTGTTTAAATTGTTTCATTTTTATGAAACAGTTTAAGCTGTGTTGGAAGTCTTTGTGCCTAACCCCATCTGACAGATGGAGTCTTATTTTAAATTACAGCTTGGTGAGAAGGGCACCATTCAGAGCTTTTCTTCAACCACAACTCGATGAAACTCAGTTCCAGCACCTCTCAGCAGGGGCGTACCCAGGATCAAAACGGGGGGGGGGGGGGGTCAAGCCATGGTCGTTCAGGTTCAAAAACAAAAATAGCTTCAAAAAACAGAAAAACCTCCCCCCCCCAACAGAAAGCCCCAAATGGCTGAAAAACTCAGTTTCCCAGGATCCTCAGTCCTCGCAAAGGAACTACTCACCATGCAAGGGAACTCCCTTGCAACGATGAATCCCGGCAACGATGAATTCGCCCCCTGACACTGCCCAAGTCTCAGCCTGCATCCCCATTTGACCAAGCAGGGTGCAGGCTAGGATCTGGTCTCTGATAGGCACGCATGAGGGAGGGGGAACAGCTGGCGCAACACACAGAGTGGCCAACTGCCTCGGCAAGAGCGGAAAAGCTACCGGTAAATTGTTATGGAGATTTTGGGAGGGGAAGAAAGACCAGTCTTGAGCTTTTTTTCCCCTTTTAGGCTGCCGATAACCATTTCATTATTATTTTTTTGCTTCTAGGGGGGGCAGCTGCCCCCTGCCCCCCCTGGGCACGCACATGCCTTTCAGGTGGGCGCCGTTGCCATTATAAGAGAACTAGGGAGGTGTTCATGGTGAGTGTCAGGAGCGCGTGCAGGAGCCAGGCCCTGGGACCAGTAGGGCTTCACAGGACTGGGGCCCTCTTTGGCTTGTTCTGGAGAGGCAGGGTGCGACCACACAGGTAAGGCTGCTTAGTAACTCACTGCACCTGGTGGCAAGAGCTGGCAGGGGATATAAGGCCAGCTTTTTCCCTCGGCTCTTTGCCGCAGCAACGCATTCCCTGCCTTGCTGCGTGCCGCCTTGCTTCTTGACCGTGACTTCGTGGTTCTGGTGCCTCAACCCTTGGACTGTGACTTCGTACCGCTTGCTGCTCAAACCTTGGACCCCTGCTCTTTGGACTCTAGTTGCTGCCATCTTGCCCCCGGTCCTGACATCCCTTGCTGGGACTTTGTTCGCTAACAGCCCGGACTGTGACAGTGAGTTCCGGCACTTCTTTTTCTAGAAAATTATCACTGGAATAGGACTGATTAGAAGAGGGCATTTAAAAAAAAACAAGTATCAGAGTAGCTTTCTATAGATTGCTAAATAAAGTTGGAGTTCTTATTACAATATACACTGAAATAAATATAATTAAGAACTCTGGCCAGAAGTTTCAACCAAAAAGATGCGTTTACTCGTAAGTAAATGCAAATATAGTATCAATCCTGTTAAGAATTACAGTCTTAAATGAAGAAATAGTTTCACATTGAAAAATCCATTGAAAGTCTTTTAGAAGTTGATGTAAGGGCTTCTACGAGACAACTGGAGACCAGGGAGATCAGGACAGGGCCCCGTTTCGGCGTAGATGCCTTCCTCACTTAGGAATTATTTGGTTAAATCGGACTTGCTTACATACCTGGAGGAAACCACAAAGGGCCATTACAAATGCGGCAGTTGTAGTATATGCAAATATGCACTACAAGTGAAAGAGTTTGTCGATTTACAGTCTGGTTTTAAATTTCAAATAGAACACTTCAGCAATTGCAACACAAAGAAAGAATTCTTAACAGGACTGATTCTATAGATTGGTGACATATCCAGATTTGGAATGCTGCGGTTGTGCTTTTGGGTTCCTGGTCACTGCCTATCACAATAAAAGGTATTCCGAGGGCTTGTATACAAAATGACACCTACAATTATCAACAGAATGGAGTAGCTTTCTTCGGAAGAAAGGCTTTAAAAACTGGGGGTTTCCATTCCCCAAACAAGTTGAGTCCCACCCCCTCCTCCCAGCCACTCTTTTTGTTATGCAGGACAAGACATCAGACAAAACAGGTGTTTATTAAATCATTAACAGTAAAAGAGAGAGAGAGAGAGAGAGAGAGAGAAGCTAGTCTTCTTCAACAGAATCAGACTCATTCAGTAAAATTTCTGGCGAGTTCAGGGCAATCAAAGGAAGCTGCTTCATATAGCAACATCTTAAATTACGGAATCTGTTGTTGTTGTTCAGTCGTTCAGTCGTGTCTGACTCTTCGTGACCCCATGGACCAGAGAACGCCAGGCACGCCTATCCTTCACTGCCTCTCACTGTTTGGCCAAACTCATGTTAGTAGCTTCAAGAACACTGTCGAACCATCTCATCCTCTGCTGTCCCCTTCTCCTTGTTCCCTCCATCTTTCCCAACATCAGGGTCTTTTCTAGGGAGTCTTCTCTTCTCATGAGGTGGCCAAAGTACTGGAGCCACAGCTTCAGGATCTGTCCTTCCAGTGAGCACTCAGGGCTGATTTCCTTCAGAATGGATAGGTTTGATCCTCTTGCAGTCCATGGGACTCTCAAGAGTCTCCTCCAGCACCATAATTCAAAAGCATCAATTCTTTGGCGATCAGCCTTCTTTATGGTCCAGCTCTCACTTCCATACATCACTACTGGGAAAACCATAGCTTTAACTATACAGACCTTTGTTGGCAAGGTTATGTCTCTGCTTTTAAAGATGCTGTCTAGTTGTGTCATTGCTTTTCTCCCAAGAAGCAGGCGTCTTCTGATTTCGTGACTGCTGTCACCATCTGCAGTGATCATGGAACCCAAGAAAGTGAAATGTCTCACTGCCTCCATTTCTTCCCCTTCTATTTGACAGGAGGTGATGGGACCAGTGGCCATGATCTTAGTTTTTTTTGATGTTGAGCTTCAGACCATATTTTGCGCTCTCCTCTTTCACCCTCATTAAAAGGTTCTTTAATTCCTCCTCACTTTCTGCCATCAAGGTTGTATCATCAGCATATCTGAGGTTGTTGATATTTCTTCCGGCAATCTTAATTCCGGTTTGGGATTCATCCAGTCCAGCCTTTCGCATGATGAATTCTGCATATAAGTTAAATAAGCAGGGCGACAATATACAGCCTTGTCATACTCCTTTCCCAATTTTGAACCAATCAGTTGTTCCATATCCAGTTCTAACTTTAGCTTCTTGTCCCACATAGAGATTTCTCAGGAGGCAAATGAGGTGATCCGGAATCTGTAGTCACTGGATATTATTGATGGTCTCTCATACACATAAATGTCCCTAAGGAGAAATTCTGTGTCTGATGAGTTTAGGGGCGTAGTCTGCATGCGTGCTGCATGCCCTCTAACATTTCTTTGATGAAAATAGAGGTGCCCTAAGGAAAAGCGGGACATTCTGGGATCAAACCAGGCTTTTTGTAAATCTGGGACTGTCCCCAGAAAATAAGGACACTTGGAGGGTCTGGTACTGCATGTGTGCATACGCATGGGGGGAAATGTTGGCATGCGATCCTTGGAGGGGTGGCTGCCTGCCAACGTAGCCCTCATAACCTCCCCCCCCCCCCCCGTATACAGAAAGTTGTGTCACTGTGATTCAATAATCTAGAACCAAGTGCTGCTGTGCAAGCATGCCCATTTTTGCCTAGGGGAACACACAACGCCTAGGATTAATGGCGTTGGCTGTCTCGGCAGGGCCCCCGGCAAACACCCGCACAAAGAATTGCTTTCAGTGCTGGAAATGTCACCTTCCATCTGACAATAAGCTTCTTGGCTGCAGTGGAGCCGACTGGCGCTTGAGTAACTTGGGTGTGTAGATATATCTGCTAACAAAGGAAAGGATTTATGCTTTTTCTCCTCCCCCTAGGGAGGGCCTGATAATGATCTGGGACGCAGATGCCGGTTGGTTTCATCCGGAAGGGAGCAAAGGCCCATCACAGGAAAATCATGGGTAGACATTTCTCAGCCCCCCTTGTCCCTTAAATAAGGAAAATTCCAAAATGCGTATTATGGCAATAATGCTTTTATTAGACCGAACGAAACGTCACCAAATAGTGTGCAAGGTTTCCAGTACAAAACAAGGAAGTCCTTACAATAGGAGGCACACGGTATTTATGGTAGTCTACTTTGAACTTTGTTGCTCGAAGACAATTTTCTTTGGTTATTGTGTTAGGTGGTTGTAGCAACCGAGGCCACATACTGCTTTTTAGTTTTTTTTGGGGGGGGGGAAGGCAAGTTAAGGGTGACTGCAGGGAGGTGAATGAAATTATGAGCACGAAGAAGGACTCTTCCTTTCTTATAATCCTAGAACCTGGCATCACTCAATGAAGGTGAATATTGGAGGATATAGGACAGACAAAAGAAAGCACTTCTTCATGACAGGCAACTCCCATTTTAGGCGCAACCAATATGCGCACGATTGCGCACACGAGCACAGTGCCGGACACTGAAGTGACTCATAGAGACATCACTGAAGCATCACTAAAAGGGCAGGACAGGGTGTTTGCAGGCTTTTTCAACGGGTTTCCGATTTCATGTAATTTCATGCAAGTGCGCAGTGACCCGGAATGCAAGCCCTGCACAAATGGGGGGTTGCCTGTACCATCATTGCTAAGTGATGCCCCTTGAGCTGGTGGGGCAGAAGGCAGGGAGCCCAACTGCAGTTGGAACAAGATCCTATGACAGGTAGAACCAACCGAATTCAAGTTTTGTCCCCATTCTCAAATTGGTAGAGTTCTACAAGGGCAACACTGAGACAAAAGTGGAGGAAGTTGACAGGCAATGCCGCCCCTTTGATGAGTGTGTGTGGTGTGTGTGTGTGTGTGTGTGTGTGTGTGTAGACAGAGCTAACTGGGCAAACTGAGGTCGGTGGAGCAGAGCCCCATTTGCCCCCCTTTGGGCAGGCCTCCGCTGCATAGTTAAATGATAGTACAGTCATACCTCGTGCTGCGTACGCTCCGTGTTGCGTACATTCGAGTTACGCACCTCCGTGACTCGGAAGTCCTCCACGGAGCGTGCATGGCGCATGGGTGCGCAGAAGCGTTCTGTACACTTTGCGCATGCTCAGGAGTGCAAAAACCCGCAAACTTCCGGGTTTTTTCCTTTTTCTTTTGTTCGTTCGCATTACGTACGCCCGGGTTACGTGGTGCGACCCGGAACAGATCGCGTACGTAACACAGGGTACCACTGCACTTGCTTCCACAAGATGACCACCAGCTTACACCGTTTCAAGAGGTGGTTGTGGGATATGTCAGTCAAATCCAACCTTCTAAGAGAGGACTAACTGACTCTATGTGACAGTCAGTTTGGTCTGCTGGTCGGTTAGGTGGCTGCTGATAGAAGTGTTAAGTAGTAAATGCTCTGATGGAGTCTTTTTAGGACTCACTAATATCTAATATTATAAGGGACCCAGGTGGCGCTGTGGGTTAAACCACAGAACCTAGGGCTAGCTGATCAGAAGGTCGGCGGTTCGAATCCCTGCCACGGGGTGAGCTCCCGTTGCTCGGTCCCAGCTCCTGCCCACCTAGCAGTTCGAAAGCACATCAAAGTGTAAGTAGATAAATAGGGACCGCTCCGGCGGGAAGGTAAACGGCGTTTCCGTGCGCTGCTCTGGTTTGCCAGAAGCGGCTTTGTCATGCTGGCCACATGACCTGGAAGCTATCTGTGGACAAACGCCGGCTCCCTAGAGCGAGATGAGCGCCGCAACCCCAGAGTCGGACACGACTGGACCTGATGGTCAGGGGTCCCTTTACCTTAATATCTAATATATAGTTTATATCTTTTGTAATCTAAGTATGTACTCAATGAATCTGACAGTAAACTAGTTCATTTTGTTATCATTCAGATTCATGTGTATTTTTCTTTTAAGAGGGATAAAAGGGATTAACAACCAAGGTGGCAGGAAGGTAGAAGACATGATTATTAAAAAGGACTCAAACGAGTCAGCAATCCGCTTGCTGCTGTGTAAATTTAAATGAGGAAACGTTTAACCCTGCTATATTACTGTATATATAAACGTTCCCACAGTGGTGAGACAACTCCATTTGGGATAAAGCTGCCAATGGCTTATATTTTTGTTGTTGTTCAGTCGTTCAGTCGTGTCCGACTCTTCGTGACCCCATGGACCAGAGCACGCCAGGCACGCTTATCCTTCACTGCTTCTCGTAGTTTGGCCAAACTCGTGTTAGTAGCTTCGAGAACACTGTCCAACCATCTCATCCTCTGTCGTCCCCTTCTCCTTGTGCCCTCCATCTTTCCCAACATCAGGGTCTTTTCTAGGGATTCTTCTCTTCTCATGAGGTGGCCAAAGTATTGGAACCTCAGCATCAGGATCTGTCCTTCCAGTGAGCACTCCGGGCTGATTTCTTTGAGAATGGATAGGTTTGATCTTCTTGCAGTCCATGGAACTCTCAAGAGTCTCCTCCAGCACCATAATTCAAAGAGGGATAAAAGGGATTACCGGTAACAACCAAGGCGGCAGGAAGGTAGAAGACATATGGCTTATATTGAGGATGGCTAAATGCTACTTCCAAGACTGCAGGCAGCCTGACTCTGAGAGAATGTCAGGGGTTGGAAGTGTGCCATTGCCAGCTGCAAGTTCTACTTCAGGGCTTCCCACAGGCATTTATTTGTTTGGTCATTGTAGAAATCAGGATGCTGTGCTAAATAAGGCCTTTAGCCTGGTCCTCTTCCCATCCTCTCACTGTTCTGTGATCTTAATCACCCTTCGGGCATTTGTACATGCCTGGAGCGTTTTGTGGAAACATTTCAAGCTGCACCCCCCCCCCACAGATACAACCACTTGCTTCTGCCCAACCCGATGGGGAATGTGGTGTCGAATGTATTGGCAACGGTTGGTTAGTCACTGTGACATCTCTGAGGAGGAGAGGCGGTGGACTCTTGCCCCTGTGATAACACCACTCCGTAAGTGTCTTCCACTCGCTAGGAAGTAGGCGTCTTGTTAGGCTTTTGAGTGCCCTTTAAGCCTGGGATTCGCGCTGGAAACAAATCCAATCGAAAACTAAGTGGGCAATGAACACAAGTGGAACAAGTAACCCCCTCCCCTCATTTTTAAAATTTATTTCTTTGTATAGAAATGCGAGATATAGAACAAACAAAGGCACAGCATAAAAAGTCATCTCGTAGCGGGAAAGCCTAACAAAGTGCAAGCATGAATAAATAAATATAGACTTAAGTGTAACTATATCAGATACTGCTCTTTCGTAGTACGGTTGAACATTTTCTTGAGTCTTATTACATCACTAAGCTGCTCCGCTTATCAATAAACAAGCCACCCAGCTGTCGCTTTTCTGAGAAATATAATGTTTGTTAGCTGTCCTAGCTACTGTATATTCTGGCGCATAAGACTACTTTTTAATCCAAGAAAATCTTCTCAAAAGTCGGGGGGTCGTCTTATACGCCGGGCGGAGAATCTGCGGTCGAGTATATCTCAAACTCTATATTTTAACAGGAAAAGTTGGGGGTCGTCTTATACGCCCAGTCGTCTTATACACCGGAAAATACGGTAGTTAGAAAGCCAGAAATCTATCTATCTGTAGAAGCTGAACACTCCTTGGCCATATCACTCAAGAGCATGGATGCTGATATGCATAAAATAAAAACACCAGCCCTGGTATTTTGGGGTGCGCGCAGGGGGTAGTTATGTTAATTTTAATGTAGGTTTTACAGAAGGGCCATATAATACTGCACTACCTTGCAGGGCTGTTGTAATGGTTACTGATCATTATGCAGTTCGACTGTTCTAAAGCACTTTCAAAATGTTAAGTAGAATTATGCTCTCCGGCTGCCGTTTAGAAAACATGTACCCTCCCAACTGAGGACACTATGTTACCTGAAACCCTGCTGAAAATAGTTATGCAGCAAAGTCCATTTCACTTTCAACTTTCCTAAGTCACCTGCCCCTGTGCTGGAGACAAAATTTGAATGTTAAATACTGAATGCTAATTTTAATCTTGTGACATAGTTCACTCTGTAACTTCCCCTGCTATCTTTGAACATTCAAAACACACGTACACCGAAATGCTGCTGTTTATATAACTATCGAAGCCCGGCCTGCATTCTGAGGGTGGTGGGGGTAAGGGAAACCTAAATTTAGAGCTGAGAGAAACCAAGTGCTGATTCAAAAAGGTCACAGAATCCTGTTTGGGCTACACAGCTTTGGTTGGGGAATCCCGCCAGATGCACGAGAGAAAGTATTCCTGGCAGAAAGGTGTTGGGCCTTCAGAGAATTTAGAATCACAATGGAAAAGGGAAGGAGGAGGGGGGGGGGAGACAACAAGGGAGTGATGAAAGATGGTTGGCAAAGATGAGAGAGTCACTTAGCAATGAGCAGGAGGCGGAGGGTTCCTTCATAACATACGGTTTGCGGAGTCCTGTGTAAATGTCCTAGAGTTGGAAGAGATCAGAAGGGCCATCCAGTCCAACCCCCTGCCAAGCAGGAAACATCATCAAAGCATTCCTGACAGATGGCTGTCAAGCCTCCACTTAAAGACCTCCAAAGAAGGAGACTCCACCACACTCCTTGGCAGCAAATTCCACTGTCAAACAGCTCTTACTGTCAGGAAGTTCTTCCTAATGTTTAGGTGAAATCTTCTTTCTTGTAGTTTGAATCCATTGCGTCGTGTCCGCTTCTCTGGAGCAGCAGAAAACAACCTTTCTCCCTCCTCTATATGACATCCTTTTATATATTTGAACATGGCTATGCTCTGGTCCATGGGGTCATGAAGAGTCAGACACGACTGAACGACTGAACAACAACAACAACAATCATATCACCCCTCAACCTTCTCTTCTCCAGGCTAAACATACCCAGCTCCCTAAGCCGTTCCTCATAAGGCATCGTTTCCAGGCCTTTGACCATTTTGGTTGCCCTCCTCTGGACACGTTCCAGCTTGTCAGTATCCTTCTTGAACTGTGGTGCCCAGAACTAGACACCATACTCCAGGTGAGGTCTGACCAGAGCGGAATACAGTGGTACTATTACTTCCCTTGATCTAGATGCTATACTCCTATTGATGCAGCCCAGAATTGCATTGGCTTTTTTAGCTGCTGCATCACACTGTTGACTCATGTCAAGTTTGTGGTCTACCAAGACTCCTAGATCCTTTTCACATGTACTGCTCTCAAGCCAGGTGTCACCCATCCTGTATTTGTGCCTTTCAATTCCCCCCCCCAAGTGTAGTACTTTACATTTCTCCCTGTTAAAATTCATCTTGTTTGCTTTGGCCCAGTTCTCTAATCAGTTAAGGTCATTTTGAAGTGTGATCCTGTCCTCTGGGGTATTAGCCACCCCTCCCAATTTGGTGTCATCTGCAAACTTGATCAGGATGCCCTCAAGCCCATCATCCAAGTCATTGATAAAGATGTTGAATAAGACTGGGCCCAAGACAGAACCCTGTGGCACCCCAATTAAATTAAATTAAATTAAAACACACCTGGCCATGGTCCTGAAACAGCAGACCACCTAAAGGAGTTGAAGCGCCAGTCATATTGGACCAGGTCTGGATCTGTATATAACACTGGAGGAAGGACTCAGTGTCGGGTGAAGTGGCCTTTCACAAAGAAGCCCCTGTCATTAGAATTCTACTCAATATTGATCCAGAGCAGAACTCTAATGTATAGTTAGCAAAGTAACAACTTAAACAAGTTGCAGGATTCCCGCCCCCCCCCCATAGACAAGAGGCAATTGTATTTCATCCAGCAGAGCTTTACTGCTACTGAAGGCAAATGAGCATAATGGTCACAAATCAAATACATTCAGGATTGGCACTGTCCAAAAGAAGTCCAGCTGCTGCAGACTTAACTTAAATTTACAATAACTTATAATAAGACTAAACCTTAACACTACATACAGAACACCATGCCAGACAGAAAACAGATAGAAACAGAAAATGTGAAACTCAGGCTCCTTCTGGCCTATTATCACAGACAGCATGACAGAAGATCTAACAGAACCAGTTTAAGCCAGCTGTACTCAGCTTTTCTGAAGGAATAACCCAAACATCATGAACCTTCTGCTTGTTTCATAGAATCATAGAATCCTAGAGTTGGAAGAGACCACAAGGGTCATCAAGTCCAACCCCCTGCCAAGCAGGAAACACCATCAAAGCATTCCTGACAGATGGCTGTCAAGCCTCCACTTAAAGACCTCCAAAGAAGGAGACTCCACCACACTCCTTGGCAGCAAATTCCACTGTCCAACAGCTCTTACTGTCAGGAAGTTCTTCCTAATGTTTAGGTGGAAACTTCTTTCTTGTAGTTTGAATCCATTGCCCCGTGTCCGCTTCTCTGGAGCAGCAGTGTTTCTTTCACACAGAGAAGCTTCCAGAACCCTCTTGAATTAAGTAGAATAGGAAAGATCTCTACACATCAGATCAATACTTTCTGTACTAAGAAATGCAAACTGACAGGCCCTGGGTTAAATCCTGGCATCTCTAGGTAGGGTTGGGAGTGTTCCTGCTCTGAATCCCTGGAGAGCCTCTACTAGTGATTGCAGATATTCATTACTGAGCTAGATGGGCCAGGATAAGGCAGCTTCCTCTCGCCCTACGTCAACAGGAAGGCCACTCTGGAGACAGAGTCCACTGCAGTGCTGGGCCAAAGACATTAACATGATGGTGGCATTGACATGATGGAGAGCAGGGTGGAGAAATCAGAGCAACAGAAAGCTAGAGGCCAGCTAGCAGAAGCCCTTGAAACAAGACAAGGGAGTCACTTGTGGAGCCCTTGAAGCCTACCTCATGGGCAGACTCAGAAAGTTGGGAGGCTTTAACGGAAGATTGGACAAATTCATAGAGGATAAGGCTCCCAATGGCTGCTAGCCCTGATGGCTCTGTCATCCTTCCACGGTCAGAGGTAGTAATGCTTCTAAAAACCAGTTGCTGGAAGCCACAGGAGGGGGGAGTGCTTGCCAGTTTCCCAAGGACATCTGTTTGACCACAGGATGCTGGACTAGATGGACCATATAAATATTATTTCTTTAGCCAACACCATCACAAAAAAAACATGCAATATCTTCTTAGGTTCTGACACTTGACATGGAGTTTAATACTTATCACAAATGAAGTTTATTACACAAAATGCCATTTCCCCCAAGCATAGGCAATAAGGAGCACCACCATATTTATGCAAGGTATTTCACGGAGTTAAACTCATTCTTAAAGCCGACATTTACAGCACTGGAAATCCTTCGAATATAATTTACAACCGGAGTCCAGTTGTTTTGTATTTTTGTTCCCTCACAGCCCGCCAAGAAGGAGAATTCCATTCCATCCCCTTTGTCAATGGGCTGGCTTCCCCTGTAGCTGCCAGGGTTAATCTAATTTTCCTGAGGAGTCAGTAATACCCATTTCCTGTCCAGTCCTCCTGAGTTTGTGTCAGCTGCTCAGAGTGTTCAGAGAGAAGAAGGGTTACAGGTGCAAATATACAACCCTCATCCTTGCTCCCTCCAACAGCGAACTTAACTGGTGAGGGCTGAGAGGACCACAACCTAGGCGGTGCCAATGATAAACAAGTTGGGATCAGCATATTCCACAGTTTACAGAATTAAGACACATATTGGGAAGGAAAACCTAACAAACCAAAGCAAAAGTGGATGGGGAAAGAACCTATGCAACGTTTGGCTTGCTGCAACAGCTGGTTTCCTTTTTTCGTTCCTGTTCGGAGTTTTTTGAATCCCTTCCATCTCGCTGAGTCCAGCAGAAGGGAAACAATTGTAATGGCTGCAGGGCTAGCGTAGTTTGTCTCCCATTTTGGAAGCATTTTGAAGGAAGAGGATGGCTTTGAATTCAGCAAGCCCACATCCTCTCCCAGGGGGTCCCCTCCCCACCCCACCTTCCTTTCACCCTCTGAGGGAATCTTTGAGATTGGCTCTCCCTCTCCCAAGGGTGGGCCTTTCAGAGTGTGACTACAGTCAGAGTTCAACAAAGGAGAGGGATTTCTAAAAGCAGCTTGCTGAGTGGAGTGCAACTGCTACACAAGTTTGCACGGCAATGACCTCCCTGTTGCGTTGCTCTTCCCTCTCTTCCGGTCAGCGACAGTGATTCATCTTCTGGGAAGGCAGTGCTGGGTTATAACCATGTTAAAAGTGGATAATTATTAAAGAAATAATCAAACAAAGAAGACTTGCCTGGTGCCCACTCAATGATCTTTTCGGCCTTCATTTTAAGACATACTTTATTCCCTCGAGCATCTTAATGATTTCTATGTAAAGCAGTGATGAGTGGGACAGAAACTGCCTTGGTCACGCTGCTCGATGATCTCTTGCAAAGGTGAGAGCTGTTTCCTAGTTCTGCTGGATCTCTCAGCGGCTTTTGACACCATCGACCATAACATCCTTCTGGACCGTCTACAGGGGTTGGGAGCTGGGGGCACTGTTATACAGTGATTCCACTCCTTCCTCCTGGGCCGTGTCCGGAAAGTGGTGGTGGGGGATGAGTGTTCAGACCCCTGGGCTCTCACTTGTGGGGTGCCTCAGGGTTCTGTCCTCTCCCCCATGCTTTTTAATATCTATATGAAGCCGCTGGGAGAGATCATCAGGGGGTTTGGGCTGGGTGTTCATCAGTATGCGGATGACACCCAGCTCTACCTCTTTTAAATCAGAACCAGTGAAGGCGGTGAATGTCCTGTGTGAGTGCCTGGAGGCGGTTGGAGGATGGATGGTGGCTAACAGATTGAGGTTGAATCCTGACAAGACAGAAGTACTGTTTTTTGGGGACAGGGGGCGGGCGGGTGTGGGGGACTCCCTGGTCCTGAATGGGGTAACTGTGCCCCTGAAGGACCAGGTGTGCAGCCTGGGAGTCATTTTGGGCTCACAGCTGTCCATGGAGGCGCAGGTTAATTCTGTGTCCAGGGCGGCTGTCTACCAGCTTCATCTGGTACGCAGGCTGAGACCCTACCTGCCCACAGACTGTCTTGCCAGAGTGGTACATGCTCTAGTTATCTCCCGCTTGGACTACTGCAATGCGCTCTACATGGAGCTACCTTTGAAGGTGACCCAGAAACTGCAGTTAATCCAGAATGCGGCAGCTAGACTGGTGACTGGGAGTGGCTGCCGGGACCACATAACACCGGTCCTGAAAGATCTACATTGGCTCCCAGTACGTTTCCGAGCACAATTCAAAGTGTTAGTGCTGACCTTTAAAGCCCCAAACGGCCTCGGTCCTGTATACCTGAAGGAGCGTCTCCACCCCCATCGTTCAGCCCGGACACTGAGGTCCACTTCCGAGGGCCTTCTGCTGGTTCCCTCACTGCGAGAAGTGAGGTTACAGGGAACCAGACAGAGGGCCTTCTCGGCAGTGGCGCCCACGCTGTGGAACACCCTTCCATCAGATGTCAAGGAAATAAGCAGCTACCCTATTTTTAAAAGACATCTGAAGGCAGCCCTGTTTAGGGAAGTTTTTTAATATTTAATGCTGTATTGTTTTAACATTCGTTTGGGAGCCGCCCAGAGTGGCTGGTGAAAGTCAGCCAGATGGGTGGGGTACAAATAATAAATTATTATTATTTTTATTATGAACCACCAATCTGGGCTTCTCTCAGTTTCTCATTCTTCCAATCATTAATTTAGTTCTTCAATTTGCAATATTTTTAAAGGCCTCGTGACGATTCTCCTAATATACACATTTTGTTTGCAGTTTTGCCTAATATAAATGTCCTTTGCAAAGCAATTTTTCGTAATATAATGCATTGTTAGATGTTGCTTTCACTTGTATATGCATTTTTGTAGGTTATTGTCACTAATATATGCATCTTAAAGCACACTTTACCTCAGTAATAGGCATTTTTGTACTCATTACCTGACTGGAGAGCTCTTATTGCAAAAGTCCGAGAAGTGCAAATTTTGGAAGACAGTTATGAATTGGTTCTCATTGTTTTAGAAGGCGTAAAATAGACTCACTCTATTTTTGGTGACTATTTTTTAACTGCAAGCTTTTTAAACTGTTTTAAACTGTATTTATTGGTTTTTAATTGGCTCACAATCCAATTTTATCCACATGTACACTGAAGCATATCCCATTGTTTCCAAAGGAGCTCTTTCACAGTCAGGTCACTTTATGTTTAGGATTTATTATATCTCTTGTTGTTTTGTTTTAATCTGCATTGCACTTTTTAATTTGCTTTGTAAATTGCCCTCGGACATATACACTATGATATGCACAGTATGGTTTTTCCTTTTTTTAAAAAAAAAAAACCATTAAAATTAAAATGTCGACCCTTGCTTGTGTAGAGTTTGGAGTCAGTTTCCCAATGATTAATCACCGGAGATATGAATTAAAGTAATGTCAAAAGCAGGAAAACACTTTCATCACGAAGGAGCCCTGCTCACGGCAGGGTATGTAAACAAAAGCATTGACTTCTCAGAAGTGTCTACACATTTTTTTTTAATGGAATCTGTTTCCTTAATGAAAGTTCCAGGAATTTTACCAAAGCCAGCCAGGAAATTCTGTAAATGTACCTGACTCCTGGTCTTGCTCCCATGCTGATTATGGTTTGGATTATTGGCGTTTTGGGATGTCAGAGAATTCTGGTTGACGCAGAAATAAGTGTGGATATTGCTGCTGTTTGCATATTCGGTCATTGCCAGCACTGGATCAGCTTCAGTAAAAGGCCAGCGGCAACTATCACAGCTACAAATATCTATCATTAATTAACTTAACTTGCATCCACGTTGAGTTTCCCGGATGCAAGCTCCAGTGAACCCAGTTAAACGTACTTCTGGGCAAGCATGCATAGGATTACATCTGTAATAGTAACCTCTAGAAAGAAACATAGTGGGTGGGGTTCCATGATCACTGCAGATGGTGACAGCAGTCACGAAATTAGAAGACACCTGCTTCTTGGGAGAAAAGCAATGACAAACCTAGACAGCATCTTTAAAAGCAGAGACATCACCTTGCCAACAAAGGTCTGTATAGTTAAAGCTATGGTTTTCCCAGTAGTGATGTATGGAAGTGAGAGCTGGACCATCAAGAAGGCTGATTGCCGAAGAATTTATGCTTTTGAATTATGGTGCTGGAGGAGACTCTTGAGAGTCCCATGGACTGCAAGTAGATCAAACCTATCCATTCTGAAGGAAATCAGCCCTGAGTGCTCACTGGAAGGACAGATCCTGAAGCTGTGGCTCCAGTACTTTGGCCACCTCATGAGAAGAGAAGACTCCCTGGAAAAGACCCTGATGCTGGGAAAGATTGAGGGTACAAGGAGAAGGGGATGACAGAGGATGAGATGGTTGGACAGTGTTCTCGAAGCGACTAGCATGAGTTTGGCCAAACTGTGGGAGGCAGTGGAAGAAAGGAGTGCCTGGCGTGCTCTGGTCCATGGGGTCACAAAGAGTCGGACACGACCGAACGACTGAACAACAACAACAACAACAACAACAACAACTGGTGGGGAATCTAATAAAAAGAAAAGAGAAGGGGTTGTTTGCTTATCTAACAACGACCAAACTTGCAGAGCAATAAACAGAGCTCCTTCCAGAAACAGAGCAGGTGAGGGAGTGTGTGACCCCCAAAACAGAGGTGCCTTCTTTACTCAGTGATCAAGAATTACACCATAGGGATACATAAATAAAAAATAAAAAAATTGTCCAGTAGCACCTTAGAGACCAACTAAGTTTGTTCTGGATATAAGCTTTTGTGTGCATGCACACTTCTTCAGATACGAAAGCTTATACCCAGAGCAAACTTAGTTGGTCTCTAAGGTGCTACTGGACCATTTTTAATATTTATTTATTTCAACTGCGTCAGACCAACTTGGCTACCTACCTGAATCTAGAACCATAGGGATGTTGTGCTCTGCTTTCTAAAGGGAGAAAGTTCTCCCTAGACACAGCAGGACATACTTTTAATTAATAGTAGAAGTAATAATAAATAATAATAATAATTAATAATAATCTTACATAGTCTGAGGCTGCAAGCTTAAACCCATTTACCTGGGTGAAGGCCCCATTAATTCAATAGTAGTTACTTTTGGGTAAGATTGTAGTGTTTGCTACATTGCAGGGACGTTGTGCTGACCAATAATAGTAATGGTAGTAGTAGTAGTAGTAATAATAATAATAATAATTTTTTATTTATACCCCACCCATCTGGCTGGGTTTCCCCAGCCACTTTGGGCAGTCCCCAACAGAATATTATTATTATTATTATTATTATTATTATTATTAAGCAAGCAATAAAACATCAAACATTAAAAACTTCCCTAAACAGCGTTGCCTTCAGATGTCTTCTAAAAGTCAGATAGTTGCTTATTTCCTTGACATCTGATGGGAGGGTGTTCCACAGGGCAGGCACCACTACCGAGAAGGCCCTCTGCCTGCTTCCCTGTAACCTCACTTCTCGCAGTGAGGGAGCTGCCAGAAGGCCCCCGGAGCTGGACCTCAGTGTCTGGGCTGAACGATGGGGGTGGGATTTACTTTTGAATAAGCATACATAAACAAAGGCTGCAATCCTAAACCCACTTAGGCCACATTCACATTCATTTAAAACATTGTGATACTGCTCCAAACAGTCATGGTTTCCCTCCCCAAAGAATTCTGGAAGCTGTAGTTTGTTACAGATGGGGGGGGGAGTTCTTAGAAGACCTCTACCCCCTCCCCCCCAGAAGTGGTTTAACAATCAATCCCCGGGAAACCCTGGAAATTGTAGTTCTGGGACGTGACTAAGGGTCTCGTAACAATAATTAGACAACAGTTATTCACTGTGTCTAACGGTGGGACTGTATCTGCAAAGTCTTACCTAGGAGTAATCCCCACTGAATTCAATGGGACATCTTTGAGTAGACACAGTTAGGATTCAGGCAGATGGCGGCTTTGCCCCACCTCTATGGAGTGCACATTTTGCGTGGTCACACGCAGCCCCCTTTGATCCCAGAGCAGCACCTGGTATTTTGGACTGGCACCACCTTCCCTGGCTGGATACCTGAGGTCTCCGCCCACCCAGTCAGCCGCCCAATCCTGCCTGGGAAGGTGTCGCCAGGGGAATCGGCCAGGTAAGGGGAGGGACTACCTATCCCACACAATAGAGGGTGTAGCTTACCTGGGAAACAGCAGTTGGCTCCAGAGCTTCTCCCACCCTCCACTCCCTCAACTAACGCTTACTTTACAGGTTAATCTTTTTTCCACAGGCACACAGGCGCTGCTATGCCAAGGCCGCTGTTGAAGGGCCGGAAAGGAATTTCCCTGCATTGGCAGGTTTTGCCTTTCCCGTAGCAATTTGTTACAACTTTGGCGGTTGCAGGCCTTGGGCGGAATCCTTTAGTCATCTTCCTAAATGGGGGGTGGGGGTGGGGTGGTGACCCCACACCCCCATTGTAGCGTTGATACCAGGGTTCCCATTAAAGGGTCTTGGGGGGAGGCATTGGCCATATGCCCAGAGGTTGCCATTGCCCTCCCCCTCCAGCGGCGGGAAACAGGGGGGTGGGCTATCTGCTTGAACATATGTTCTCCAGAGCTAGCCCAACCCCCTCACATGCTGGATAACCCTGAAGATACCCAGATCCCCAGCTGGGGGCTGGGAAAGATAAACGCCCAATGCCTGAGCCAAGGTCTCCCTACATCTGAATCTTAATAAAGTGGCAGCCAATTTTAATCCCATAGCACGTTGTCTTGTGTCATTATTCCGCTCAGGGGCTGCCTGGGGTTTGGGGGACTCCGCCTGACCACGCAAAAGGGGGAAAAAACTATGGGATTATTTATGTAAAAACCCGCTGTTGGGGCAAAAAAAAAAATGGATAAAATTGTGTGTTGCCAATGCAAGAACAGCTGGGTATGTTTAGCCTGGAGAAGAGAAGGTTAAGGGGTGATATGATAGCCATGTTCAAATATATCAAAGGATGTCATATAGAGGAGGGTGAAAGGTTGTTTTCTGCTGCTCCAGAGAAGCGGACACAGGGCAATGGATTCAAACTACAAGAAAGAAGATTCCACCTAAACAGGAAAAACTTCCTGACAGTGAGAGCTGTTGGACAGTGGAATTTGCTGCCAAGGAGTGTGGTGGAGTCTCCTTCTTTGGAGGTCTTTAAGCAGAGGCTTGACAGCCATCTGTCAGGAATGCTTTGATGGTGTTTCCTGCTTGGAAGGGGGTTGGACTGGATGGCCCTTGTGGTCTCTTCCAACTCTGTGATTCTATGATTCTATGAAATGGGAGAATGGCTACTCTTGAAGAATACCCATCGGGTCGGAAGCAGGCAATATTCCCCCTCATTTCCAGGACTTCTGTAGTTGCGTGGGTCTGGTGGAGATGAACATTCTCATGCACACAGTTAAGATAACCGACCTAGCTGAGGGCCAGAAACATCTGCAGCCCTTTGTAGCTGTGTGTGAGTAATTCTGGAGAATGGCAACATGTTGCATAGTTTTGGCTCTGAATCATCAGGCAGCTGCTCTGCTAGTTTACAGATTAGTGTGAAAGCAGGTGCCTAATTGAGCGAAAAGCATGCGGTTTGGATTAAGCGTTAAGGGCAAGCAAAGCAGCTCAGCGTTTATTGTTCGCTTGCAAAGTTCCTGTATTTGTGACTGGGTGGGATGGATGCAGAGGGCTTCCATGTAGCTGGGATGGTGGCCCCGTCTGTGCTATACACCTAAAGCAGTATCATGCCTTCCCGCAGAGAATCCTGGGAACTGTAGTTTGTTAAGGGTGCAGAGAGTTGTAAGGAGACTCCTATTCTCCTTAGAGCTACAGTTGGTAGAGTGGTTTAACAGTGGATCATTTACTGACACCTGACCTCCCCATAGGGCCTTTATGGGCCACAGAATTGCTTTAGCTTTCTGCTTAACGACTGCTTTCTGCTTAACGATTAACAGCACGCATTGAGGTTGGGCTGAGCTATAGAGAGAAAGAAAAGCATGTTGTAATACCAGGTTTTCTGCAGCTCATAAATTTCCTAAAGTCAAATGGTGAGGCTTGTTAGTGAATTCTTGCATAATAATAAACAGAAAGACTCAGCTCCTAGGCCACAGATCTGGAAAACTTCTGCAGTCTTTATGATGTAAGCCATTTCTCATAAACTCTGCTGGATTTTGTATGCATTACTAAGCACCAATGTGTGTTGCAGGCAATGTATTGAATGAAGTAAGAGGGCACATGGACACTCATCCAGTTATCTGAGTCTCATTTGTTTTCAGGGGGAGAAATGGACAGGGAACACCATTTTATACACGTCTGTTCAGAGAAAAGCTTCTTTGAGTTCAATTTTGACTCCCTTCCCCCTCTATGGTTCCTTACATCTATTTTTGTCCTTTCCTGCATGCTCCAAATTGCCTTTACTTATTCTTTTATTTGTCTATTCTCATATATATATCATACATATTTTTAAAACTGCAGGTTTTTTACAATAATCCTGCCAACATCTTGATCTGTTTAGACTTGGTTTGTAAATACTCAATACAGTGGTACCTCGGTTTAAGAACAGCCCTGTTTATGAACTATTCGGTTTACGAACTCTGCAAAACCGGAAGTAGTGTTCCGGTTAGTGAACTTTACCTCGGTCTATGAATGGAAGCCAAATGGTGGAAGGGCACCGCCGGCGGGAGGCCTCATTAGGAAAAGCACGCCTCAGGTTTAAGAACGGTTTCGGTTTAAGAACAGCCTTCCGGAACAGATTAAGTTCGTAAACCGAGGTACCACTGTAAACCACTTCCATTCCTTTCTAAAAAGTTTGTTGTCTTGATTTCTTATTCTTATGGGAAGTTTCGCCATTTCTGCATACTTCATTAGTTTCTGTATCCAATCTTCATCCTTCCACTTTGGGGCAAATAACATTTTGTTAGAAAACCAGCAAATTGGTTTAATTTTTTTTTTAAAAAAATTGAGCCTCAGAGGAGACTACAAATTTGAGTGACAGAGTATGTGGCGATGAGAGGGACTCCTTCATCCCCCCCTCCCCCAGTTCATTTTCTGTATGTAAATAATTTTTCATTTGCAAGACAGGAAACAGGTGCTCATATGACTTCTGCAAAATGCTTGCGAGTTAAAACAGAAGTGAGTATTTCCTACTGATGAGAAACAAGGCACGCCCTAAGAACACGGCTTGGCCCAGGTCGAGATCCTGACATTATGAGAATTAATTGTGAGGCACCTCTGAGCCTCATAGGTAACTAAAATATTGACAATTTCAGAGAGAGGAAATCAAGAATTTAAGAATTCTTGAATTTTCAGAGCAAGCAGCTCTTTCTCCCTGCCCAGCTCTGCTTCCTTCTCTAGGAACAAGGCACCTGTAGATATCAATTGATTTCCATTCTTTGCAGGTTAGCTCATGCTTGTGCCAAAGTGGAAATTACAACACAGTGGGGTTTTTTTGTCAGTTGCTTCACAGAGCAACACAGCAATTCTGAGTTGTCAGTTTAGCAGAGGCCTAGAAATGATTGCACCATTTGCAGTTGCTCTCTTAAGGGCTCGCTGGAAATACCCCTTGTCTAATGTTCAGTCCTGAATCCACA
The DNA here is from genome assembly GCF_009819535.1 of Lacerta agilis. Lineage (NCBI taxonomy): Eukaryota > Metazoa > Chordata > Lepidosauria > Squamata > Lacertidae > Lacerta > Lacerta agilis. Next base: position 13,867,672 of record NC_046312.1, read on the forward strand.
TTCTGCTGAGCAACGTAGGCAATTAATCACTTGTTAAGGACGGTGTTATGTACTGAGTTGAATAGGATCCAAACTGCAGCAGTCTGGTTGGTCCTAGAACAATAGGATTGAGATTGCAGCAGTCTGACTGGTCCCAGAACAATAGGATTGAGATTGCAGCAGTCTGATAGGTCCCAGAACAATAGGATTGAGATTGCAGCAGTCTGATTGGTCCGCAGGAGCCACCCAATCCAGCTCCAGGTGGAAGTTAATCCGCACTCCGATTGGCATACAGGAGTATCCCGGAATTAGCCAATCACGTGGGGCCCATTGTGTAAATAGTGTATATAAAGCAACCGTTTTGGGGGAACTGCATTCCTCACTACTATGAGCTGAATAAAGAGCATGAAATTCACACTTGACTCCGAGTATATTTCAGACGGCTATTAAAATCCCTGGCGGTTATTGTTTATAAAGCTTGTTGCTGCAAAGGATAGTGATCGTTTAACAATATGATCATTTATATACCTCATTTCAAAGTTAATGTATATTAACTCGGTAGTCTTTACAGCAATCCAGGACCCCAATACTTACAAGGAACACCTTTCCCCACATGAACTGTCCAGGCCCTTCTCTGCATGCACCTCTGAGGGAAGTCTGGAGGGTGTCAACGAGAAAACAGGCCTTTTTTATGGAAGCTCCTTGTCTGTGGAACGCTGTCCCCAGGGGAGCCCACCTGGTGCCAACCTTATCATCATTTCAGCACCAGGCAACGACTTCCTTGTTTTCTGGGCATTTTGGAAGAATCAGTGGTGTGATATTGTACTGTTCAATCTGTTTTTAATAATAAAACGTCATGTCATTTTTAGGGTTGCCAGGTGTCCACTGTTTGAGTGGACAGTCCACTTTTTCACATTATGTTCACTATTTTTTTCCACAAGATAGGGGACATTTTTTTTATTCAAAAGCTTTATGATGAAATGGTATTTAATACGTGTTAAAATGTTTGTAAGAAAATAATAATTTAATTTAATTTTACCCCCCCCCCCCCGCTTGTCCGCTATTTTTTTGGAAGCAGACCTGGCAACCCTAGTCATTTTTATTGGGTGTTTCTTCATTATTTGGTTGTAAATTTTAAATTTGTTTGTAAACCCAACCTAATCAATGACTGTAAGCATAATAATAATAATAATAATAATAATAATAATAATAATAATAATAATTTATACCCCACCCATCTGGCCAGGCCTCCCCAGCCACTCTGGGCAGCTCCCAACACAATATTAAAAACACAATAAAACATTAAACATTAAAGCTTCCCTAAACAGGGCTGCCTTCAGGTGTCTTCTAATAGTCAGATAGTTGTTTATTTCCTTGATATCTAATGTGAGGGCATTAGAAAAGACCCTGATGTTGGGAAAGATGGAGGGCACAAGGAGAAGGGGACGACAGAGGATGAGGTGGTTGGACAGTGTTCTCGAAGCGACTGGCATGAGTTTGGCCAAACTGTGAGAGGCAGTGAAGGATAGGCGTGCCTGGCGTGCTCTGGTCCATGGGGTCACGAAGAGTCGGACACGACTGAACGACTGAACAACAAAAAATTGGCCTTAAGGTGTCAGCAATGTGCTCTTCAAATTCTTTTTTTTAGCAACCCTTGCCACCTGCTTGCACTTTTTGTAGTTGCCGAAGTTTATTTCCCTTTTCGTTCTCTTCATTTGGCAGGAAGCCTTCTTGCCTCTAATAGTTTCTTTGCTTGTTAATCACATTGGCATCCTCTTGGCTCTCACGGCACCTTTCCTTCTTTCCAGTTGAACTTCTGTTATTGTGTTTTGGACTTTGCCTTTCAACTTCCTTTTTTTTTACCAATACCCTCATTTGGGGGAAGTTCCCTCTTTTGAAATCAAATGTGATCATGCGGGATTTTCTTAGCACTTGGCCGTTTAGTCTGGTTTAGTTCAATACCACTCCGGTCACCAGGAAGCCCCACAAACAAGATCTGAGTTCAATGGTGATCTCACGTGAACAACCATGTGCCTATGAAATGCTGGAGAGCCACTTCCGCTCAATGTAGACAATGCTAGATGGACAAATGGTCTCACTCAGTATAAGGCAACTTCCTACGTTCCTAAGCGAAAAGGAGGAATAATTCTGCCTGGTATCTTGCTTCTCTAGCAACTGTCTTGAATGCAAAAAAACATACAAGTGCTGCTGTTTTGCAATGGTTAGTTTGCAACATTAGCAATGGTTAGGGGGGGAAAGGCATACCCCCCTCCATTTTGGAGATTTAGTTATTAAATAAAAAGTACTTTATTCCCCTTCCGCTCCAATTCCTCCTTATGAAATAACACCTGAAATATTGGAGAGGATGACATTCTTTAATCAGATTGTGATCAAAACCGCCAAAACAAACATTAACAACAATGGAGGGGAAATTGGACTTAAGAGCATGAGCAAGGATGGGGGCCTGTTCTCCTTGCTCTAATGTAAATGTATCACTCTGCTAAACTTTTATTACATCCATCGGAAGGACAAGGCCACTTGCCTCTGAGAACACACTGTCCATTAGAAACCATTTGCATTTATGTTCTTAGTGCACTCAATCAAGTTCCAAAAGAATTATCCCCCAAGTGCAAATTAGAGGACCTTTAAAAGAGATTGTTTAAAAAATCTGAACATTTTCTTGCACAGCTCCAGAAAACTAAAAGACTTGTTTGTTGTTTGCCTTGCGATAAATTTAATTAAGTCACACTCAGAGTTAATCAACGGCCTTTACTAACTTAAGTCCATTGGTTTCAGTGGGTCTACTCTTGTGCATGGCTTTGTCAGATAGCTACAATCCATTATGGTTTAAGAGTGTGGGGTTACTGCAAAAAAGCTCAGTGGTGTGGTGGGAAATTATAAAATGCAGCTGCTTTTCATGGCAACCCTTCTAAAACTCTAAAACACAAATAAAATGTTGACCAGTGCAGACATCAATACCAAGCAAACTTTCCCCCCTCACCACAAGCCCTTTTCTTTAACATCCAGTCTGCAAAAGACTCCCGTTGCTCACTTATTTTGTCACTTTTTGGCTGGCAAGATTTCCAAAATGAAATCTGTTATGTACTGAGTTGAATAGGATCCAAAATGCAGCAGTCTGATTGGTCTGCAGGAGTCACCCAATCCAGCTCCAGGTGGAAGTGAATCCGCAACCCGATTGGCATACAGGAGTATCCCGGAATTAGCCAATCACGTGGGGCCCATTGTGTAAATAGTGTATATAAAGCAAACGTTTTGGGGGAACTGAATTCCTCACTACTATGAGCTGAATAAAGAGCATGAAATCACACTTGACTCAGAGTATATTTCACCTTAGCCATTCATGCTCACGTCACCTACTTCATCCTCTCCCTTGTTCATTTGACGGGTTTCTCTCCGAGGAAAAAAAAGCTTGTTTATTCAGCACCCAGAAGATTGGCACATAGCTTCCCTGGAGGTGACATCATTGTGTCTCTGCTGTGAAATAAATGGCAGTGCTTCATCCTGGCCTGTACCTGCTTCACATCATCACGGGGGAAAACCCATGAATTTGGCTTTCCCAGGGATCAGTCAAACTGGAAGCTCTTCAGTCAAAATGGGTTATTTTATTGAGCAGCCTTTCTCAACCTGGTGCCCTCCAAACATTGTTGAACTCCTATCAGCCTATTTTTGTATCTGATTTTTGTTGAAAGCCGCCCAGAGTGTCTGGGGAAATCCAGCCAGATGGGTGGGGTACAAATAATAAAAATAATAAATATTATTATTATTATTATTATTAGCCCCAGCCAGCATGACCAGAGATGATGGGAATTGAATTCCGGCAACTATTAGAGCATCATAGCCCACCCCCCAATTCCTTGTGTGGCTTGATTCACTCTTCACGGGGTAACCAGTTATAACAGATGACAGGGCTCCTGTTATCTTCAATAACTGTGCTGAGGGAGACATTTGGCTAGTTTCACTTTCCCATGTGAAGGGTGAGGAAAGCCTAGCTACTTCCCTATCAATATACATTTCCAGCATTGCATGAATTTTCTGTATTTATTATGAAAGACCAAAGGAACTCCCTTAACTTGTTTTTCTCACCCTGCTGGTATGTTTTGTTCTGGGTTTTTGTTTCTTTTAATGTCTGTGGTCCCGTGGCTTGAAAAGTAGAATTCGTATTGGACTGGTTTTAATATTATCAAATTAATGAGTATTTTTTTAAAAAAGGATCTATTAAAAGGTTTTATAGATTGAAGTTCTGACTTGGAAAAGATTCCTCTCTAAGGAACAGAAAAACTGGTTTCAAAAACGTATAAATTGTTATTAGAATGGGAGATGAAAGATGAAATGGTTAAATCAGTGATGGATAAAGGTAAAGGTAAAGGGACCACTGACCATTAGGTCCAGTCGTGTCCGACTCTGGGGTTGCGGCGCTCATCTCACTCTATAGGCCGAGGGAGCCGGCGTACAGCTTCCGGGTCATGTGGCCAGCATGACAAAGCCGCTTCTGGCGAACCAGAGCAGCGCACGGAAACGCCTTTTACCTTCCCGCTGGAGTGGTACCTATTTATCTACTTGCACTCTGACATGCTTACGCGAACTGCTAGGTGGGCAGGAGCTGGGACCGAGCAACGGGAGCTCACCCCGTGGCAGGGATTCAAACCGCCGACCTTCTGATCAGCAAGCCCTAGACTCTGTGGTTTAACCCACAGCGCCACCTGGGTCCCTCAGTGATGGATACAATGGGCTAAAAGATCTTGGACATAATATAGAAATGAACTCTTAGGGAAAGCTGTGGAAAGCTGATATGAAATTTACTGGAGAACTGCATTGCACAATTCGTAGAAGTGCGAATTTCGAAGCATGGCTGTGTTTCGGTTTTTGCATTGTTTCAGAAAGCACAAATGAGGTATTTAAATAGGACCTGAATCACCAAACCAGTGATGTTTGGTGATTCCCCTCTGCCCTTTCTGACTTACTTAGTGGCAGCCCCAGTAGCTTCCATTTTAAACAGAAACCAGCCTCCAAGGCATTGTGGGATATTAAAATGGAAGCTCCTTGAGGCAGACATGTTTTCTAAGGCAAAGGCTCAGCAGTGGGGCTGGGCTGGGGCAGAAGATGTGAATGCTGATGTTATTAGACCTGCTGTACATCCACTCTGAGGTGAGAGGTGAGATTCGTATCACTTGACTGAACTATCCAAAAAAAACTGACTGAACTTCCTCTTCTGAAAAGTATGGTATCAGGAGGAAAATCAAGTGATGAGAAGGTCTGTTGTGGTGTTTGACATGTGACAGCTGGTCGCCAACAGAACTTCTTTGTTTTCTTTTGGAGAACGTTAGTGTCATATTAATTCTATTCACGTGTTGGGTGCGGCCATGATTTCTTGGGAGTGGGGCTATGCTTTTAGTCAAGTTCCCCATATCATGTCTCCTCCTTTAATTAATTAATCTCAGGGTGGTTCACAGCATTAAAAAAATACAAGATAAAAGCACAAACTACAGAATAAAAACAAGAACAAGACCAAAACAAACCAATAACCCCTCCTCCCTCAAACACATTAAAAAAGATATAGGAAGATAGTTTTCACCAGACTCTGAAAGGTGTGTAATGAAGATGCCAGGCAAACTTCCCTGGGGAGAGTATTCCATGGATCAAATGTGATAGAGGTGAGGTCACCCATCTTTCAGTCACCTGACATGATTGATGGGCATATTTGAAGGCACTCGCGCTTTTCTAAAAACCCTTCTAAAATTAAGAATTATCTGTTGGGCGATGGGAATATGCTTTCCTCTAGCAAAGGAGTAATAGGAAGCTCATTTTAATCTCCCAATTGTGCCTTTGAAACCACACCCACCTGCCCCACACCTGACTCACACAGGGCATCAGGTGTAGGGTAGGCACCTGTGGTTTGCAGGGAATGATCCGGTGTAGTAAACTGGGACCCCTGCGGGGAAGAAGTTGACTTGTGGGCTGGAGGTTTCCCACACCAGAAAGAGGACAGGCAAACACACCTATAAATACAGTACAGTAAGGAGAGAAGACCTTCTCATTATTAAATTGGAGAGAGACTATAGCTCAGAGGTAGTCTTCTTCTTCTTTGGAGATCACTCATAGCTGAGTAAGATTGTCTTCCATGAACATGGTCTTAACAGTGAGTCTGTTACTGTGGAGGCCAATTCTGGATCCACACGTCCTTCCACAGTGGGGACATAGGTTTCTGGGCAGGAGTTGATCATGGTGAGGGCTTGCCAAATGTCCTTTCCTCTTAGCACGTTTCTCCCTTTCATCCTGAGTTTGAGCATCTTCAAAGTCCATGACACCTTTGGTAAAGGCTGTTCTCCAATTGGCGCACTCACAGGCCAGTGTTTTCCAATTGTCAGTGTTTCTACTACATTTTTTTAGATTTGCCTTGAGCGATTTTTTAAACCTCTTTTGCTGACCACCAGCATTACGCTTTCCATTTCTAAGTAGTGTCCATTTTTAGCAAGTATATAATCTTCTGAGATTCATCCTAGGCATCTCCTGCTAAAAGGATCACTAAGGAGCAAGATGTGGAGAGCTACAGATAGATTGACAAATGGCCTGACTCTGTTCAAGTGTTTGTATGTTCATAAATACATGGAAACAAGCATAGCTCAACATTTCATTTCTGCAGATTTTAAAAAAAGCACGTGGTGGTTCTTGGGACTTCTATTTCAGCAAAGAGCACCCTGCATCCTGACTCTTCTGATGGCTGCTTCATCTGGTCAGCTATCGCTCGCCTCTTATTTCGACTCAATCCCCGGAGAGCAAGAACAGCAACAATGTGCTCCTTTCTGCAAAATGCAATGAAGGTGAATTCTCCAATAACCAAATGGGGGAAATATACATGTAAAACAAAAGCAAAACGAGGTAATAAAAAGATCAGCTCCCAACATTCTTTGGCAAACATTGACACTCAAATGATAGTAGAGGCCTGGAGTTTGTAAAATGCTGTTGTCATCCAATAAACTGTAATCCAGTCAATTGTAGGTAAAAGACCATAGGGCTTCAATTACAAAGTCATTTCCCCACGTCTGGGGTGGTGGGGTTTGAGGGGAGGGAATTCTGTAGAAAGTGGCTAAGTTGAGGAGTTTCCACTTTCACACCCCCACAATGCACTTAGAGAAATGTTATATGGAGGGAGGCATTGTGGGAAATCAAAATGGCAGCTTCTAGCTGCCCAGTGCTGATTCAGAGTGCTATTGCCTGTCTTTGCCACCTGGCCCACTGACATAGGGGGGTCTTGTGGGGGGCATTTAGCCAAGGTGGAGAGTGACTCTGAATGTCCTAACCTACCTAGGATTGCCATATCTTATAAGTAAAGGTAAAGGGACCCCTGACCATTAGGTCCAGTCGCAGACGACTCTGGGGTTGTGGTGCTCATCTCGCTTTACTGGCCGAGGGAGCCAGCGTACAGCTTCTGGGTCATGTGGCCAGCATGACTAAGCCACTTCTGGCGAACCAGAGCAGCTCACAGAAACGCCGTTTACCTTCCCACCGGAGCGGTACCTATTTATCTACTTGCACTCTGACGTGCTTTTGAACTGCTAGGTTGGCAGGAGCTGGGACCGAGCAACAGGAGCTCACCCCATCGCAGGGATTCGAACCTCCAACCTTCTGATTGGCAAGCCCTAGGCTCTGTGGTTTAACCCACAGCGCCACCCACATCTTAGAAAGCAGCTATATCTGTGTGATATTATATTATCAGTTAGTGGTTGTGCTGCCTGTTTTAGGAATCTAATTGCTCCCATTATGTTCGGCTTGTATATTTGCAAAGAAGCAGATATTATGAAGACACCGTATGCCAGCCTTCACCAACCTGGTGCTCTCCAAGTGTTTTGGATAGCAACTCCCACCACTCCCAGCCAACATGGCCATTTTGGATTACAAGAACCACCAGCTGTGCTGACTAGGGCTGATTTTAGCTTTAGCTCCTGGCAAAGAAAGGAATGGGGGAGCATCTATAAGACCCAAGGATGGGCGAGTCTGCCAGTTTAGAGGTCTCTCTGTTTCTCATAATTCCAATTTGAGAGAACCCAAAATCGGCAGGTTCGCCCATCCCCAATTGCAATACAACTGAAAAAGCGGGAGTCACTTTGCACCCTACTTTGCACCCACAAGCAGCACAGGAAACCTCCACCTAGAGAACGAGAGAGATTGTAATAATCAGACCCGCGAGTTACAGCTATTCAGAATGGGCTGGCATACCTGATGTCTGGATAATCCTGGTATAAACTTTTAACGTGGTCGTTGATTTGGGGTTTTTCTTCCTCGCCAATTATTTTAGCAATGTATTCTATGGCAGGAGTGAGCCAGTCAAAAGTTGAACCCTGGAAATGTGTTAGAATACCTGGTTATTCTCCCCCACCAAATCACCCAGATTAAGATGGAAGCATTCAGGTTTCGAAAATGCAGTGTATCTCTGATTACATTTTGTCACCCAAAGGTTCGATCACACTCCTAGCTGGTCTCCTACTACTCATGTATTTAAATACTTTTGTTGTTGTTGGTCTTTATCTTTTTAGCAGCGTACTCTTCAATTTGGGTTTTTCCAGCATCTTTTATAGTCTCCTTGCATTTATTTTGCCAAAGTTTGTGTCCCTTTTTGTTCTCCACATTTCAGCAAGACTTACATTTTCTAAAGGAGGGTTTCCCAAACTTTGGTCTCCACCTGTTTTTGGACTACAACTCCCATCATCCCTAGCTATTTGTTCTAAAGGAAGATATCTTTCCTCGTAAGACTCGTAGACTCGTAATCTGGGGAACCAGGTTCGTGTCTCCGCTCCTCCACATGCAGCTGCTGGGTGACCTTGGGCTAGTCACACTTCTTTGAAGTCTCTCAGCCCCACTCAAATCACAGAGGGTTTGTTGTGGGGGAGGAAGGGAAAGGAGAATGTTAGCCGCTTTGAGACTCCTTCGGGTAGTGAAAAGCGGGATATCAAATCCAAACTCCTCCTCTTCTTCTTCTTCTTCTTCTTCTTCTTCTTCTTCTTCTTCTTCTTCTTCTTCTTCTAATAACCTTTTTTTGACTCCTACCACGCAGACATCTTCTTGGCCTTGATGGTACTTTTCTTGATCTGCAAGAGCTTCTAATATTGTGGTTCCAAACAATTCCAGATGTTTTGGACCGTAAATCCCAACAGTCCTGTATTCCAAAACACCTGGTTGGAAAGGGCTTATGTAGTCAATACTAATGGAACTCCACTTAAGACAGCTTCTTATGTTCTGCCTTTAACCCTACCACCCTTAAAATGAATTTTGGTTAACACATTTAAGGAAAGAAACAACTTTAAAAGTTACAAATCTTGAAGTTTTGTTGGCTGACTTGCATTTAAATAACCTCAGGAACTTTCACATCAGTCCACTGCTACAATATAGATCAGGGGTCAGCAAACTTTTTCAGTAGGGAGCTGGTCCACTGTCCCTCAGACCTTGTGGGGGACTGGGCTATATTTTGAGAAAAAAATATGAACGAACTCCTATGCCCCACAAATAACCCAGAGATGCATTTTAAATAAAAGGACACATTCTACTCATGTAAAAGCATGCTGATTCCCGGACCGTCTGCAGGCCGGATTGAGAAGGCGATTGGGCCGGATCTGGCCCCCGGGCCTTAGTTTGCCTACCCATGAAATTCCTTACCATATGCTGCATCGTATTGTTTATAGCTGTAGCATCTTGAGTCATTATTTTGCTGACCTCGTCCCGTTTCATTTTCCACATTCTGCGTCTTGGCTTGAGTGTTTGCGTGATGTACTCTTTGACCACATCCTTGTGAATCTCATTGAGAAAATCCTGCATACATCAAGAACAACAAGAAAGTGGGTTGGCCAGAGCACAAGGGCACAGCCAGGTGATTACTGCCATGCCAATCCACAAGGACTGTGGAAAATTCAGTTGCAGGTACGTAGCCTTGTTGGTCTGCCACAGTCGAAACAAAATAAAAAAATTCCTTCCAGTAGCACCTTAGAGACCAACTAAGTTTGTTCTTGGTATGAGCTTTCGTGTGCATGCACACTTCTTCAGATACCAAACTTAGTTGGTCTCTAAGGTGCTACTGGAAGGAATTTTTTTATTTTATTTTGTTTCGACTGTGAAAGATTCAAAGCACCCAAATGGATCACAAGAAACCCGTTGGATGAGTTTTTCAGTGCACTGCCACGTGTAAGATCAAGTTTTATTCGTGTCACTGCAAAGTATTGCAGTGGTTAACTTTAGGCTTATTAATTCTGTCCGTTGCACCCCACTAAGAATATCCCTAATCAATTTACAACCAAAGCAAAACAAAAATATTAAACAATACAAAGCAAAACAACAATACTAAAATCACAAAATAATAATAATAATATTTTTCCTTAACATCCCTATTGAAAGTTTTAAAAGTACATAATTAGATGTGCACTAAACATGGTGAGAGGCAAATAAAAGAGAGAAAAAGAAGAAGAGAAACATCACCATCATTATCTACTCTCTCTCCACCCTCAGGTCCTAGGTTTGCAACAATTAAATTCAAGGTTAAAAACAGTTTGAAACAACTTACTATCACTGAAATAAGCTGGGTCCTAAAATATATATATTTGTTGTTGCTGTTGTTGCTTATTAAATTTTTGAAATATGTTGCTATCCTATGGACATAAGAAATAGAGTTTGTCAGGCTTCAGCCCAGTCCTCAGAGTCTCTATAAATGAACTCTAACTGGATGCCCCTCCAAATGCATTGGACTACAACTCCCATCATCCTTGATCACTGGCTATGCTGACTGGGGCTGATGGGAGTTGTAGTCCAGAAACATCTGGAGGGGCGCAGGATGTGCACCCCTGGACTACAACATCCATGAGGCCCAGCCAGTATGAGAGCTGACAATAGTTCAAAACATCTCTATATACGCTATGCCATGTGTACATTGTGTGAAAGACAGGTTAGGAATGCTTTTGTTTTAATTTCTTAGTTGTGCTTTTATCTTGTATTTTATTCTGTGAACTGCCCTGAGATCTTTTGATGAATATAAATTTAATAAACAAACTTTTTTAAAAAAAATCATTACTGAATTATTAATTATTACTCTTACTGTTACCTTGCAGACGGGTTCCTTCAGATGCTTTAGATGTTCCGAAGACTCCTCAATAACAGACAATATTTTCATGATAAACGAATCGAAAGTTCCGCCACTTACGACCCACGCTTGGCTTAGAATTTTATTGAATAATGGCTGGTAACACACACACACACACACACAGAGAGAGAGAGAGAGAGAGAGAGAGAGAGAGAAACACACGTCAGTCATGATATTACTAAAGCATCTCTTTTGATTCTAAGGTGTGGCCTACTCAAATCCTTATGCCCAGGGCCTACCCAGGGGTTTGGGGTATACTCAGAAGAGTTTTGGGACATCCCCCCCTTTGAGTGGCGCATACTCCTCTCACCCCAGGTCCCCTCACAAACTGCATGGGAAGGCCTCCTTCATTTCAAAAGCATTTTGCCATTTGCCACGAGGGGAGTGCAGTTTGAGAAACGTGAAATGAATATGGCAATCCTCGGCCTGCCTAACCCAGAAGAAACTCTTGCATAGGTGGGGAACCTATGGCCCTCCAGATGTTGTTGGACACCAACTTCCATCAGCGCCATTTGGTATGGCCAAATTCCTCCAGTGGCAGACATTGGGCTCTCAAATTTCAGTGGAGCCCTGCGCAATGCTAAAATTCAGCGCCCCCGCCACTCAGGCTCTGTTCTACAGCATTGCTGTGCTGCCCCCTGCAGCATGGTGCCCAAGGTGGCCACACCAATCATGCCACCCTAAAAGCACCCCTGGTTCCTTACAGCTGGCGTTAAAGGATTGGAGCCTAAGGTTGTTCTGTGGCTCCTTGGGTTCTCATTCTTTAAAATCTTGATCATGGTCCTTTTGTCTTTTTCCAGAGCTTTTAAATCAGCTTTAAGTTCTTTGCACATGCTTCCACGAATATTTCAGACAAGGCCTCCTGTTTCTGTGTCGATGTTTTGCTGATATACAAGTGCATTTACGAATAACCTGGTTAAAACACCATTGATCTACCTGCTAACACTTCTTTCATAGGTGGACATCGTTCTGTCCAGCAATGCAGCTAGAAAACGAATCTACTGGGAAACATTTTAATCCTTGCCAGGAATTATGCATGCAAAGTTTGGGAAATAAATACAGCCCCTCACAATGGAAGTCTGGGCATGGAGACTTTAACATACAATATTGAGGACCATGTTCACACACTATAAAAGCTCAGGATGCCCAAGAAATGTGGGAACATCACTTGCGGGACAGGTTCTTGCAACTCTCTATTGCAGGGGTGGGGAACCAGTGACCTTCCACAAGCTGTTTGATTCCCATCATCCCATACTCCGACCATTGGTCTTGCTGGCTGGTGCTGATGGGAGCTGGAGCGTAGCATCCTCTGGAGGACCACAACTGCCCCATCCCTGCTGAAATATACTTGGAGTCCAGTGTGAATTTCATGCTCTTTATTCAGCTCATAGTATTGAGGAAGGCAGTTCCCCCAAAACGTTTGCTTTATATACACTATTTACACAATGGGCCCCACGTGATTGGCTAATTCCGGGATACTCCTGTATGCCAATCGGAGTGCGGATTCACTTCCACCTGGAGCTGGATTGGGTGGCTCCTGCGGACCAATCAGACTGCTGCAATCTCAATCCTATTGTTCTGGGACCAATCAGACTGCTGCAATCTCAATCCTATTGTTCTGGGACCAGTCAGACTGCTGCAGTTTGGATCCTATTCAACTCAGTACATAACACCTGCCCTGCTAGAATAGAACTGAACCTGAAGATAACGCAGTATGTATTGGCTATTAAGTTTTACAGTAGGAAGATATTTTATTTTCTATGTCAATGTAAAAATCTATCATTCCTACTTTAAAAAGAGATCGTTGACAGCCAAGTAAACAGTTTCCCAGGTTTTTGATACCTGGAACTTCCCCCCACCCTCGAATCAAAGTGCAGGACCACGTTACTCTTAAGACGCAAATGATGCATATGTTAAAATCAGCTCCCAGGAAAAAACGTGAGTCGATATCCAGGGGAAGGGCTCCAGCTCAGTGGTGAAGCTGAATAACTAGGATTTATGAATCCCTTGAACGCTGTGCATGAACACATGTAACAGAAGCACAACAATTTTAAAGGAAAGGCACATTTGGGGAGGAATTGTTTGGAGCCAACGGCGGGGGGGGGGGTTGCTTCACCCTTTCCCTACCGTTGCCCTCAGAATTCTCTCGCTTGAAACTGCGCTGGGGGGAGGACAGTTTCAAGTGGAGATGTGGTGGGGGAAGGGTTAAGCACATTCCTCCTCGCTACCTTTCTCCTCTGCATGGTTATCCCCCAAAGGTGTTTCCAATAAACCCCTGTGTGTGTCCATATGTAGTTAGGTCCCGGGTCTGGTCCCTCCCTATGCCTTGGCTGAGTGGCAACGCAGTGCTTCTGTGATGGCCTGGGAGTCAGACTCTGATGCTGAACCTGAGGGATCCCAGCCTGCACAGGATTCCCCGCCTCCAGAACCAGCTGAGCCGGGGCCAGGGCTTGAGCCTGAAGGATCCCCACCTGTGCTGGATCCCCAGGTGCAGGCATCAGCAGAGTCTGCTCTGGCTCCTGATGGGAGGGAGGACCCATTGCCTGCAGGTGCTCCACTCCCAGCCTCTTCAGAGGAAGCTGAGGCATCCCCTGGGTCCAGTAACCCACCAGCCTCTCCTGAGCTACAGAGGCTCAGGGCAGAGAGGCGAAGGGAGTTAAGTGTCTGCAGGAGGAGTGCTCGCCTCCAGGCCCGGAGGAGAGGCGAGTCTCCAGAGGATCGGGGCGGCCCTAAGCATAGGGCCAGATAAAAGCCAGCCAGACCCAGCCCAAGTTGCGTGAGCAACATAGTTGCAAGCGTGTGCTCAACCTGCAACCTTGTGCCTGAACCTGCCTTGGACCTTGACCTGCTCCCTGCCTCGCTCCCCGCCGGACTGACCTCCTTTGGACCCCTAGACCCAGTACTGGACTTGGACCTCGCTTCATGGACAAACCCTTGGGGCCAGCACAGTTTGCTCACGCCACACCCGCACTCCCCCTTCGCTGGGGTGCGTTCGGGAGGAACTAATAGCCATGGCTGACCAGGCGGCTGCGCTGGTGGCATTGGCCCAGGAGAACCAGGCCTTGACCCACACCGTGCAGCAGCTAAGCAATGTGGTTACGGCGCTTCAGCAGCGTTTGGATGCCTTACCGGCTCCTGGGGCCGCCGCCCCAGCTCCTGGCAAGTACCCCGTGGCCCTGCCAGAGAAATTTGATGGGTCCCCAGCCAGCTTTCCCATGTTTCTCGCCCAGGCCAAGCTGTATATTCAGGGGCGAGCTCGGGATTTCCCCGACGACCGCACCAAGGTGCACTTCCTGATCAGCTTGCTGAAGGACCAGGCGGCCAAGTGGGCGTTGCCGCTGCTCCGGCAAGACTCCCCCTTGCTGACAGACTATACGGGGTTTTGCAATCTTCTGGAAACCACGTTTGCCAACCCTCAGAAGGGGAGTCAAGCCAATCGGGCAATTCGGCGGTTGAAACAGGGCAAGTCCACAGTGGCCACCTACGCCACAGAATTTCGGCTGCTGGCGCAGGACCTGACCTGGAACGACTCTGCACTGCGGGACCAGTATCTCGAGGGACTTTCAGACGAGGTACTGGATCAGCTGGCCACGTTGGATCGCCCTGCCACACTGGATGCCCTCATCCAACGGAGTCTGCAGATAGATGATCGGTTGGAGGACCGTCGCCAGGCCCGGGGCCGCCGGCACTCCGGGCTCCCAGCGCCGGTGCTTCCCTGCAGTTCCGTGGCCAGAGCTGAGTCATTGGAGGAGCCGATGCAGCTCGGGGCAGCGCGGCCTCGCCTCTCCCCCTCGGAAAAGACTCGGCGTCGGGAGGGGAACCTGTGTCTCTACTGCGGTGGGAGTGGACACTACGCCCGAACCTGCCCTGAGAAACGCCAGCCGCAGGTGAAACGGCCAACCCCAGTAGCCGATGGCCCAGGCTACCTGGGGCCCCAAGCATCGCATGATGGGCCCTCACCAGTGGAATTGCAACACCTCATGATACCGGTGCGTCTATACCCCCCCGGTGGGCCCTGGATTCTCACCCACGCTCTGGTGGATTCGGGGGCAACCCGCTCCTATATGGACTCTGCCTTCGCCACTCAGCATCAGGTGCCGCTTCAGAACAAGCCGGAACCAGTACAGGTGGAGGCAATTGACGGACGGCTCCTACGCTCGGGCGCGGTTACTCGGGAGACCCAGCCCTTGGTCCTGTGCTACCAGCAGCACCGGGAGGTGCGAACCCTGGACATTGCCACCATGCCCCGGTTTCCCCTGGTGCTTGGGATGGACTGGCTGGAGTCGCACAATGTTCAGATCGACTGGGTCAATCGGACTGTACGCTTCCCAGACCCGGGTTCCCATGCTCAGTCCGAGTTAGTAGCAGCTGCCCCCATGGGGCAGGCTGTGTCAACGCTCCCTGCCGTGTACCAGGACTATTTAGACGTGTTCGAGGAACAGGGAGCAGACCAGCTGCCACCTCATCGGTCCTTCGACTGCGGCATAGACCTCCAGCCTGGGGCGCCCCTGCCTGTAAGCCGCCTATATTCTCTTTCGGAGCCAGAGCGTGAAGCCTTGCAGGACTTCCTTCGCAAGAACCTGGAACGCGGGTTCATTAGGCCCTCTACCTCACCCACTGCCGCTCCTGTACTCTTCGTTAAGAAGAAGTGTGGGGAGCTTCGCCTCTGCCATGACTACCGGGCCCTGAATAAGATCACCATCCCAGACCGGTACCCCTTGCCCCTTATTGCAGAATTGCTGGAGCGGGTGCAGGGGGCGCAGATGTTCACCAAACTGGACCTCCGAGGGGCCTACAACTTGATTCGGATCCGTGCCGGGGACGAGTGGAAGACGGCATTCGGGACCCGGTATGGGCAGTTTGAATACCTGGTTATGCCGTTCGGATTATGCAACGCACCCGCCGTGTTTCAACGGTACATCAACCACGTGTTCCAGGACTTGCTAGACAAATACGTGGTGGTGTACCTAGATGATATTCTGATTTATTCCCGTGACCCAGCCCGTCACGAGAGTCATGTTCGGTCCGTGTTGCAGCGCTTGCGGGAGCACCGCCTGTATGCCAAGCTCAGCAAGTGCGAGTTCCACCAGCGGTCAGTGGACTTCCTTGGACACCGACTCTCCCCTGACGGGGTGCAGATGGACCCTGGGAAGGTGGCTGCGGTTCGAGAGTGGGCAGCGCCCCGGAACCGCAAGGACTTACAGCGGTTCCTAGGGTTCGCCAACTATTACCGGACCTTCATTGCAGATTATGCTCATCGCACCACCCCATTAACCCGACTGCTGCGCCCCAAGACACCCTTCTCCTGGGATGAGGAGGCTGAAGTGGCATTTCAGGGGTTGAAAGCCTGTTTCCAGAGGGCGCCGATTTTACAGCATCCTGATCCCTCTCGTCCCTTCGTGGTGGAGACTGATGCCTCCAGTACGGCTCTCGGTGCCATCCTGTCTCAGCAACACGGACCCGATGCGCCGCTGTTACCCTGCGCCTACTACTCCCGGCAGCTCCTTCCGGCGGAGCGTAACTATACCGTGTGGGAGCGGGAACTACTGGCCATCAAGGTGGCCTTTGAGGTCTGGCGCCATCATCTTGAGGGGGCACGACACCCGGTGGAGGTGAGAACGGACCACCGGAATCTGGAGTACCTCCAGACCACCCGCAAGTTGAACCAAAGGCAGATCCGGTGGGCGCTGTTTTTCTCCCGGTTCCAGTTCCGGATCCGCTACATCCCTAGCTCCCAAAACCGGAAAGCGGATGCCCTGTCCCGGAAACCCGAGGACGTCGCAGACACTGTACAGCAGGCAGTACCGACGACTATCTTACCACCAGCCACATTCCTGGCCACTCAGGAGGCCAAGCCACTGCAGGCTCGGGTGCGAGAACAGCAACGGGTCGACGCTTGGGCTCAGGAACGGCTCCGGGAACTGTCTGACGGGTCATGCCCTCGATATCCAGGGCTGGCCCTGCACCAGGGCCTACTGCTGCACCAGGGTCGTCTATACATCCCACCAGGACCATTGCGGGCTGAGGTTCTCCAGATGTCCCACGATGCCCCAGCAGCAGGGCACTTTGGGCGGTACCGGACCACTCATCTGGTAAGCCGGGAGTTCTGGTGGCCCCGCCTGAAGGCTGATGTGGCACGCTATGTTGCTGGTTGCGATGTCTGCCGGCGGGCCAAGGGTCCTACTGGGCGACCCCCCCGGTCTGCTCCAGCCATTACCAGTCCCACCACGTCCCTGGCACACGGTCTCACTGGACTTTGTGGTAGACTTGCCCCCATCTCGTCACTGTACCTGCCTCCTGGTTTTCACGGACCATTTCACTAAGATGGTGCACTGTGCCCCCTGCCCGTCCACACCCACAGCTAAGGAGACGGCTCAACTGTACATGCAGCACATCTTCCGCCTGCATGGCCTTCCCGAGCGTGTGGTTTCTGACCGCGGCGTCCAGTTCACATCCCACTTCTGGCGAGCCCTGCACCAGACCCTTGGGACGGAGGTCTGTCTATCTTCGGCCCACCACCCGCAGACCGATGGCCAGACGGAACGGGCAAATGCGGTGCTGGAGCAGTACCTCCGGTGTTACTGCAGCTTCCAGCAGGATGACTGGGTCGATCACTTGCCACTGGCGGAGTTCGCCTACAACAATGCAGTGAACGCCTCCACCCAGCAGACCCCGTTCCAGGCCTCCTACGGCTACCATCCACGTTTGTTCCCGGACGTGCTGCCAGCTTCCGCGGTCCCCGCAGTGACAGACTGGCTTCAGGAGCTTCAGTCCCAGCAACAATTATTGATGGAGCAACTGCGCCAGGCCAAGGACGCATACAAGGCCCAGGCTGACCGACATCGTCAGGAGGGGCCAGAACTCCATGTTGGCGATCGGGTGTGGCTCTCTACCCGTCACCTGCATCCTTCTCGGCCCTCACGAAAGCTGGATGCACGGTTTGCCGGCCCATTCACCATCACTGCGCAGGTGTCACCGGTGGCATTTCGCCTCCAGTTACCTCCATCACTCAAGGTTCACCCAGTATTCCACCGGTCCCTACTTAGTCCAGTCGCCCCGCCCGACGAGTTCCACCCAGACAATCCACGACCGCAGCCAGTTTTGGTTGAGGGGGAGCCTGAGTACGAGGTGGAGCGCATTCTCGACTCACGATACCGCAGGGGGAAGCTCCAATACCTCATCGACTGGAAGGGGTATGGGCCTGAGGATCGTTCATGGGAACCAGTGGAAAACGTCCACGCACCTGCCTGCCTCCGTGATTTCCATGCAGCTTACCCCAGCAAGCCTGGTCCGGCCCCTCAGTTGAGGGGGAGGCCTGGGAGGGGGGATGGTGTGATGGCCTGGGAGTCAGACTCTGATGCTGAACCTGAGGGATCCCAGCCTGCACAGGATTCCCCGCCTCCAGAACCAGCTGAGCCGGGGCCAGGGCTTGAGCCTGAAGGATCCCCACCTGTGCTGGATCCCCAGGTGCAGGCATCAGCAGAGTCTGCTCTGGCTCCTGATGGGAGGGAGGACCCATTGCCTGCAGGTGCTCCACTCCCAGCCTCTTCAGAGGAAGCTGAGGCATCCCCTGGGTCCAGTAACCCACCAGCCTCTCCTGAGCTACAGAGGCTCAGGGCAGAGAGGCGAAGGGAGTTAAGTGTCTGCAGGAGGAGTGCTCGCCTCCAGGCCCGGAGGAGAGGCGAGTCTCCAGAGGATCGGGGCGGCCCTAAGCATAGGGCCAGATAAAAGCCAGCCAGACCCAGCCCAAGTTGCGTGAGCAACATAGTTGCAAGCGTGTGCTCAACCTGCAACCTTGTGCCTGAACCTGCCTTGGACCTTGACCTGCTCCCTGCCTCGCTCCCCGCCGGACTGACCTCCTTTGGACCCCTAGACCCAGTACTGGACTTGGACCTCGCTTCATGGACAAACCCTTGGGGCCAGCACAGCTTCAGATCTAGGGTGTGATGCAAGATCATAGAGACAGTTCAGGCGTGCGGGAGGAGAAAGGCTCAAAACAGGAAGCGCTGCAGATCGCTTTGGTAATTGTCAAGGGTGGACTGTGTGCATTTACCGTATATGCGGCACCTAATTAAGGGATTATGGGCAGTTGGAATGCCTCCATGAGTTCTGGGCTTCTTCAGATCCCTAAACTGTATTCCCCTAGATAAATATAAGCCCTTTCCACCAGCTGGCAACTGTATTAAAGAGGCAGGAGCCAATTAAAATGTAAATCAGAGGGAAAGTAAAGTGGGATAGAGGAGCAGGTCAACGAGCTGTGCTAAATCACTTTGAACAGCTTTTCTTGGTGCTTGGCCCAGGAGCCTCTGCTTTTAAAAAGCAGCACAAGTCTATTTCTGTTGCTGATGCATACTGAACGACCGAGCATCATCTGGTCCATGTTTTAGAAATGCTCTGGGATAGAAAAAGCATGCCTCGCATTATTTTATTTTTTTGGATCCACATTTGCCAGGAAAGTAAACACAACATCTGGGTGCAAAATCCTCCGGCTTTGTTGTCTGTCTCTGATGCTATGGTAACGTCCACAGCATACTGTATGTTTAAAGCCTCTATCCTGGAAATGTGAAAAATCCCTGGAGCAGTAGGGCTCTGTTTACATCCACAAATCTTAATAGTCAGGGCTTCACCCAAAGAATCCTGGGAACTGGAGTTTCTTAAGGGTGCTGGGAGTTGTTAGGAGACCCTCTGCCAGGGCTACATTTAGAACTCATGGACATTCCCCACCTTGCCTGCAGTGGCTGAGGAACTGGGGAAATGCCCATAAGATATAGGAAACTGCCTTACAGCAAGGCAGACTCAATGTTGTCTACACTAACTCACTCCACTGTTGCAAACAGGCAATATTCTCATCCTTGCCTGGAGAGAACGGGGATTCGGCTTTGAACGTTTTGAATGGAAAGAGGAGACTGAGAGAAGATATGATAGCCATCTTCAAATATCTCAAGGGCTGTCACAAGGAAGATGGAGCGAGCTTGTTTTCTCCTGTTCTGGAGGGTAGGACTCAAACCAAAGGCTTCAAGTTACAAGAAAGGAGCTTCCGGCTAAACATTAGGAAGAACTTTCTGACAGCAAGCAACAGTGGAACAGTCTCCCTCGGAAGGTGCTGGACTCTCCTTCCTTGGAGGATTTTAAGCAGAGGTTGGATGGCCATCTGTCGTGGATGCTATAGCTGAGATTCTTGCATTGCCCGGGGTTGGACTAGATGATCCCTGGGGTCTCTTCCAACTCCACAGTTCTGTGATTCTATGAAAGCAGGTGATCAGCCACTGACCAGTAGTAATTATTGGCTGCCACTGCCTGTTAGCTATGCTGGCACACCAGCCCCTGTGCAGACGGCAAGAGCAGCATGCAAGTGGGGATGATGTTTGCCCTCGACAATAATTCTGCCTTGCAAGGGTCTTTACAGTTGTAAAAAAAAAACACCGCTGTTGTTTGCAACCTTGGCATTGCTCGAAAGTGAAACCAGCAATAGCGGGAAATTAACTTTAAGTCATCCGAGTTCTTAGAATTACTCCCATTCCTGCCACATGAAAGAAGATGTGGTTTGGGTTGTTCCTCTAAGGACGTGTTCAAGGCTGTCAGTTAAACTGCTCGAAAGATATCCTCCCCATCTGCTTTTCGGAGAAGCCTGACCTGATTCAAAGAGCCATGATTCATAATAAAATAAAAAATTCATCAGTTCATAACGGCAATTCAGTTAGGCCGCTTTTCTCATTTCAGAATCCTGGGATCAGCTGTCTCCTCACCACAGAGCCATGATTCATAGAACCCTTAACAAACTGCCGTTCCCAGGATTCTCTGGGGGAAGCCCATGTGCTTAAAATGTGTGGTGGGTATGCTTTGAATGCACGGTGTGTTGATCTGCCCATGCACACACCCTGGATCAGTGATTGCATCTCACAGAGGAAATCAGCAAGAACCGCTGTGGCTTGGACCTCTCAGCAGCTGGGTTCTAGCGCAGTCTTCTTGAATTGCAAATGCCCCTCCAAATGCATTGGACTACAACTCCCATCATCCCATCATCACCTTCTTACCTGTGTTTCCAGCTTTAATTTATTTAAAAAGCATTTCCTGTATCTCAGCATCAGACCAGCCAGGGTCTTCTCCAGTTCTTCGCAGTTGATGTAAAAAGTCGCTTGCAAGTTCATCCTGAATTGATAAGGCCAAGAAGTCAATGTTCATTAAGGTGTAATCTACAGAGCTAATACTCCATTGGAATCCTTTATCTCTTAAAGAGCAACCCCCTTTCTCTGCTTACAACAGTCACAAAGCATTACTAGCTATTTAATGTAGAGTAAACAGTCTAGGCGTGAGGAGGAATTAAAGAACCTTTTAATGAGGGTGAAAGAAGAGAGCGCAAAATATGGTCTAAAGCTCAACATCAAAAAAACTAAGATCATGGCCACTGGTCCCATCACCTCCTGGCAAATAGAAGGGGAAGAAATGGAGGCAGGGAGAGATTTCACTTTCTTGGGCTCCATGATAACTGCAGATGGTGACAGCAGTCACGAAATTAGAAGACGCCTGCTTCTTGGGAGAAAAGCAATGAAAAACCTAGACAGCATCTTAAAAAGCAAAGACATCACCTTGCCGACAAAGGTCCGTATAGTTAAAGCTATGGTCTTCCCAGTAGTAATGTACGGAAGTGAGAGCTGGACCATAAAGAAGGCTGATCGCCGAAGAATTGATGCTTTTGAATTATGGTGTTGGAGGAGACTCTTGAGAGTCCCATGGACTGCAAGAAGATCAAACCTATCCATTCTCAAAGAAATCAGCCCTGAGTGCTCACTAGAAGGACAGATCCTGAAGTTGAGGCTCCAGTACTTTGGCCACCTCATGAGAAGAGAAGACTCCCTAGAAAAGACCCTGATGTTGGGAAAGATGGAGGGCACAAGGAGAAGGGGATGACAGAGGATGAGATGGTTGGACAGTGTTCTTGAAGCTACTAACATGAGTTTGGCCAAACTGCAAGAGGTAGTGAAGGATAGGCATGCCTGGCGTGCTCTGGTCCATGGGGTCACGAAGAGTCGGACACAACTGAACGACTGAACAACAACAACAACAAAAAAACAGTCTAGGAACCCACAGCTAAATAATTTCTGACGAAGACCAAAGAAGGCCAAATAGAACGATGCTGAAATTTAGGGTCTTCTTTCGGCCGCTTATTTTCCCGCTGGTTATCCTGATGAAACGCCTCACTCTTTTAACAACTTCAAAATAAACGACATTTCCCGAAGATCCAAATTGATTTTTTTTGCCAACCTCTGTCTTAATTAGAAGCCTTAATTTGCCATCATTAGGAACAGAAGCGAAGGTGAAATTAAAATCCTGAAATTAAATTGCATGCTAGATGGCAACTTGCCAGCTTGATCGCTTGCCTACCAGTAATAATGAACTCAAAGTAATGATAAAGAGAAGAATCAAAAGAGGAGTTGTGCACCAATTAAAGGTTTTGGCTTTTAACTGATTAACCTGATTTCTACCCCACCTTTCTTCCAAGATGGATTCCTCCCTCTCTCCAGGTCAGGAACTGGGGTGGGTAGAGACACCCATTGAGGAGTTCCACAAAGCCTGTGTTTCTATATTTCTTGCAAATGTGAAATGCAGACACTCCAAGTTTCCCTATTTTCCAGGGAT
This sequence comes from Lacerta agilis, assembly GCF_009819535.1. NCBI lineage: Eukaryota > Metazoa > Chordata > Lepidosauria > Squamata > Lacertidae > Lacerta > Lacerta agilis. The sequence continues at coordinate 13,890,428 of NC_046312.1, forward strand.
GTCCCTGATTTAGAGAAGCCATCCTGGTTTCTGATTTGACCCTGGAATGTCCCACTTTTCCTTAGGATGTCCCTCTTTTCATTGGAGAAATGTTGGAGGGTATGGAATGATATTTGCACATACATGTAAATAAACTGTATATGATAAAGACACCAAAGTCTCCACTGTACCTCACTCCAAAGGAAACCCAAACTAGGGATGGGGGGGGGGTGAAATTCATTTGCTTCGCATTTTAACACAAACCTACCTAATTCACACTTTCCAATGCAATACACAAACAGGAACACAGTTATCCTTTAAAATCTGCACTTCTCTGAATTTTGTGATGCCATGCAGCAGCAGCAGCAGCAACAAAAGTATGCACAAACATATATATATTGGAGGAAATTGCTTGCAGTAATGTGTATACTAGTTGATAATGTGTATAGTAGGAGAGGGGACCCAGGTGGCCCTGTGGGTTAAACCACAGAGTCTAGGGCTTGCTGATCAGAAGGTCGGCGGTTCGAATCCCTGCCACGGGGTGAGTTCCCGTTGCTCGGTCCCTGCTCCTGCCCACCTAGCAGTTTGAAAGCACGTCAAAGTGCAAGTAGATAAATAGGGACCGCTCCAGCGGGAAGGTAAATGGTGTTTCCGTGCGCTGCTCTGGTTCGCCAGAAGTGGCTTTCTCATACTGGCCACATGACCTGGAAGCTGTCTGTGGACAAATGCCGGCTCCCTTGGCCTATAGAGCGAGATGAGCGCCGCAACCCCAGAGTCGGACACAACTGGACCTAATGGTCAGGGGCCCCTTTACCTTTACCTTTCTACTAGGAGAAATGTACACTAAAATGCAGATGAATTTTCATGAGCAGCTTCTTTTTAAAATTGCAAACAGGTGCAGAAATGTGGTAAATTGAACTTACGATGGGAAAAACAAGAAACTACCGTAAGTACAATCAACACTGACATATTTGCCCATCCTTAGTCATTACAATTGGTTTTTTTTAACCATGTTTGGGGGGGAAAAATAATGCATCCTACACACTGCTGGCTGTACTAATCCTTCAAAACAAACAAACAAAAATGTATATTTACGTTTACACAATAGTTTTTTGTTTTTCTTTTAATTGCCTGCTTGGCTTTCTTCTGTGGATAAAGAAAATATACGATAGTAACAAGCTGAATTTATTTCCAGCCCCTTTGCTAATTACTGGAGGTGCCCTGCCACCTAGAGGCAGAATAATTCTAGTGCATAAAATAAATTCTAAAAACATACTATAGGTGAAATGGGCTCCTGACTTTTTAAAAATGCTTTTAGTTATATTAAGAGTTTAAATAGATTTTGAGTGGCTGTAAGAGGATACCGTGTTTTTGTCTCTCTTGTCTTTCCTATTGCATGTTAATTTTTATTGCATTGATTTCCATGGTGACTATGGGCAAATGCAGACCCTCCAAGTGTCCCCATTTTTAGGGGACAGTCCTGGATTTACGGAAGCCACCCCAGTTTCTGATTTGATCCCAGGATATCAGGGTAAAGTTAGAAAAAGAGTTATAATGTTCCCAGAGGCAAAGGTTAAGTTATGACTCCAACTCGGGGGAGGGGAGGTACAAACCAGTCCTCACGAGGAGGTTAGAAAAAGAGCGGGAAAAGCCTTTTGAGAGTTGCTGGTCAGGGGAGAAGCAGAGCTCAGAAGGTATCTGAACTGAATGACTCTGTGGAGTGATAGTTGAAGTTAAGAACCATTTATTAATACTGTTTGTGAATTCTTAATAAAAATTATAAAAGACCAAGAGACGTTTGTGTGGTAATGTGAAGAGGAATCGACCAGCCCTGACACAGAATGTCCCACTTTTCCTTAGGAAGTCCTTATTTTCATTGGAGAAATGCTGGAGGCTATGGAGTTATCCGACCCCCCCGAGCCAAAAAGATATGTAACTATTCAACCTTTAGAAGACATCTGAAGGCAGCCCTGTCTTGGGAAGTTTTAAAATGTTTGGGGTTTTATTATGTTTTTATATACTGTATGTTGGTAGCCACCCAGAGTGGCTAGGGCAACCCAGTCATGTGGGTGGTGGTAACAACAACAACAACAACAACAACAACAACAACAACAGACACCCCTATTTTCACTGGAGAAATATTGGAGGGTATGAAAGTGGAGTGGGTGGGTGGGTGTCCACTTCCCCATCTCCATAACCAGAATGGAAATGGCGGTTATTGGCCTCTTAATGGGCAGGTTCATCTTTTTGGGGGTACACTAGTAATTTTTGTGCAGGGCTGCTTTCTAAAAAGAAATTATAAGGCATAGAATCTGCATAGGGAACTTGTGTCACACCTTAATTTACCTTTGTTGGATAGGTTCCTCTGATACTGGTACTTCCATCCAGCACAATGTGCGGAGACTGAGAAATTGTCTTTTCCCTGCTAAACGATCCCTGGATGTTCCATTGTCCAAAAGGACACAATTTGCCTTCTGTGCTAAATCCTAAGATCTGGTCCAACATCTCCTCTTCAAACACAGGATTGGGGGGGGGGGCAGGTTTACCTCAAGTCCTGGAAGCTGTTAAGGTAGGCCATCATGAACATCAGAAAATGGGGGTGGTCTTTCGCTTGGTCCAGAAATGCATTTCCAAAGCTGTAATAAAAATTTGCTTATTAAAAATGGCCACTAACCAGCGATAAACATAGAACAAGCATAAACAACACAGATTTCAGCATCTTTCCCTGCAAGAGCAATCCTGCATTTGAGGATTAGCAGAAATCCTGTCTGTCTAGTTCAGTGTTTCCCAAACTTGGGTCTCCAGCTGTTTTTGGACTACAATTCCCATCATCTCTGACCACTGGTCTTGCTGGCTAGGGATGGTGGGAGTTGTAGTCCAAAAACAGCTGGAGACCCAAGTTTGGGAAACACTGGTCTAGTCCAAGAGCCATAGGGTTAAGGAATAACCTATTGGCTGCAGGGTTCACAGCAGGTTCCTTGGCTTCCGTTACAACAAACTCCACTGTCTAATGTGGTTTTTTTTAAAGTCAGAGGAGCTGGGAAAAACTTTGGGAGAACGATTTGAAGTTCACAGCACGTGAACAGCATCTTTGAAGGAGAACTTCTTGAAAATGATTTACAGATGGTATTTAACTCCGAGTAAACTTGGGTGGCGCTGTGGGTTAAACCACAGAGCCTAGGGCTTGCCCATCGAAAGGGCGGCGGTTTGAATCCCCGTGACAGGGTGAGCTCCTGTTGCTCGGTCCCTGCTCTTGCCAACCTAGCAGTTCGAAAGCACGCAGTGCAAGTAGATAAATAGGTACTGCTCCAGCGGGAAGGTAAACAGCATTTCCGTGTGCTGCTCTGGTTCGCCAGAAGTGGCTTAGTCATGCTGGCCACATGACCCAGAAGCTGTACGCCAGCTCCCTCGGCCAATAAACCGAGATGAGTGCCACAACCCCAGAGTCGTCCGCGACTGGACCTAATGGTCAGGGGTCCCTTTACCTTTACCTTTAGACTTGCTAAAATGTGTAAGTCTGCATCAGATAAGTGCTGGAGATGTAATGAGGTTGAAGGTACGTTTTATTATATGTGGTGGACTTGTAAAAGGGGATTGGGAAATGATATATGATGATTTGGAAAAAAAAAATGTTTAAAAGTACCTTTCCAAAAAAACCAGAGTCCTTTTTGTTGGAAATAATTCCCAGGTGTCAAAATGCCTATTTATGTATGCTACTACTGTGGCCTGTGTTTTGTTAGCCCAAAAATGGAAAACAAGTGAGGTCCCAACCAAAGAAGAAAGCTTGCAGATTTAACATATAGAATAAGAGAACAAGAAGAACACACGTTTAAAGAAGACTGGGAAATGGTTACTGAATATGGATGAAAATTGTGTTCATTTAAAAATGCTGGTAGCATTAAGATAAATCCAACAGTGTAAATAAGTTTTGATGGTTGTTACAATGGATTACTGAATGGTTTAGTTTATGTAAAATATGCAGGGGTGTGTGGTATGCAAAATGAACCACGGAAAGAGAAGGGAAGCCATTGGTTTAAGGTTGTTTAAATGAATACTTTGAAATGTAATTTAAAATTTTTAATAAAAATTATATACAAAAATAAAATAAAAGTCAGAGGAGTTGTTGAATGATAGATCTATCAATTGTGTATAGCCAGGTCAGCTAAAATGGGTCCCTCATGCTTAGAGAAGCAATATGCTGTACATACTTGAGTATAAGCCTAGTTTTTCAGCACATTTTTTGTTCTGAAAAAGCTGCCCTCGGCTTATACTCAAGTGAGGCAGGCGGTGGGGGCAGCAAGAAAGAAACCCTTTCTCTCCACTCGTGCCACCATCGCCCGTCAACCATTCCTTAAGAAGTGTACTCTCCCCAGGCAGCTTGTTCCATTCCTGAACTGCTCACATAAATGCAAACTTTAGACCCCAGAAGACAGAAAGCCTATCAGTTAAGGAAGTATTAAAACACCACAGGTGCTCTTTCCCTGGCTCCTGCTTAAACAGGACAGGATCCCAGCCTTCTCTGTATAACACAAGGGAAGATTGCGCTGTGGGTTAAACCACAGAGCCCTAGGGCTTGCTGATCAGAAGAATGGCAGTTCGAATCCCTGCGACGGGGTGAGCTCCACAGCGGCAAAGGAGGAAGAGGAAGGAGCAGCCCAAAGGGCTGCTTTTGGGCTGCTTGTTCCTCCTCTTCCTCCTCCACAGCAGCAAAGGTGAACCGGCTTATATACGAGTCAATAAGCTTTCCCGGGTTTTTGTAGGAAGATTAGGTGCCTTGGCTTATATTCGGGTCGGCTTATACTCGAGTATATACAGTACATTTGACTACTAGTTGGTGCTGGGGATATGCATCATGAAAGGTTATTGTGATGTGCCTTGATGGCCAAACAGGCCCGGATTTCTTTTCCAGCTCTTCCGTCTGAAGTTCTTTTTGCTGGTGATGTCAGAGTCAGAATTCGGATTCATTTGAAGAGGAGGCGTTTGCCTCTGCACTTGAGCCAAAGCCTCTGACCTACGTCCTCAGAACAGCTGGTGCTTCCCCATCATGCCTATTTGCCAGAACCGTTAAGCATAAAACGTGATCCAGTTTAGAGACTGGTATTTTGAATCAAGCGGACATTACCGTGGTAGGAATTCTGTCACTTCTTTCACGATACCTTTGAGAACGGCGCCTTCTACTTTCTCGCAAATGCAGCCAGCTACCTTTCTGTGTTGTTTGGCGAGCTGGACCAAAGGGGACAAGGGATGTAATAAAAAGCAGAGAGGCAATGATTTTGTTTGATGAGTACAATGGGCACCTCAATGATTTTCCCAAGTGCGGCTGACACAGAACATTTTGCAAAGAGGAAACAAGAATGACCTGAGTGAGGCAAGGGAAATCTATTTGCCAGAATTTTAACCGACTGGGGTATTAAAACACCTCATCGTTGTTTTTCATAGGCAAATGGTCAGGGAAAGGGTTAAAAAGTGTGTGGGGGTGTAGCTTTTGAGAAGTGCAATTCTTGAACGAAGGTTATGTGGGAATGATTAGGAAAGTGGACGAGGATATATTGTCAGATATATCCTATCTCAGCTTGTGTTAGCAAGCTCCAAACTTAGCAGAGTTTCATTCCCTTTTAAAACACACAGCAGATGCGCTTGCACAGGCTTGCTAAAGCCTAATATATATATATATATATATATATATATATATATATATATATATATATATATGTTCCTGGTATAATTCCCCTATATCCCTCTTAAAAGACTGCACACGACACAATGTATCTTAAATGAATAAAAGAGTTTACTCACATACTTCCTGAGTTACACAGCGTTTCTCAGAAGGCAGGCTGGCTCAGTAAAAAGTATTTACATGTGGTTGCTACTTCCATAGGGAAAAGTAGCTCCCTTTGTTCTCTTGGCTGAGAGCCAGGAGAACACGCTTGTTGCTCTTTGGATAGACGAGGAGAAAATGGTGACTGGTCTAGGGATCTTGTTCCCAGGTGAGACCACACCTACTTCTGGTTACAGAGGAAGTTAACTCAGTCCAGGTAGCAGGAAGTTATGCCTGGAGGACTGAGTTACCTTCATGTCCACTCTAGCAATGTTGAGTTTGACTGCTCTCTGTTTACATCCCACAGGTTATGCTTCAGTCCTCACTTTTATTTCAGAAAGTGTGAATTAAGCAGGGTTGCCTTTAAATGCAAACTGAATCACATTTCTACCCCATCCTACTAGCAGGCCTGTTTTATTGTGATTTCTGAGGGATGGCCACGCCTTAACTAACATCATAAGCATAGCGGTCAACTTTTCCCTTTTCTTGTGAGGAATCCTATTCGGAATAAGGGAATTTCCCTTAAAAAAGGGGAAAAGTTGACAGCTATGATCATAAGACGTGCCTTGCTGCTGAATCAGGCCCACTGCATCCAGCTTCCTATTTCTGTAAGGTGGTCCAAGCCGATGCTCAGGGAAGGCAGCAAGCCGGACACAAAAGCAATTGCTGCGCCCCCTTACAAAATCCCCAACACCTTTGCTAATCCATATCCTTCTTGATTCTTGAAAACATATAATAATCCCATGAAACGTTAGTAATGAAAGCAGAACAAAATGCCCTGCCTCCAAAGCACCTCACCCTAAATTTTATTTTCTCCCAATATGGGTTTATTATTTCTTTTGCATTTTATTTAATTGAAATGACTCAGCCCATTGCAAATTGCTAAAATATGAGTTCCTCCTGGCTTCATTGATCTCTCAATCCTTAAAACTAGCAGGGGCTTTTGTTACTTTTTCTCTCTTTAAATGCGGGAGGTTGTCATTCTGCTGTGGTCACACACCCCACCCCCAATCTCCCTCTCCTTCTTTCTCTTTTTTTGAAGCTGCTGCAGGCCTAGTAGCAAGTGGCTTCTCCCCACCAAATGTTTTTTTTTTTGTGTGTGTGTGTGTGGTAACAACCCTGTTCTCTGCACTCCCTCCTTCCTTCTAAAAAGACTCTAAAAATCAGTTGCCTATTATGTCTGCGACACAATTGACAGCAGGTTTAATTTGTAGCTAGGAAGCGAGGGGTGGCAGTGTTAAAAATTGTAATAAAACTACATTTTGCTAATACATCCTCCGAGGACGTGACTAACATAAATTAGCACAGTAGGTGACACCTACATACCAGAAGGTAATATTTCAATTTCCCTGGAATCAAAGAACATGCATGTGCTATGCACAATCTCAGCAAATACCGTTTGAATATCGTAGGACAGCAATGAATCGTATTGGTCTTTTCGCTCATCTGGCTGTCCTTTCCACTTTTCCTTGGTCTCGAGCATCAAAATATTCTCCAAGCAGTTCTTGATTTCCTGCTAAACATTTAGATAAAGGGGAACAGCACAGCTCAGCATAATCATATATGCAGATACTTCCTTTTATGCACATGCATCCCAGTTCCCTGTAGCTCTCCAGCAAAATAGTTTTCAAAATGGGTCCAAAAGATGCTTTGGAAGCCAGTCAAGTTCTGCTGCTTGAGGGAAAATTCAGCAAGGGCAGACAAACTGCCTTGCAAAACAGATTCCCCCACCGCTAAAGGTGGGTAGGTGGGAGGGAATTCAATTCAGTGCGCATTTAAAGGCAAACCTTTCAAATCTTCCCTTTTGGAAACGCTATGTTGAACCGCAAAACACAGCCATCCTTCAGGATTTGCCGAATTTAGCAATGCAGTTCTCCAGGCAAGTAATATGTATAAAATGCATATTATTAGGGCAAAGTGAAAATAACGTACAAAAGTTGCATTATATTAGGAGAAATTGCTTCCAAGAATGTGCACATTAGTCAAAACTGCACACTATTATGGGCATGGCCAATAAATGAACCCGTCATGGGGCTTTGATGAAAAGAGCTCACACTCACTTCTCAATGCTGCTTACATCCCTATTTTTTTCATCAGAGAAATGTTGCAGATTATGCCTTACTGCATAAGGCACTTTCAGAAAGTGAAACGAAATAAAAAAATTAAAAAATTCCTTCCAGCAACACCTTAAAGACCAACCAAGTTTGTTCTTGGTATGAGCTTTCGTGTGCATGCACACTTCTTCAGATACTACAGAAAGTGAGTACTGGATAGATTTGCCTTTAAATGATAACTGAATCGAATTCCCCCCACCCACATCCCTATATGTAAACCAGGAAGTGGACAAGGAATCTCTAATCAACGAATAATGCATTGCTCCTGTGGAAGTTTAAGGGGCCTTTGGATCCCATTCATAAATGCATTTTCTAAGGCAATCACTTCATTCCAAAGGAAGCAGGGGCACTGAACGCTACAGTCTGGAATAAAAGCAGCACGTGTTCGGTTTCAAAGGATTCAATTAGGGATGCGAACTTCCCCGCCCTCTCCTTTGATTTATACAAGGAAATTGAGGTGTTACCTGGACAGAGTTAACATAGTTGCTCTTCAGTTTGTCTAAGTCTTCTGAAGGTAACAAATCCGGCAGAGCCTCAGTTTTTATTTCTGGTTTAAGGTCTGGGCACCCTAAGAGATTTTCACTACGAAAACAAAAACAGCATTCCATGATGATTCTACATCCGGGACCTTCGTCCAGAAGCCTGTAGACAGAATCTGGCTTACCTAACTGGTCTTGGCAAAGTCTTTCCCTCCCATAAAGGAAAGGAGGGCAGTAGCTGGGGTGGTCCCTAATCTAATGCATTTTGGTGTGTTATTTTTACTAACATGCACATTTTTAAAATCTATGGCTTTTAAAATGTTTTTGTGGGAGAAGGGTTATTGGTTTGTTTTTGTTTTATTGTGCATTCTGTATTCTCATTTGTCGGAATACGCTGCACGGATCCGCTATAGGATCCACATGTATTTAATTGTTTAATGAAGTTTTCGGGAACTACTTTTGGTATTACTACGCGCAAAAGCGAAAGCGAAAGTAAGAATGAATAGTTTGGTTCACCAATGAGATTAATCCGCCTTTATTTCATAGTTCCGGTCATGTTCAAAGTTATTAATGAGCGTTAAACTTGCTTCCCGCCTTTTTGGAGGGCAGCAACAGTGATTTTATTGGTTGAGGCATTGATCATGATGTCACGTTTGTTCCTAAATAAAAGGCTGAGGCTCCCCCGCTTAGGCACGTTTTTCCTACGTTCTTCTTTAGTTCTTTCAGTTGAAGTCAGGTTTAGTTTAAGGGTATTGGGAGCGGGCTGGATGGTTGATGGGTTTTTCCTTTAGTTAGAGTTAGATCGCGGAAGATCATTCGGTTTAGCTTTAGTTAGGTTTCTTTAGGTTTAGCCTAGGGCTAGGCTTGCGGAAGATATTTCGGTTTTAGTTTTATTTAGTTAGCCTCGCGGAAGATTGGGCGCGCAGGGACTTTGAGCTTAGGAGAACTTAGCTTAGGGGACGAGCCTACGCGGGTTCTGCCGAAGCCACTAAAGATATAACCGGTGTCTGTCTTTCTTTGGGGTAAAAGAGGGAGTAAAAGGTTTAGAGTAAAAAATTTAATTTCCTTAAGTTGATCTATCTATTCAGAGTCAGGGCATATCCTATTTCTCGAGGCAACATTCTTCTTTAAAAGGCAATTAAGAACTCATGCACCTTCGGAGTCATCACCCGGCTTACTCAACCTTCAGATTGTGAGACCTGGCCGGCGCCCGTGCTCAGAAGCACGCGGAACGCTGGCCGCTTTCCCCGCTACTGGTACCTCGTGCATGAGCAGTCCAAGTTTGTGTACGAGGAGCTCCAGCACCCGAACCCCGACATCATTTTGTATTTTTCTGTTGTGAACTATCCTGGGATCTTTGGATGAAGGGCAGTATACAAATATAATAATAATAATAATAATAATAATAATAATAATAATAATATTGGGTGCTTTTTGTGTGTGCACTTTTTTGTAGCATACTGTGTTTTGTATTTTTATTTTATTTTAAGAACAGCTTTACAAAATGTAGAGACGTGCAAAGCAGATTACCAGCATCAGACTTAGAGCCAGGAACCAGGTTCATTTCATTAGCCAGTGACTCTGTAGCCTCCAATGGTCTCCTAGTAATTACTGGATTCCAGGGTAACAAAAATATGAAGGGGGGGCTGGAGGAATCCACACAATCATGTGGGAGGGGTCAGCAGTACAATCCTGCTCCCTCTTGATCACATGGAAATCACATGGACACGGGTGGCGCTGTGGTCTAAACCACTGAGCTTCTTGGACTTGCCAATTGGAAGCTCAGCGGTTCGAATCCCCATGGCGGGGTGAGCTCCCATTGCTCTGCCCCAGCCCCTGCCAACCTAGCAGTTCAAAAGCACACCAGTGCAAATAGATAAATAGGTACCACTGTGGCAGGAAGGTAAATGACATTTTCGTGCGCTCTGGCTTCCATCAAAGTGTTCCATTGTGCCAGAAGCGGTTTAATCATGCTGGCCACATGTCCCGGAAAGCTGTCTGTGGACAAACGCTGGCTCCCTTGGCCTGAAAGCAAGATGAGCGCCACAACCCCATAGTTGCTTTTGACTGGACTTAACCATCCAGGGGTCCTTTACCTTTGCCTAATCATCATGTGATTAATGGGAAACTTACCTGTGGTATACATTAGTGACCCAGTTGAGTACTGCATAGAATTGATTGTATCCCAGGCTCTCATCTTCCAGGATGCTTTGTAAATGCAAAGAGAGGGCTTCGTGGAAAGCCTTCAGGTATGCATCGCTCACACTGTAGTCTGGTGGATAGCATTTGTGTACCCAGTGTTTGATTGTCAACAAATCTTTTCTTATGACTTCTTTGAGATATCCTAAGTGTATAGACAGCCAAGAGGTGTTGTCCTCCTTCAGTGGCACAGGAACTTTTGAGACCCTGATTTCCACACTTTGCTTGACAGCGTCTCCCCAAAGCTGCCTCCAGTTCCTGGCTAACCCAAGGTGGGACACAGCCTCGGATGGGGCGGCGATGCTTGTAGCCCCAGCATGGGCTTTTTCTTCCTCTGCGATCAGAGTCACAAGAGTGTTTAAAGCCTTTGCATTTACCCTGGGAAGCTCCAGGGTTTCCTCCACAATGTGCTGGATGGCCTTAGAAACAGAGTCGTAGAGCAAGTCAACATCCTTGGCCTTCACAATGCATTCCTTAGGGTTGTCTTCATATTTCTTGGCAACTATTTCAGCTAGAAGCTCCCTTTCCAAACCCTTGATGTTTTCGAAGGCTTCTAGAAGTTGCCTGTTTTTAATAAGTTCATTTATCTGCATAACTAAAGAGAGAAATGGAGTGTGAGAACAAGCCACATCTACTGCATGTTTTCCTCTTCAGAAATAATTTGGAATAGTTCCTCTGGGGCAGTAGGGGGAACCTGTGACCTCTTACTTGTTGCTGAACTCCAGCCTCCCAAATCCCTGACCATTAGCCGCACTGGTGGGAGCTGGAGTCTATAAACATCTGGAGGGCAGCAGAGGTGTCCCACCCATACTCTGTTGGAATAAAACTAAACCTTAACAAGATGCTCTGGCTATTGTTTAAGTCTCACGGCTGGAGGAGGATCTTTCATGCAGAACAAGAATAAACACCACACCAGAAGGAAAAGAGATATAAACAGAAAGTGAAACCCAGGCGCCTTCTGGCCTTGACTGAAGAGATAACAGTTTAAACCAGCTGTACTCAGCTTCTCTGAAGGAATAAGAGAGCCAGTGTGGGTGTAGTGGTTAAGAGTGGTTAGACTCGTTATCTGGGGGAACCGGGTTCGTGTCTCCGCTCCTCCACATGCAGCTGCTGGGTGACCTTGGGCTTGTCACACTTCCTGAAGTCTCTCAGCCCCACTCACCTCACAGAGTGTTTGTTGTGGGGGAGGAAGGGAAAGGAGAATGTTAGCCGCTTTGAGACTCCTTCGGGTAGTGAAAAGCGGGATATCAAATCCAAACTCTTCTTCTCTGAAGGAATAACCCATGGGTCAGCAAACGTTTTCAGGAGGGGCCACTCCACTGTCCCTCAGACCTTGGGGGGCGGACCCACCCCCCTCCCAAAAGCACACACACCCTGCCGATACCACTCACACCAACGATGCCTCGTCTTTGGCAGTGTCGCACGTCCTCTGTCTCGGTGGGGTGCAGAGCCTAAGCCGCTGGCCTGGGCGGAGGAGGCAGCCTCTGCGCCGCTGCTGCTTCCTTCCCACTCAGGCCACTTCCTCCTGATCGGCCGCCTCAGCAGGAATGATAGTGGCGGCGCACCAGAGGCATCCGCGGCTTCTGATTGGCTGCAGGAGCTTCCTGCAGCCAATCGGAAGCCGTTGCCGCGTCATGGAAGTCAGACTCCGCGCCGTGCCTGTTTAGTGCGGGGACCTGACCAAGTGGGCGGCAGGGCTGTATCCGGCCCGCGGGCCCTTAGTTTTGACAGCCTCTGGAACAACCCAAAACATCATGAACCTTCTGCTTGTTTCTTTCACACAGAGAAGCTTCCAGAACCCTCTTGAACTAAGTAGAATAGGAAAGATCTCTACACATCAGATCAATAATTTCTGCATAAGAAATGCAAACTGACAGTCACAGCAAGATGGAAAAGCTCACAATGAGGATGAAAGGGAGGCGCTGTACTATTTAGTCCCCAGCCAGAGTCATTATCAGAGTTCAAGAAACATTTCAGAGAGACAGAAACTCTTGAGGGGAGTATGAAGGAGGGCTGGAGTGGGTATGTGACCTGAGGAGAGTCCCATGGGCAGATGGAGCAGACCAGTGGGCTGGATTTGTCCCCAGGCCTGGGGTTTTTCACACCTATACTGAAGTTCAGAAAAGATGGCTAAGAAAGGACATGACAGAGATTGATAAACTGTGCAGTGTAATGAGAGACTGCTCCCATCATGGCCCAGTTAAATTCCTGCTCTGCACTTTGTGGTTGTGTAGTTCACATGCACAGAAATGATTTGCGTCGTGCCTCTGTGTGTGATGTGAGCGAAGGCAGCTGGCTAGTAACAACTTGTACCAAAATACCGCTGACAGACAGAGAGTTGGGCCCTGGCAGGCGCTGAAGATTAGATTTCGAAAAAAGTGGCTGACCCCAATTAATTTCCCATTTTCCTTTCAAGGCAAGTTGAAACAAGCACTGAGCACATTACGGCGGATTAAAAAGAGATTCACGCAAAACTGAAAGCAAGCAAAGTGTCCAAGAGGCACTTATAAGCAAGAAAGCAAGTCCCCTAATTGTAGTTCCCACAAATTATAATAGCGAGGGACACCTGGGTTCAGTTTCCTGCTCATCCAGAAAGCTCACTGTGAACTCTCAGAGCAGTAGTCTTTCAGATCTAATCACCCTCCCTAGGTTGATATTGAACAAAAGGTAAAGAGGGCTGAATGGTACAGTGCCCTGAGATCTGTGAAACAACACAGCCAGTGGTCAGGATGGCACCACCCCCCAAAAGTCCCTGCTTCTGATAAACACCCATTGAGTCTTGTTCAGTAGGGGGTACCTGATAAATGTCACTGACCGAATTTACAAGGAATGCGCCAGCACTCAACTCAGTTTCAATATTTGATTTGGTATAGTAAATATGCCCTGTATTGTGATATGCTAAAGAACTGTACACCTGTTTTCAAGCCTGGGCATCCAGAACGACCCAGAAAAACAACATCAAGCAACAGCACCTTCAATTTCTTACCAGACAGTGGTTCGTTCTGAACATTGTCTTCTTCTTCTTCTTCTTCTTCAGGCTCCTTACTCTCCTTCGGAAGGCTAGTCTTTACTTTCTTTAAGAATGAAAGACGCTTGCTGGACCTGGAGGGCTCCACTTCTTCAGCCGATTGCTCTTTGACAGGTTTGATGCACTTCCCATCAAGCTCAAGCTCCTAAATGGTTTTGAATTTCTTTGGCTCGTCTTCTCCTTGATGACTCAGTGTGGATAACCTTTGGGAAGACAACGATTGATTGATTGATTGATTGATTGATTGATTGATTTCCCACCCTTCACCCTAAGGTCCCAAGGCAGATTACAACATAAAAAAACGACAACAAATTGTCACCCTTCTTTTTCTGTGTAGTTTCACTGAAGGTTCTGGCCAGCTCCATTTCTTCTCTCCCCCTCCTCTTCCTCCTTCTTCCCTTATTTTCTGTTTTAGTTTCATCCAGTTTAGATTCAACCGATTTCTCTTTGAGAGATTTTGATCTACCTTTCCTCACTCTTATTTTCAAGGCCCCAATTGATGTTTTGGGGCTCCTTTTCTTGGGGAAGGCAATTGCCATCTTCACTCCCCTCCGACATTTTGCCAGTAGACTTTGGCCTCTGATGGCATTTTCCCATCCGCCTCCCTTATTTCTGTCTTATCTCCACCCACGTTGACTCCAGTAGATTTCTCTTCGGCAGATTCGATGCCTCTCCACCGTCCGTGCATTTGCAGGAGACCTTGGTTCTGACGCCAGCTCCATTTCCCCATCAGTCTCCCTTGTTTCTGTTCTATACCCATCCGTGTTAGTGTCACTTAATTTCTCTTTGAGACTTTTCGATCTTCCTTTCCTGGTGCTCAGCGTTTCTCTGATACCCCTGATGAAGTTTCTGGGCTCGTTTTCTCCTTGTTTTTGCAAGGGGGACAGTCTTCGGGAGGACAGTGTACACCTTCACTCCCCACACTTTTGGCTGGAGACTCCGGCTGTTGATGGCATCTCCAGTTTCCCATTCCTCCCGCTTATTTCTGTTTTATCTCCATCCATTTTAGCCTCAGCCAGTTTCTCTTTGACCAATTTGATGCATTTCCCCTGAAGCTCAGCGCTTCTCTGATACCCCTGATGAAGTTTCTGGGCTCGTTTTCTCCTTGCTGACTCAAGGGCAGAGAATTTTTGGGAAGGCAACCGCCGATTTCACTCTCTGTGCATTTTCTGGAGACGCTGGCAACTCCATTTCTTCACTTGTCTCCCTTGCTTCTCTTTTATTTATTACTGTGGGAGGTGGGGGGCAGGGCAGGGAAACAAAGTAGGAAAGTTAATCAGTATGTTACAGAAGTGGAAGGCAGGAAACATCTATTGCTGCCATGTGCAGTAGAAATCCACTATCAGTAAGGCCAGCTTTACATATGTAATGGTGACCTTAAAAATTGTAGGAACCAGTTTGGATGGTGGTGTGTAGCTGACTGCTAGAGTGAAAAACAGCTCCAGATTAGATGCAAAGAGGCCTCTGCAAGTACAGGGAAAAAGTTTGGGCTGGGCGGCTGTAACGGATCTGCCCTAAGGCTGGGTATGGTCAGAAACCCCAGTGTGTTAGGAGTTAAAATTCAATCTGTGTGAATGGCAGCTCGCTCGCAGGAGGCGGGACATTTCGCCCTTTAAAAGGAGGGAGCGGCAGTTGGTCAGGGAGGGGAGAGAAGGAGTGAGTGAGTGGTGACTGAGGGAGAGAGGGTGAGAGGCCAGGATAGTGGTGGGTAGGTTAGGCTAGGTTTAAGATTGAGTATGTTATACTGAATAGAAAATCTTTTATGCTGTTATGAAACTTCGATTAAACTATTGATTTACTGAAACCGTTATGCTCTAAATAAATAAAGACTAGCTTTTGTTGCTATAAGTCAGTCGTCGTCGATTATTGGGTCCAGCGGGATATAACTGCTCATGAGGAGGGGAAACCCAGGGAAAAGACAAAACTGTCCTGCAGGGTGTTAGTTTGTGTCTTGGGGTTTCACTCAGGAGGGGCTAGCGGGCTGAAACATTGTGTATGCCACTGAGTTGCTAAAAGGGTTTAGCTAACTGCTACAGAGAGGGATCTGGAGAGAGAGACTCTGGACTGTAGGCAAAAAGGTGTTGAACCCCTGAAGCCCAGGGCAAGGAATATAAACGGTCGCAGCAGCTGGACCGGGACTCTCCTGTTACTAGATATTCCCATATTATAAATACTAGGGAATTAACTTCATTGACGGACCTCCGAGGGAAAGGTGGGGTGGATGGTAGTCTGACTAAAAACTGGTAAACCTGACTAAAAATAAAACAATCACTTAGTAACAGGGGAGGGGAGTTGTGAAAGGGAGGTTCATTGCAGCGGCTGTTTCCAAGGACTGAGGCTGGATGAGAGATAGTGGGACAATGAGGGGCAGAAGATGGCTGGGGAGAAGCTGAAACATCTCACATGACACCCCCCCTAAAGCATATACAGTCATACTTTCAGCCAATTGCACACCCACCCTGCCCCTTTCATTCCAGAAGAGATTTAAGCACCCATACGCAGGGTTGAATTAACCATTAAGCAAAATAAACACATGCATCAAGAAAAGGGGGGGTATAAAAATATTCCATTGCCGGGATTTTTAACATTAATGGTCAATCTGCGGTATTGTGGGGAAGGTGCAGGGGAGTCCCATACGCCCAGAGAACTTGTCGTTGTGCCCTGGGAGACATAGAGTCCACTGAACATATTCTCCTGAACTGCCCGTTCTATACAGATTTCAGGCAAAATCTTATAGCCCCACTCTAATCTCAATTGCTAACAACAAGGCCAGTGGAAGTGATGATATTCCAGCTGAACTATTTAAAATTTTAAAAGATGATGCTGTTAAGGTGCTACACTCAATATGCCAACAAGTTTGGAAAACTCAGCAGTGGCCAGAGGATTGGAGAAGATCAGTCTACATCCCAATCCCAAAGAAGGGGAGTGCCAAAGTGAAAGATACTCGGAGTCCAGTGTGATTTTCATGCTCTTTATTCAGCTCATAGTAGTGAGGAATGTAGTTCCCCCAAAACGTTTGCTTTATATACACTATTTACACAATGGGCCCCACGTGATTGGCTAATTCCGGGATACTCCTGTATGCCAATCAGAGTGCGGATTCACTTCCACCTGGAGCTGGATTGGGTGGCTCCTGCAGACCAATCAGACTGCTGCAATCTCAATCCTATTGTTCTGGGACCAGTCAGACTGCTGCAATCTCAATCCTATTGTTCTGAGACCAGTCAGACTGCTGCAATCTCAATCCTATTGTTCTAGGACCAATCAGACTGCTGCAGTTTGGATCCTATTCAACTCAGTACATAACACCCCTCCCCTCTAAGTTCCAGTCCTGCCTGGGAGGTTGCATCCATAGTCCTCAAGGTACGCTGGCCGCCTACGTGTGCGTTGCGGCCTGGGCTGTTCCCTGGTCAGGGGTTCTGGTTCAGGCTCGTGTTCCAAGGCTGCTGGTTGTGATGGGGCTGTTTGGTCTGGCGCAACCAGCTCGCTCTGTCGTGCCTCTGGTTCCGGTGCCCTTTTGGCCTCACGGGTCCTCTCAGTATTTACTGATTCTGCCTCCCCTGCCGGCCCCTCCGGCTCTACGGGTCTCAATGCCCCCCTGTTCCCTTGGGACTCCTCTGACCTGTCCTCCTCCTGGTTTTCTCCTGGGAATCGTCGCCGTAGCTGGTCGCAGTGGCGGCGCCAGCATTGCCCCCCCTCTGTTAGCACCTCGTATGACACGGGGGCCCGTCACCCTGGTGACTGTGGCGGGTACCCATGCTGGGCCTGCCCCAAAATTCTTTGCGTACACTGGATCCTGGGCCACAAAGGTCCGGGGGTTCCTGCCTTCCCCCACCACTACCTCATCCTGAGCTCTGTCAGGGTGGAGGCGGTCCAGTCTGATTGCGAGGCGCCGGCCCATTAGTAGTTCAGCGGGGCTCCGGCCAGTCGTTGAGCTGGGGGTGCTGTGCTGTGCTAGAAGGAATGTGGCAAGGCGGTACTCCCAGTCCCCTTGCGTCATGCGGCGTAGGGTGTCCTTGGTGGTCCGCACCATGCGCTCTGCTTGGCCATTGGTGGCAGGGTGGAATGGTGCTGAGCGGATGTGGCGGATGGCATTCTGCGCTGTGAAGGTCTGGAATTCTTCTGACGTAAATGCGGTTCCGTTGTCTGAGACAAGAGTGTCAGGGAGTCCATGGGTTGCAAACAGCCTGCGTAGTACCCGGATGGCTGCGGACGTAGAAGTGGATGGTACCAGTGCGACTTCCAGCCATTTGGTGTAGGAGTCCACCACTATGAAGAATGTTTTCCCCTGGAAGGGGCCCGCAAAGTCCATGTGCAGGCGTGACCATGGTGCTCGGGCGGACTCCCAGGACTGCACTGGGGACCTTGGGGGATCTGGGCGGGATTCTTGGCAGGCCTGGCAGTGTTTGACCCAGGTCTCTATCTCTCCGTCAATCCCTGGCCACCATACATAACTCCTGGCGAGGGCCTTCATTCTCACTACCCCTGGGTGTGTCTCGTGAAGGGCTGCAAGGACCCTTTTGCGAAGGGGCTCAGGAACGACGACCCTGCTTCCCCATAACAGGCACCCCTTGTGGGCCGACAGTTCATGTTTACGGGTTGTGTAGCCAGCGAATTCTGGCCCGGGGCTGCTGCTGGGCCATCCCCTCCACACCCAGTCCAGGACCCGGGAGATGACCCTATCTTTCTTGGAATGGTGTGCAACTTCTTGTGCCTGAATAGGGCGGTCGGGAAGCAGCTCCAGGCTCATAACCTCTTGTGCGGGTGCTGGGTCGGGGCCTGTTTCTGGTAGTGGTAGCCTGCTGAGGGCGTCTGCGTGGCCCATCGCTTTCCCAGGGCGGTGAATCAGTGCATACTGGTAGCCGGCAAGGAAAATTGACCACCTGAGGACGCGAGGAGACAGCACTTGGGGGGTCTGCTTTTCGGGGGCGAACAAACCAAGCAACGGCTTGTGATCAGTCACCACGGTAAAGGGCCGCCCGTACAAGAAATCGTGGAATTTTTTTACTCCCTTCACGATTGCCAGACCTTCCTTGTCGATTTGCGAGTAGTTCCGCTCAGCTGTGGTGAGTGTCTGGGAAAAGTATGCCACTGGCACCTCTCTTCCATCTGGGAGTTGGTGTCCAAGGACAGCACCGATGCCGTAGGGTGAGGCGTCACATGCTAACACCACCGGCAGCCTCTCGTCGAAGTGTGCCAAGACCGAGTTTGAGACGAGCAAGTCCTTGACTGCCTGGAATGCGGCCTCCTGGCGCTGGCCCCACACCCAAGGGGCCCGCTTGTCCAGGAGTCTGTGTAGGGGCTCTGCTACTGCTGCCTTATGGGGAAGGAAGGCATGGTAAAAGTTCAATAGCCCCAAGAAGGCCTGAAGTTCAGTCTTGCCCTTGGGCGCTGGGGCATCACAAATGGCCCGTACCTTGTCCCCAGTCGGGTGGACCCCTTCTGCATCCACCATAAATCCCAGAAAGTCCACCTGAGGCACTCCCAGTAGACACTTTTCCCGCTTCACCTTGAGACCCGCTGTCTGGAAACGGTGCAGAACGGTGCGAAGGCGATCCTCAAACTCCTCTGCCGTGGGCCCGGCAATCAAACACATCATCGAAGAAGGGGGGTGACGCCAGGAATCCCTTTAAGGAGAGAGTCCATTAGATTCTGGAATATGCCTGGTGCCACGCTGACACCGAATTGCAGCCGCTTTACCTTGAACGCTCCCCTGTGTGTCACAATTGTCTGTGCCTCTGCTGTGGCTTCATCTACTGGCAGCTGTTGATAGGCTTGGGCCAAGTCCAGCTTGCCAAAAAATTTGGACCCAGCCAGGGTGGCGAGGACATGGCTGACCACTGGCACTGGGTATGCGTGGGCCGTGAGGGCCTTGTTTATGGTACATTTGTAGTCTGCGCAGATGCGGACCGAACCATTAGGCTTGACGGGTGTGACGATCGGGGTTTCCCAGGTGGCATTAGGCACAGGCTCCAGCACTCCTTGCTCCACGAGCCGGTCCAATTCCTCGTCTATACGGGGTTTCAGGGCGAACGGGACCCGGCGGGCCTTGAGCCGGACAGGTCGTACTGCGGGGTCCAGCTGTAGGGCAATGGGGGGGCCCGTATACTGTCCCAATTTCCCATCGAAAACTGCCGGAAACTCCTTGCATATGGCGTCCACATCCACTTGTAAGCTAGTGCGGTTCACCCCAGTGACGGCTAGCCCCAGTGGTCCAAACCATGCCAATCCCAGTAAGCTAACGTAGGAGCCCTTGACCACGAGCAAGTCCAGTTGCCGCGTCCGCCCTCGATATTGCACCCTGAAGGTCCCCACCCCCATTGTGGGGACCTTACGTTTCTGGAAGTCCCGGAGGGTGAATGGGGCTGGCCTGAGTTTGGGACCCCCACTAGGGCACAGTTTCCTTAAAGTCCGTGCCGAGATTATGGATAGGGTTGAACCTGTGTCCAGCTCCATGCGGCACGGGGCCCCCTCTATCTGTACCTCTACATAAATTTTCTCTATGTTGGGGTGGGGCAACTGGTATACCTGGTAGTCCGTGGTCTCCGTCGAGTTGCCTTGGTGCGTTGGGCCCCGGGACCTGGGGCTCTTGGGGTGGTCATCTGATGCCTGGCGTCGGATGGGCCGAGCCCGACACACCCGGGCGATGTGGCCTGATTTTCTGCACTGCCTGCACTCGGCATTGCGGAAACGGCAGGTCCTCCTCTCGTGATTCTCCCCGCAGCTTGCGCAGTTCCCTCCTTCTGGTCGAGGCAGCTGTGGTGTGTGCACGGCTTGAGTGCGCCGCTGTACTCTGTGCACCTCCTCCCTGTCTGATCCTGAATCGTCGATGAGGTCCTCGTGGTGGACCCTTGGTTGGGACGGCACGCTCGGCCGTGCCTCTTGCATCGACCTCTCGGCGGCTTCTGTTGCCAGGGCCTCCTCCAGAGCGACCTGGAATGTTAGGTCCTTCTTGGCATAGAGGCGTCGTTGCAGCTTCTCATCCCTCAGGCCACCGACGAGGCGGTCACGCAGCATGTTCTCCAACTCTGAGAAGTTGCAGAACCGAGCGGCTTGGCGGAGGGAGGTCACAAACCCCGTTATGGTTTCCCCAGGGGCTTGCCGCTTTGCATAGAAGGCATTTCGACGAGCCACCACCGAGGGCTGTGGCGAGAAGTGCCCCTTCAGCCGTTCCACTATTGTTTTGTAAGGAACGGTAGCGACATCATCAGGCGCAAGGAGAGCCCGGGCGATTTCAAATGTCTCCTCTCCGCAGACGCTGAAGAATATCGCCCTCTTCTTGGCATCGTTGGTGACCCCTTTAGCTTCTAGAAGAAAGGTGAAACGGGTGGCGTATCCTTCCCAGTCTCCTGATGCTGGGTTGAATGGCGAGAAGCTGCTGTCCGTTGCCATCTTGAGTTCCTTGGGACCCGGAGCTGAAGCCTGGATACACGGTGCGAGGCAGCTGTGCGGCAGGTGGCGTTGCTGCGGTGCTGTGTGTGGCAGTCAGCTCAGCGGGATCCCACCTTCGTCGCCAGTGAAAGATACTCGGAGTCCAGTGTGATTTTCATGCTCTTTATTCAGCTCATAGTAGTGAGGAATGTAGTTCCCCCAAAACGTTTGCTTTATATACACTATTTACACAATGGGCCCCACGTGATTGGCTAATTCCGGGATACTCCTGTATGCCAATCAGAGTGCGGATTCACTTCCACCTGGAGCTGGATTGGGTGGCTCCTGCAGACCAATCAGACTGCTGCAATCTCAATCCTATTGTTCTGGGACCAGTCAGACTGCTGCAATCTCAATCCTATTGTTCTGAGACCAGTCAGACTGCTGCAATCTCAATCCTATTGTTCTAGGACCAATCAGACTGCTGCAGTTTGGATCCTATTCAACTCAGTACATAACACAAAGAATGCTCCAACTACCGCACAATTGCACTCATTTCACACGCTAGCAAGGTTATGCTTAAAATTCTACAAGGTAGGCTTAAACAGTATGTGGACCGAGAACTCCCAGAAATGCAAGCTGGATCAAACTGCGAGAGGCAGTGAAGGATAGGTGTGCCTGGCGTGCTCTGGTCCATGGGGTCACGAAGAGTCGGACACGACTGAAAGACTGAACAACAACAAAAAATCTCAATTTAGCTCTCTATCCAGAGAAAGACGGGTTTTATATCTGAATAAAGGTTTAGGGAGCAAATACAGTAATCGATTACACTGCGGCCCCTTAACGAAGTAAAAGTGAATTCATCATCAACGTTCAGACCATTTAGTATAACTGCGTTGTGAACAATGCAGAATTCCAAGAGTCTTAAGCCTGCTCTATTCAATAAGCTGTCCTTAGAGGAACGAGGAACAGATAGTGAGGGAGTTAATGTATCCGAACCTTCAAACCCCAGCTTAGATATAATATGCCGGTTATTGGCCCCAATTCGAGCGTTTAAGTCGCCCATGATGATAAATTGGGCAGATGGAAAAGTTTTTGTGAGGGAAAGCATAATGTCTGTCATCCTATTCCAGTTGGCGTTTAGAATAGTCTCGTCCTCTGAGGGGGGAAGATAGACATTTAGCAAAATAAACTGTTGCATATCTGTACTTATTAGGAAGGCTTGAGCTAGAGGAGGGTAATTGTCCAAAAAGGTTATTTCAAATGAAAGGCTGGATCTGATTAAAAATTAGTAGGCCAGCTTTGCGGCAACCTTTGGAGAAATGTCTAGGAGCAGGAATGTTAATTGAGGAAAACCCCGCAATATTTACCTCACTTGCTAAACAAGTTTCTTGGTGGCCAAACTTCTTTTTCCAGCTCTTAAGCGCCGTAAGACTAAAATCGATTGAATTGACATGGGTTTATCTGTATAGCTTCATGTTAGTGTTGGCTATTTTTTATTCTAAAGTTCCTCTAGATGTTTTAGATGTTTTAATTTTGTATGGATAAATGTATTTTTTTCTGACTGATGGTCAAATAAAGAATGATGATGAACATTAATGGTCACAAATTGCTCAGCCGAGCATTCATTTTCTCCATTGAAGTACATTAAAAATCCCAACAGAACAACTATGCAACAAGGCAGGCTGGATGCCTTATCCCTGCTAACTCTAGAAGCAGATGTGTTATGTAATATTAGTTTTGAGGATCGGATCAAGGGCTTTGCAATTAGAAAAAGTAGGGGAATTTCCACCCCAAAAATATAAGTAATGTGGAAGTGTACAAAAATAAGCGTTATTTCCCATCTTACTGTAAATTTTGTTTCATTTCGGGGGGTGGGGTGGGGATAAATGATTTTACGGTTGATATATTGAATTAGATAAATATGGGGACTAGGGTTGCCATATTTTAAAAAGTGAAAATCAGGACACAAGCTTTTTTTTTTTTGGTAAAGTTGTTGAGCTTTTCTTTTTAGGAAAATCACCAAAAAATCTGCACTTCCAATATGGGCTGCCACACACCTGGGTTTTTGATGGACGAATCCAGGCTATGTCTGGGAAATTCTGAATGTATGACAGCCCTAATAGGGGCACCCAAATCTTTTAAGTGCTTAGGGCCCCTAAAGGTCTTATTCTGACCCTGCCCACACACCACCCATAAGCCACATTGTTTGGTCCCAGGCCATAGCTGTCAACTTTTCCCTTTTCTTGTGAGGAATCCTATTCGGAATAAGGGAATATCCCTTAAAAAAAGGGAAAAGTTGACAGCTATGTGGCCCAGGCTAGGACCATGGCATTCTCAGAGCCCTGGACAAAGCCTGCATGTATAAATCCCAGCCTGTCTGTCTGAGATCATTCATAAAACACATTGATAGTCTCAGGACTTCAAGCAATGTCCTTACACCAGGGGTAATGAACACAGTTTCCTTCTGTTGCTGTTGGACATTTTGCAGCAACTAGGGATGGTCGGATCTGTCAGTTTGGGTTTCCTCAAGTTCTCGTTTTTCTAATCTTAAATTACGGCTCTCCACATTTCTTTGGCAATTTGCATCTTTTCAAAAATCGCTATGAAAATTAAGCAGTGAATTTATCCTAAGAAACCTAATTATTGTGTGTGATTTTGCCCAATGCACATGTTTTTGCAAACCAGTTTCCCCCTAATATAGTGCAGTTTTGTATGATTTTTCACGAATACGTTTTACCCTAATATATGCATTTTTTGACACATTACTCTTAAGATTTAGTGTCAGGAGTATAACGTATTCCTGGACACCGCAGAGTTAGACGCAGACTTTTCTGGAAGCTTCTGGCTGTTGTGAAATTGACTAGACAGCTCAACGCAGGAACTCAGCAGCTCACTGGATAACTATATACAGTATTTATTGATTGAAGCAACTATAACTTCAATCCATAAGTATATACAGTATTTATTGATTGAAGCAACTATAACTTCAATCCATAAGTTACTATTTACAGACTTTACAAAATAAAAGAAACAACACATAAAATCTTTTCCTCTCTGTCTCTCTCTCTCTCTACTGACCACTTTCTCACACCAACACCTGCACCACACACTAATCACACTAACCACAAAGCTCTCACACAGAGCTCAGTTCTTTAGGAACTCAATTGACCAATCACAGGTCGTTGCTAAGGGTCTGAGAGAGAGCAGATCTGGGCTTTCTGCAAACTAGTTAATTGCTTGTAAGATAGACAGCTGCATTTCTGCACGTAGGCAACTCTGAAATCTCTAACAATTACTTGGCTGGAGAACTACATTTCCAAATTTGGAGAACTGCAAATTTTAAAGCCTGGCTGCTTGCGCACCATTTTGAAAAATGCGAATTGGGTAGGTTTGCATTTAAAGAGCCAACTTAATTGAATTTCCAACCCCAACCGCTAACAACAATGAATCAACCCAGCTGTCTCCTTGCAGGCCTGGTTATAACGGCTGTAATGATGAGCTCCCATACTTTGAATTTTGCCACTCCGCCACTGGCCAGATGTGTTCATTGCTACATTCAGGCATGTCCCTGACCTACTAAAAAGATGGCATTCAATCTCCACACTAATAGGGCTCCCTTCCTCTCTGTCAATCTGTTGAGTGAAGCTGAAGGTGGAAAACCTCCAAGGATCTCAAGCAGGTCAAAGCGAGTCCAGGGATTGATTTTTCACTGCGCCGCTTATTCGCCTGATCTCTGGAGTCGATTCAGTACTTGTTTCTGACCTGTAAGGCGAACCCTCATTTGCACACTGCCTCGGTTAAAAGGGGCCCCGCGAGGTGCGACTCGATAGCTTAAGTTTTCTGAAATCAGAAATACGTTGATCGCCATGGTTACTGCTCTGTGGTTTTAAAACGTGCAATCCCTTCTTGTAATGCCGTGTTTGGTAGGCCGGCCAAGTGTAAAGGGGGAAATGGGGCTCCTGTGCTTTTAATAATGTGTTGCGGAAGGAATTTCAGGAGGTAGAGCGGGGAAGAAAAAGTACAGCTAATGATTAATTTTTTTAAAAAAATGAAAGGACAGCATCTAGCTGTTCTACTGACACCCTGCTTTTCCTACTTCTATGGCACCGTAGGATGGCAGCTCCCCAGCCCCCTCCCGCAATAGATCTGTCCTTTCAATGAGTGGTGTGACAGGCAGGAATACCACAGGGTGAGCTTTCCACCCATCGCTGCCACTTGTCGCTGCCTGGGAGGGCTTTGCCACCAAATTTTGCTGGTCAAATAGCTGCTAAAGCCCAGGAGCCACGGCAGGTGAAGGAAGCAGCAATCCAAGTTACAAAATAGAGAGGAAGACACGAGGGGGAAATTACAGCTCTTTCACTCTTTCTTTCAGTTGAAAGAAAGGGATCTGAGCAACTATGGAGGTGGAAGAAACAGCAGAGTGGACCAAGATGGCTCCTGTTATGCATTCTGTGTTTGTCTTGAGACTGGGCTAAGGATTCTGAGCCCCTGTGTTCTGATTCGATACATGATATCCAATCACAGGACATTTCAGGATTTGGGCCTCTGCCATTGGACCTTAAACTCTGAGTCACGATTCGCAGCTTGGAAGTTGAGACAGCCAACCACGTTGCTGCAACCGGCCCAAGAAATCTTGCTGTGTGAAGAAAAGGACAAATCGGTGCCCTCTCCCCACTCCGCATACAGAAGCCAGCTATACAGGCAAATGAAGTTTGCTTCAACACTAGTGACAGGATGGTCTCTTCCACCATGCTTGAGGCAGCAGTTGAGATTAGGGGTCCCGGGAGAGACCATGTTGCGACAGGGGGGTTTGCAAGAGAGGCTGGAAGAGCTCAAGAGGAACAGATCAGGTGTAGCTTGTGGGAATACACTCCGTGGGTTTCCTTGAACCCGCGATTATTTGTGTTAAGTTAATGTTAATATTATGCACTATTTTATGTATCCTTCCGTGCAGAAGTGAAAGCGAAAGCAGGGCTCAGTAGGCGTCTCGCCACTGAGATCCCTCCGCCTAGACTTTTTGGTTCCAGAGGTTTCAATTTGTGAATGATCAGTTAATCTGCTTCCCGCCTTTTTTGGGGGCAGCAACAGCGTTCCTATTGGTAAAAATATCGATCATGACGTTGCACTTGGTTGTCAATAAAAGGCTGCGGCTCCCCGTATTAGGCGGACAGTCAGAGTTAGGGTTCAGATGATTCAGATGTAGATAGTTGGGGTTTCGGGGAACGGGTTGGTTGGGTTGGTTGGGTTGGAAGTGCGTGCAGGAGGTAGAGAGGTTAGCTTGCGGAAGAATTGGCGGTTTAGGCTTAGATAGCTTTAGCCTTAGGTAGCCTAGAACTTGCGGAAGAATTGGCGGTTCAGGGTTGGTTAGCCTAGGTAAATGCTAGTACAGTTTAGGTATAGAGAAAGGTAATAGCCTATGCGGGTCAGCCAAAGCCATCTAAAAGAAACAGTGATTGTCTGTCTTTATTTCGTCTCGATTTTATTTTTCATAGTCTATTGGCGCTTTTGCCTGGCCGTAGTTTTGGCCATCTTTTGTTTGGGTACGTTATTAAAGGGGACAACTTAGGAGGTTGCAAGTGCTCACAGGTACTTTTACGAGGCACTTTTCGTCGGACTACTCACGCACCTTCAGATTTAGCTTGGCGGAGTTTAAGCTCCGGAATTATCGGCTGTCCCGTTCGCAGGCTTGGCCGGCGCCCGTGCAGGAACGCATGTGAGGCGCTGGCCGCAGATCCCCAGCAACTGGAATTCCGTGTGCAGTTGACCTAGTCCTGCACGCGGGAGGCTCCAGCAAAGAATCCCCGCAGTAGCTGTTGCTGCCCACCACCATCTGCCGCCTGAGGCAGTTGTATCACGGTGCCTAACAGCAGGGCTGGCACAGATTACTACATAACACTTACTACATAGCACTATTAACAACTCATTTAAAATAGACCAAATATTTAAGTGTCTTTTGTGCGGATGGCTGCTTGTCCTCTACTGATATGCCTTCTCTCCCCATTTAATCTTGTAAATATCTAGGAGGTGGAGGGAGTTGGTTCATATCCACCTAGAACACACAAACAATGGTGGAGAACCTAACAGGGACCTTCAGTCCTCCAGATGCAGTTCTCTTCATGACTCACCTGGTTTCCTTAAATCTGCAATTTCTCGCACTCCCCTCAGACAAATGGTTGTCAAGACACCTTCTCCGCAGAGGCAGGGCGTGATCTCATCTTCTTTTGGCTTTGCAAAACTTGACTGAAACCTGTACGGAGAGCATAACAGAGAACGAAGAGGTTTTTTTTTTTAAGGCTAAAACCAAAATCCTTTCACCACCGGAGCTGCTTTTTGTGTGTGTATGCTGCAAAAGGAAGTAAAAAAAGAAAAATACTCCGGTTACCCTTTCTTTTCCTTTCTGTTTGCAAAAAGGAGTAGGCAAGCTAAGAACAGTTCCAAAGGTCAGTTTGGGGGAATTCCACCTCTGCTCGATTAATGATTTGCACAGCAGAGTTCGCAGGAAGGCTTGGCACCCAGACAACAAATATGTATATTTAAGATCCACACTGAAAAGTTATCCAAACATGGCAGATTATGCTCGCTTGGCTTATTTCCTTCTGGGCTCCCCCTCCTTTTTCTATCCTCACAACAACCCTGTGAGGTAGGTTAGGCTGAGAGGCAGCACCCAGGGAGCTTCCCGGGCGAGTGGGGATCCAGGGCCTAGTCTGACACTCTAACCGCTAGGACACACTGCCTCTCACACATGACTTCGCGACTTGGCTTTCATAAAGGCTGTTCTCTCCGCCGTTTAAGGAGAGTAGCACATGAGGGCATATCTGTGCTGCAGGTTTAAACTGATTGACCTCTGATAATCCTAGGAAAGGTTATTTACTGAAGTGGCTGAGAAATTATTATTGGAGAGGGTGGAGCAACTAATTGAAATTTCACCTTTGTACACACACACTTCTCTCTACTTTCCACAGAGACAAGAGGGAGCCGGTATCGAGAGTTTGAGGACACATTCGAGCCAGGCAAAAGCTACTCAGACTGTGAAGCTGTGCCAGGGAGAGACATCCCTGGGCATAGCTGTCAACCTTCTCTCTTTTTTTTGGCGGTAAATTCCCCTATCAGTACTATAGTCTATAGTATAGTAGTACTGATAGGGGAATTTCCCACAAAAAAGGAAGGTTGACAGCTGAGGTCTTAAGATTTTCCAGGGGAAAGGAGTCGGATAAAAATAAATGAATATCTCATAACTTTTTGCACAGACAGTCTCTCCTCTTGACTGTTCAGGTGGCAATCCTTGCTTCCAATCTATCAGGCACTACTATTGTATTGCTGGATGCCACATCACACACACACACACACACAAAATCAAGCACCAGGTGCTTTAAACTTGGTGGTAAATCTACATTATTGTATTAGTTTTGTCATGCTTTAGCTGGTATATGGCCGTTCTGA
The DNA here is from genome assembly GCF_009819535.1 of Lacerta agilis. Classification (NCBI taxonomy): domain Eukaryota; kingdom Metazoa; phylum Chordata; class Lepidosauria; order Squamata; family Lacertidae; genus Lacerta; species Lacerta agilis. The sequence goes on from NC_046312.1 coordinate 13,918,859, forward strand.
AGACACCTGGGAACTGTAGACCCCACCGTACGCATATTGTTTGAGAAATTCAGGATGCAGATGCTGGCACAATCGAACTGCCTCACCCCTTCGAACTTTTCCATCTCAGCAGGTCAGTCTTAAGAACAACTTGTAGCTAAGAACTTGATCCCGTGCTTGCTTATTTCCTTCTCCCTCCCAGTTCATTTTCCTTTTGTGTCGTGTCTCTTTAGATGGTGAGTGGTTTGGAAGGTGGTCTGGGAGCATTTTTGGGGGGGACTGTAGAGCGGGATCGTAAAATTCTTACAGATAAATAGAGCTGGGCCAGCAGATGCTAAAGGAGATGAGAGACATCCAATTCCATGCGCTACAATCTGCTTTTAACTGCCCTTATGAAGGTGAATATATTTGTGGCTTTCACATTTCTTTGTTACTGCGGCAGGTGAACTTACAGTTTGACCACGTATCGTTTCCCTCCTCTTGTCTCATCTTCTACTCTTCCTTCCCTCTTTCAGCTGCTGCTACTAAGTTCATCTCTCTCATCCAGAAAAGTTATTATTCAGAAATGGCCTTGCAGGGTTTCCATAGAGACTGTGCCTGAATCCAGATCAAATAGTACATTTTTGAAGAGGGTGGGGTTTTTATATTAATAATAATAATAATAATAATAATAATAATAATAAATCTCCTAGATGCAGATTCACTCTCAGCAGTAAGATAGCTTCTCTTTCCAGCTCACATTATCACCACAAGTTTAGCAAGCCAAGCATTCCCTTTCATTATTCCTCCACAAACACCACTGGCTCACCATTATCCTTCTGTGCCACTAGCAGGACTTCCACAGGTAGACACTTTATTCAGATTTGGTGAACAAGTGTTTTTAATAACCTGTCACCCAGTTAAATGCCATTTTTTAAAAGCAGAAACAACAACAAAAAACCCTTCTTCTTTGGCGATCACTCGTAACTGAATAAGATTGTCTTCTAGGAATGTGGTCTTAACCGTGAATCCATAAGTGACACTGGAGGCCAATTCTGGATCTGCACATCCTTCCACAGTGGGGACATAGGTTTCTGTGCAGGAGTTGGTCACGATGAGGGTTTGCCAAAGGTGCCTTCCTCTCAGCTCATTTCTCCCTTTTGTCTTGAGTTCGTGCGTCTTCAAAGCCTATGACACCTTTGCTGGAGGCTATTCTCCCTTTGGAGCGCTTGCAGGCCAGTGTTTCCCAGTTGTCGGTGTTTATACTACCTTTCTCCAGATTTGCCTTGAGAGCATCTTTAAACCTCTTTTGTTGTCCACCGGCATTTCGCCTTCCATTCTTAAGTTGGGAACAGAGTAGTTGCTTTGGAAGACAATAATCAGGCATCTGAACTAAGGTTACCAGATTTTTTTTCAATGAATCCGGGGACACTTTTCAACATCAATCACTGCCTCCCGCAGTTTGGCCAAACTCATGCTAGTCGCTTCGAGAACACTGTCCAACCATCTCATCCTCTGTCGTCCACTTCTCCTTGTGCCCTCCATATTTCCCAACATCAGGGTCTTTTCTAGGGAGTCTTCTCTTCTCATGAGGTGGCCAAAGTACTGGAGCCTCAACTTCAGGATCTGCCTTTCCAGTGAGCACTCCATTGTTTCTGGGGCCAATCAGCCAACCAGAAGCCGCGCCTTGGCTTGTGAATGTTTTGGAAGTCAAACAGACTTCCAGAACGGATTGAGTTCGAGAACCAAGGTACCACTGTACTAGAAACAAACAAAGAAATTTGAGACAAAAAGAAGCAATGCCAGGTCACTTGTTTACTGTGGGTGAGAGGAGGACTTGGCAGCTTGTAAATATTGTTGCATGCCACCCCAATCTTCAAGCAGTGCAGGATCCCAGGGCTTCTGGGTGCTTGCCCAGGGTTCCATTTCCTTGGAATAAGGAAGGGGAGATAAGGATCCGGTCTGCCTGCTGAATTCAGTTCCCTGTTCCTGTCGAGACAGAATCAAGAATTACCTAAATGTACTGCTGATGCTGATGCTGATAACATAAGGCTTGCACCACATAAAGGGGCACTCCTATCTGCGTGCAGGAAGACCCATAGCCTACCATCGTCAATAGTAGCTTTCAGTTCCATAATCTCGGCTCCTCTTCTCAGAGGCAAACCTGGGGTCTCTTGCACCCTTGGCAAGGAACTGTATTGGCACCACCCACCCTCACCAGAAAAAAAACCCATGTCTTTGTGCCGCAGTGTGAGAAAGACAGGAAGCTTCTCCCATGCTTGATCTCGCCACGACAGCAGTGGCACGACACACAAACATATATGCCACACACTCCACAATCTCCCACTTCATGCTACCTTGCCATTTCTCCTACTGCTCAGTTTTGACTTATGTGCTTTTTGACTAATGTGCTATTTACAAAGAAGTGGAATGGTTCTCTTCCCATTTATGACAATGCAGAAAATAATTAAGACCTATTATTGGGGCGATAAAATAGCTGATAAATTAATTTTAACAGATTTTTATTTTAATTAAAAAAAACTAGTTCAGTTGGACTACTCAGATCTCAGTGTGATTTAGATGGAAGGGTGTAAATGGGTTGTTTTAAAATTGTTTTCGTACTGTATTGTTCAAGTTTGTTAAATTGTTTTACTCTGTGTGTATTATGATGAATGTGTTTTACGATGTGATATGGGCCACATGGCCGAAATAAACCTACCTACCTACCTACCTACTGCTCAGATCTGAGCTCTTGTCTGAACTCAAGATCTCACACAGATAACTGGAGACAGAATTATTGGGTGATTTTTGCACCCCTCCTGGGGCTGGTTTCACCATCTGCTAGATATGCCTCTGCCTCCTCTTTGCACTATGGTTTTGGATACCCAGTCCGTCACAATGGGCATTGCAATATCAGATTGCTATTTGTGTTCACAGCAAATTAGGCACATTATTCCTTTTTTTTTGTCACAAGCATAGTTTTTTCCCAGGGTCTGATCCACCGAGCAAATGAGTTTCTAATCCATATTTTCTTGCTCCCCACCTTTGTTGTGCCATATTGACCCCAGACCAAGGCAAACCAATAGCTATCAAGCACCAGTTATCATCACATGCAGTCCTCTATGTGACTTTCACCCAAAGGCCCTCATTTTCTTTTTTTTCTTTAAGGAGGCCAATATCTCACACCTTTTCATTTGTGTGTTAGGGTCTTCTCTTTCATTGTCCAAAGGTGTTGACAGGCAATTAACAGGCAACCAACTGGACTGTATCACACCCGTTTATAGGAGTCAACATGGTCCCAATAAATCAACCTTGCTAAGTCGCCATCATCCGCTTGGTGAAACCTGCTAGCGTGATCTCCTGACAAGACAGAAGTACTGTTTTGGGGGGACAGGCGGGCGTGGGGGACTCTCTGGTCCTGAATGGAATAACTGTGCCCTTGAAGGACCAGGTGTGCAGCCTGGGAGTCATTTTGGACTCACAGCTGTCCATGGAGGCGCATGTTAATTCTGTGTCCAGGGCGGCTGTCTACCAGCTCCATCTGGTACGCAGACTGAGACCCTACCTGCCCGCAGACTGTCTTGCCAGAGTGGTACATGCTCTAGTTATCTCCCGCTTGGACTACTGCAATGCGCTCTACGTGGGGCTACCTTTGAAGGTGACCCGGAAACTGCAATTAATCAAGAATGCGGCAGCTAGACTGGTGACTGGGAGTGGCCACCGGGACCACATAACACCGGTCCTGAGAGATCTGCATTGGCACCCAGTACGTTTCTGAGCACAATTCAAAGTGTTGGTCCTGACCTTTAAAGCCCTAAACGGCCTCGGTCCTGAATACCTGAAAGAGCGTCTCCACCCCCATCGTTCAGCCCGGACACTGAGATCCAGTGCCGAGGGCCTTCTGCCGGTTCCCTCGCTGCGAGAAGCAAAGCTACAGGGAACCAGGCAGAGGGCCTTCTCGGTAGTGGCGCCCGCCCTGTGGAACGCCCTCCCATCTCATGTCAAAGAGATAAACAACTACCTTACATTCAGAAGATATCTGAAGGCAGCCCTGTTCAGGGAAGTTTTTGATCTGTGATATTTTAATGTATCCTAATATCTGTTGGAAGCCACCCAGAGTGGCTGGGGAAACCCAGCCAGATGGGTAGGGTACAAATAAATTATCATCATCAGCAGCAGCAGCAGCATCATACATACATATCATTATCATACACTGCTGCTGCTGCTGCTGCTGCTGTGAGTGTCTGGGAAGACCGCTCCCTCCTCCGGCCAACTCCATCGGGCCTAGGAGGCGGGCCTGCACTCACCAACACAGCTTAAGAGGCGCTGAGAAGGGCAGCCTCGGCTCTTGCTCTGTAAATTACTATTGTTTGTATAATGTATTTTACATTGTAATGTAGCCAAAGCAAATTCCAAGTATATTGAAAAATGTACTTGGCCAATAAATTATTATTCTATTCTGTTCTATTCTATTCATCATCATCTGTGATTTCCCTGGGCTTTTTGAACACATAGCCACAGTGACAGAGGAAAATATTGATATTTTTGTTTTGCTTTGTAGCCTGACAAGATAAATCCTCCCATCCGCCAAGAAATTCCACTCTCAACAAGTTTTGAAAAAAATGGATTCTATCTTTTGGTCCGTGGTTTGATCCTTATGGAGGCATTCGTCAAAGTTCTATGTTTTCACTACTCTGTTTCACCGTCTCTGTTATGCGGCCTGGACACAATCAGAGGCTTCTTGTTCTCTCAAGTTTGTGTTTCAAAGTCACTGGCTGTTGCGGCGTGAATGCGACAAGCAGAAGAGGCAGGTGGCAACGACCCGAAAGATCTCCAAAACTTGTTAGAGCGTAGAGCCTGCATCTTCACACCTATCCATCCTCCCCGGTGCAATTTAATACCACAGCTCGATGGCTGCCCAAATGGGCTTTTAAAAATTGGCCAGAAGGAGCTGTCAGAATGGGGACGTGCAGCTGTCTGACATGGTCTAAGTGAGTGTGCTCATTGGTGGTTTCTCATCTGGAATTTGAAAGCCCAGCTGAGAGATGGCACATTTCAAACCTTCTTTTAAAACAATCCCTTGCAAGATGTTAGAGGGCGCTGGTGTGCTTGCTACAATGGTCTCTCGCGACTTTTAAAAACTCTCTTTAGCAAAGGTAAATGCAATGAGCAGTGTTGTTGCTGTTGTGTTTGTTTGTGTGTGACAATTCTGTGATTCTATGGAAATACTTCAACTTGAGTCCTATAGAAATATTGCAATTTGATTTCTATGGAAATTATGAAATTGCTTTTGAAAAATGTGCCCAGGACTAAAAAAGATCTGTGCAAAAATGTGCTTGTTAGGAGAAATTCACACACACACACACAAACACACAATCTTCTTTTGTGGGGATTTTGTTACATTGACAAATATGCTGCAGAAATATGGAGAACTGAATTTAAGAAGGGAGGAAACTGAAAGAAGCGAAATGGACAGATCCTTCCATCCCTAACCCTGACCTTCTCAATTTCTTATGAACGAACTCCATTCATTCATAAACACCTCTTGTTTACATTGCTATTATTCAAGGGCCAATGCTAAATCCACTTTGAGAGGCTGGGGTCCCCCCCTCACAGAGTAGCTCAGGAAGGGCAAGGTGAGGATAAATTTGATACTGTTACACTGACTGCAGCAAAATTCCTCTTGGAGGCAGTAAAAATCAGAAATCAGTATGTACAGGCTAAAGCTCCTCTGTTGACCAGCAAGGCTGATCTTACACCTCAATAACTGTTGATATATATTATTGTTGTACTGTGTATTTTGGGTCTACGGACCGCAATAAAGCTGTGTGTGTGGATGGATGAAACCATTTATTTAATAAATGTGTTTCATTTTTAAAACACACATTTATTCGATCAATTTGTATTTCAAAAACGTGTTTAAGATCGTAAGCCTGCCATCCTAACCACTCTTATGAAGGACGTAGCCCCATTGGACGCAACAGAACTTTACTTCAAAGCAAAGGTGCATAGGATTGTGCACTTAACAAATAGGAAAAAAACACCATTTTCACCCACCCAGGACTCTACCCTGCAATCCAGTGTGCACTTGGCTCATTTTCTTTCTTTCTTTTTATTAAAGATTTTCTTGGTTTACAAAGTGTGTGTAATGTCTCTTGTATTTTTCCATAAAGCATTTTTACAGATCAATTTTAGTTGTTGAGACATTAGGGAGAGAGGGGGGGGGGAGGAAGTGGGTGGGATGGGTGGGGTGGGGAGATGATGTTTTTATTTTCCTTAATATATGTAGGATTTGGTATCAGTGTCGCTTGTGTTGGTTCTCTGTTGTTTGCTTGTGTTTCTTTGGCGGTGAGAGAGGTTGCGATTTGCGTAGGGTTTGATTGTTCATTTGTGGTTGGCTGTGGTGGTCTTTGTTTTCGTGTGTAAGTGGGGTAGGTGGGTGTTTTGGATCAGGTTAGCCATATTGATTTGTATGCTGTCGGTAGATTTTTGTCATTGTCTTGTTGGGCTGTGTTGACAAACAGAAGAAGACACCTTCACCCCCGTTTGGCTCATTTTCTTAAGAGGTTTCTAGGTGCAGACCTACCTTCCACCCAGTCAAAATACGGGTTGCGTTTCTTGTCTTTCTTTGAATGGATCCTTGAGGCATGTGCGTGGAAAGTGAACGCGTTTGCAGCATCCCACCAGGGCAGAAACGCTGTCAGCATCCCCATCCGTGAAGAAAGAAAGAAGACGACACAGCTATATATTTTTACTGGCTCAACATTACTTGATAGAGTTGAGCGTGAGCTTTCAGACCCTTGTCAGACTCGTAATCTGCGGAACTGGGTTCGCGTCTCCACTCCTCCACATGCAGCTGCTGGGTGACCTTGGGCTAGTCACACTTCTCTGAAGTCTCTCAGCCCCACTCACCTCACAGAGTGTTTGTTGTGGGGGAGGAAGGGAAAGGAGAATGTTAGCCGCTTGGAGACTCCTTCGGGTAGTGAAAAGCGGGATATCAAATCCAAACTCCTCTTCTTCTTCTTCTTCTTCTTCTTCTTCTTCTTCTTCTTCTTCTTCTTCTTCTTCTTGTCTTTATGCAGAAACGCATTTCAGGAGGCACACGGAATTGAAGCAGTTTGAGCCTGAGCACCAACCAATTAAAATCATGGAAGGCTGCGCTTATGGAGTGCTCTAACAATGGAATGAATTCCCTCACTTTGGCTGTAGCAACCTGGCTTCAGAACATCAAAGGAGATTAACAGTGGTTTGAGCAGCAGGAAGTCTCACAAGCACTGATCACAACTCAACATGACATCCCTCCATACTCCTTTGCATTGGGTTTGCCAAGCTGTTTAGCAGATCCCCTCCTACGGTCCATTGTCCCTCAACAAGAACCCTGGCATTCTTTTTGAAAAAAGAATATTTATTCAGAACCCACCCCCCGCTTATTTTTCAATTTCCTTTCTTTAATAGTACTGTATTTTCAGGGAACTTTATCTGCAATATCTCAAGTTACAGGTAGGTAGCCATGTTGGTCTGCCGTAGCTCAGTCCCAGCTCCTGCCAACCTAGCAGTTCGAAAGCACGTCAAAGTGCAAGTAGATAAATAGGTACCACTCCAGCGGGAAGGTAAACGGTGTTTCCGTGCACTGTTCTGGTTTGCCAGAAGCAGTTTAGTCATGCTGGCCACATGACCCAGAAGCTGTACGCCGGCTCCCTCAGCCAGTAAAGCGAGATGAGCGCCGCAACCCCATAGTCATCCGCAACTGGACCTAACGGTCAGGGGTCCCTTTAGCTTGAGACAAAACAAAAGGACCACCTCAGTTTCTCTCTCTTTCGTGGTTGGTTGTCTAAGCTGTATTTTGTTCTGAAATTGTTCTATGGGTCTTTGGACTGCACTCTCTCTCTCTCTCTCTCTCTCTCTATATATATATATATATATATATTAGAGTCCATAGCAAGACTCAGGAATACAGGCTGAGAGTGCAGGCAAGGAAAGTTAAGGAAATTACCATGGACAGATCCAAGTGGAGAAAGGAAAAGATTGGCTGGATGGAGGCACCCAAGAGCAGCAGGTGAGGATGTTGCTCCAGCAGAGGTCCGGACTGATAATCACTGGAAGTGATAAAGGACCTACACTGGTTCCCAGTATGTTTCCGAGGACAATTCGAGGTATTGGTGCTGATGTTTAAAGCCCTAAATGGCTTTGGCCCTGTATACCAGAAGGAGCATCTCCACCCCCATCGTTCAGCCCAGACGCATTGACTGACAGCAGCTCTCTGCAATTTAAGACTGGGGGTTTTCTTTCCCAGGACTCCCCAGAGATGCAGGATTAGGCTCTGGGACCTTCTTCATGCAAGGCTGTGTGAGCTACGACCCTTCCCCCAATTGGACAATTGAAGTATTCAACTGCCATTTACAGGTGGGTAGCCGTGTTGGTCTGCCATAGTCAAAACAAAATCGAAAATTCTTTCTAGTAGCACCTTAGAGACCAACTGAGTTTGTTCCTGGTATGAGCTTCAGATTCTTCGTATCTGAAGAAGTGTGCATGCACACGAAAGCTCATACCAGGAACAAACTCAGTTGGTCTCTAAGGTGCTACTAGAAAGAATTTTCGATTTTGTTTTAACTGCCATTTAAACAGCATTGAAAATATAAGTACGTTTCCGAGCACAATTCAAAGTGTCGGTGCTGACCTTTAAAGCCCTAAACAGCCTTGGCCCTGTATACCTGAAGGAGCGTCTCCACCCCCATTGTCCAGCCCGGACACTGAGGTCCAGCTCCGAGGGCCTTCTGGCGGTTCCCTCCCTGCAAGAAGTGAGGTTACAGGGAACCAGGCAGAAGGCCTTCTCGGTAGTGGCGCCTGCCCTGTGGAACACCCTCCCATCAGATGTCAAGGAAATAAACAACTATCTGGCTTTTAGAAGACATCTGAAGACAGTCCTGTTTAGGGAAGTTTTTTTTTTAATGACTGATGTTTTAATCCCCTGTTGGAAGCACCCAGAGTGGCTGGGGAAACCCAGCCAGATGGGCGGGGTATAAGTAATACAGTTATACCTCTGGTTGCGAACAGGATCCGTTCCGGAGCCCCGTTCGCAACATGAGCAGTGCGCAACCTGAAGCGCTGCGTCTGCACATGTGTGCGACGCAATTCAGTGCTTCTGCGCATGTGCAAAGCGTGATTCAGCTCTTCTGCGCATGCGCGAACCGCCAAGCCCGGAAGTAGACTGTTCTGGTACTTCCGGGTTCGGCGTGTTCGTAACCCGTGATGAACGCAACACACAGCATTTGTATCTAGAGGTATGGCTATATAGTAGTAGTAGTAGTAGTAGTAGTAGTAGTAGTAGTAGTATTCTCAGCACTTAACTGGGTTAATTTGTACAGTGTGGGAGAAGTCCAAGATTTATAGTTTATATTTTCCTTTAGATGTGCTATAAGTTCAAACTAAAGATACCATAGATCTATTGGTATCGCGTCCGGCAAGAGGGCCGGACAAGACTTATTGTAGCAGCAACACTCTCCTTGTATCTTTCAGCCTTTTTGAAATTGGGCAGGCCACGTGTCAAATTCCTTGTCAAAAAGAATACACGGTACACATTTCTGTTTCAAAACTCTGGCTGTGTAGGGGCTATAAGAGAACCTTGAATTACAGTAGCAATAACAGGAGCTATTATCCTGATACAAGTTTTTGCGTTCCTGGAGCTTGGTTTGATTGTAAGGAGTGACAGGGACACAATGAATCACCCACACAGGGGTGGGTGTTGCCCATCCCTCTGGCATCTTCGGGAAAACTACCTGTGACAGCTGATTGACAAGAGTCCTATCCATCACAAGTTTACAGCAGCAGACGATATCCCGCTCCCATCCGCTGACATCAATACATGCAATGGCTGCAGTAAGTAAAATTTATAGCACAGCATTCCTATAATGAAGGGGTAGGGAGCCGAGGGGGCAGGGCTGAATGTGGCCCTCCAGAATTCTCTATTCGGCCCTTGGGACCCTCCCCAGGTCACGCCTTTTATCCATTAGCCACATCCCTCCCTAGCGCTGCATCACACGCTTATCAAATGTTTCTGCTTGTTTGGAACTCTGAACTCTGGAACTTTGGAACCCTTGAACTCTGCTCACACCCCAAAGAATCTTGGGAACTGTATTGCAGAGCTTCAGTTCCCAGCACCCTTAACAAACTACAGTTCCCAGGATTCCTTGGGGGGAAAGCCAAACGGCGCCTCGCTAACTAAGCCCGAGAAATGTGTGCTTTAAAGAAACTAGCAGGAAACAGATAAATGCAAGTGTGAACAAAAGTCACATTTGAAAAGGGGTAATTAATTGATTGAAGAAATTGTGTTGGAAATAAGCATTCAGCAGCTTCCCCACAAGGATCTGGTATTGTTCAACATCTTTCTTAATGACTCTAGCAGTGCACAGGGCTTACGAAAGGATTTTTTTTGGCAATGCCTATGCATGACGGCTGTTTGAACCGGGCTGTGTTCAGTCCACACGATGGCAGCATATTTGGTTTCTTCAAGGGCCTCCGATGAATGAAATACTGTAATACATTGTTAAAAATGGTCCCTTCTCTCTCTCTCTTTTTATATATATTCAGGCTGCTTACTCTTTAGACAGGACAATGTAGCTAAACTCTTTTTTCATAAAACCACTGTAAAGATGAGGTGAGAGGGTTTTTCTTCCACATTTTTCTTTCATAAAACCAATGATTTGCATTCAAGTGATGGGCAAGCTACAATCAACAGACTAGAAGCATTCATAATTAGCCAATGGCAGCAGAGGATTAGTCAAATTCACGGAAGATGACACAGTCTCCAACTGCCGCCCAAATGCTGGGACTGTCACGAAAACCCTTAGGCCAATTCGGATTCTCGTTTCGTAATGCAGAGTCCCAAATTTCCAAATGCAAACCATTCCTCCCCTCTCAAAAAACTTCAAATCTTTCACCACCTTTTCATTCATTGCTCCTTCCATCTTCTGGCCAGGGAAAGAGAGAAGCCATAACCTACTTCAGGTTCTCATTTGCATGCTCTTAAAAACAGCGGGAGGCAGTGAAAGGCATGCCTGGTGTGCTCTTGTCCATGGGGTCACGAAGAGTCGGACACGACTGAACAACAACAAAAGATACTCAGCAACATCTCACCAACAGGGAGGGTCTACTATGCATCCATACCTCTTAGGTCCCTGCCCAGTTCCTTTGCATCACTGCCACGCCCTTCGTTGCCATTTTCATCTGGGAACCTGAAGTGTCACTGAGCCGCCGCCACCTGTATGTGTAGCGGGAGTTTCCTTTTTGCCTCCTGCTTTGAGAGAGATGCAGAGAGATCTGATCCTGCAAACTTGGCACTATCTGTGGCTTAAAATGAACAGGACTAGATTCTTAAGAGAGGAAGGGGATTGGGGGAGATGGGGAGGGGTCCTCTGGAGCAAAAATGCCTCCCTCAAAAGATGCTTCCTACCTGGCTTCTAATGTGGGTGGGGAAAAGGCATTGATCTCTCTCATGAGCTGAATTTCTGGCACCTTCTGAAATCTGATGAGTCTCCCCATTTTGTGCATTTGGGTGAAGGGGCGTCCTAGGGCAGCTGGTGGAGGGGATACCTGTGGGGTGGGGTGTGTGGTCTGTGCAGCTGCATATTCCTAATTTGCTCAGAAGTTTGAAACACTAAAAAGGGGGGCAGTTTATGTAGCCCTGAACTCAAAAGTTTGCATGTTCCTGGACACTAAAATAAAGAAGAGTTTGGATTTGATATCCCGCTTTATCACTACCCTACGAGTCTCAAAGCGGCTAACAATCTCCTTTCCCTTCCTCCCCCACAACAAACACTCTGTGAGGTGAGTGGGGCTGAGAGACTTCAAAGAAGTGTGACTAGCCCAAGGTCACTCAGCAGCTGCATGTGGAGGAGTGGAGACGCCAACCTGGTTCACCAGATTATGAGTCCACCACTCTTAACCACTACACCACACTGGCTCTCTATAAACATTGGGATAACCCATTTTACACACCTGCACAATCACAACAATAATGGTGATTCCAAAATACTCATAAATGCATGATGACATTTCATAGTCTAAACACACTCACACACAGTCAGTTATATTTATTGATTTGAGGTTTTCTTTCCCCCTCAGATTTCCCTAAATGCAATGCGTAAATTCAAAGATTCCTGCGTATAAAACATTCCAGCTTTGTGTGTTTCCCCTAACAGCATTTTGGAGAAAATGCTCCAGAAGTGATACTGGTATAGAACAGAACGTCCCAATTTCAGGGGCACCAACTCCTGGGGGCCAAGCCCCCCCCCCCCATGTCTGAAAAAAAATCAGGGGGTAGAGGAGGCCAAGCGCAGAGCCAAGTGTTGTGTGACTTCAGTGGCCGACTTCTCCTCCTGTGGCTGATGCTGCCAGTCAGTATAGACAGTACTGAGCTAGATGGAATGAAACTCTAACTTGGAACACGATTGCTCCTTATGTTCCCAGGAGTCTTGTGGCACTTTCAAGACAAACCAGTTTTTATTGTGGTGTGAGCTGCTGTGGACCACCATCCACACCGTCAGATGCATGAAGTGTACTCCTCAATTGCCGATATATTTCCTTATGATATGCCGCGGCGAGACTACTTACGGGGTCCTCGCCGCGGGAGCACATTCATTCGGTGCTATACCAGCTGCACTGGCTCCCGGTGGAGTACAGGGTCAGGTTTAAGGTGCTAGTTCTAACCTTTAAAGCCTTATATGACCTGGGACCCTTGTACCTCTCCTGGTATGCCCCGCGGAGGACCTTACGGTCCACAAACAAAAACAGCTTGAAGGTCCTGGGCCTCAAGGAAGTTAGACTGGCCTCGACCAGAGCCAGGGCCTTTTCGGCCCCGGCCCCAGTCTGGTGGAACACTTTGTCGCAAGAGACCAGGGCCCTGCGGGATTTGACATCTCTCTGCAGGGCCTGCAAGACGGAGCTGTTCCGCCAGGCCTTTGGTCAGGGCTCAGTCTGATCCCTCTCCTCTTACAAGATCCTGCATATAAGTGGCCTCTCTAATTCCTCTCACCGGCTCATACAAATAGCCGAGCCTGGTGAGTACAGTGGTGCCCCGCTAGAAGAAAATAATTCGTTCTGCGAAAATGTTCGTCTAGCGGGTTTTTCGTCCAGCGAAGCGGCAATGACAGCCGCGCTTTCGCTAGACGAAAAAAAAAGACGAAAAATTTTCATCTTGCAAGGCAGCCCCATAGACTTTTTCGTCTTGTGGGGCAGCCTTCCGCTAGACGAATGCCTTCGTCTAGCGAGTTTTTCGTCTTGCGAGGCATTCGTCTAGCGGGGCACCACTGTACTTAAGGTTCCCTACCCCTATAGTTATAATTTGCAGATAGCCATCTGATCTTATTTGGATTTTAATCCAATTTTAAGCTGTATTTCAGTTGATTGTTGAATTTTATGTTTTAATGTAGTATACATTAAAACTTTAACTATATGGACAAAGGTCCGTATAGTTAAAGCTATGGTTTTCCCAGTAGTGATGTATGGAAGTAAGAGCTGGACCATAAAGAAGACTGATCGCCGAAGAATTGATGCTTTTGAATTATGGTGCTGGAGGAGACTCTTGAGAGTCCCATGGACTGCAAGAAGATCAAACCTATCCATTCTCAAGGAAATCAGGCCTGAGTGCTCACTGGAAGGGCAGATCCTGAAGTTGAGGCTCCAGTACTTTGGCCACCTCATGAGAAGAGAAGACTCCCTGGAAAAGACCCTGATGTTGGGAAAGATGGAGGGCACAAGGAGAAGGGGACGACAGAGGATGAGATGGTTGGACAGTGTTCTCGAAGCTACTAACATGAGTTTGGCCAAACTGCGGGAGGCAGTGGAGGATAGGCGTGCCTGGTGTGCTCTGGTCCATGGGGTCATGAAGAGTTGGACACGACTGAACGACAACAAAAATATTTTGATGTTAGCTGTCCTGAGCCCGGTTCTGGCCAGGGAGGGCAGGATATAAATAAAATTAATTATGATGATGATGACGATGGTGATGATGACTGCAATTTGAGGGATTGTAATTTTAGTTGTGTGCAGTGGGGTCGGGAGGAAATAAAATGGCAGAAGTACAGGGACTAATGAGGCAATTAGAGGTAGGCTGAGTTCAAAATAGTCTCAGTGACTCGGTAAAACAGCAGTGGCAGGTGATAAAATAATCATCTTGGCAGTGCTGAGGTAATTAATCTGTAATGGGAAAGGAAGCCATTGGCTCTGTTCAGACCCAAATGAAGGGAGCTGAAGGTCTTGATGAACGCTAAAATTCCACCATATTTCTCCACCACGGCACCTCTGCTGGTTCCTGCACTGTCCTTTGCGGTCCATCATACTAATATCTCTGAGGATGCTGTGAAATTAGACACATTCTCATTAGGCGAAACCTGGCCCAAATATTCGATTCAATTTGCACACAACAATGCTTTCTTTCTTGGGGGGTGGTGGTGGTGTGTGTTCTGTCAATGCATAATTAGGGCTGTCAACTGTAATCCGTTTAAATGGTGGATTAATCACACATAGTTTCAGTTGGCCTGCCAGTCAATTAGCGGGACCAATACTGAAGGCAAAATTTGAAGAAGAGGAAGAGGAAGAAGAAGAAGAAGAAGAAGAAGAAGAAGAAGAAGAAGAAGAAGAAGAAGAAGAAGACAATGACAGACTTGCCAGGTTGTGTCAAAAGCTAGGGGGTATTTTTCAGAATGAACAGGCTGTCGATCTCTTCCTAGCAACAAGAACTGTATTCCAGTCCCAGAAACACTGGACAGGGGTGCCATCTAGGGCGCTGTCAGGGATTTACTCCTTCCCTTGGACGTTGCTCATGAGTAACGACAAGGCTTTAGGTAAGCTAAAACTATTTATTGTCCATAATGGAATTACAGAGTCTCTGCAGCCATGACTGCTCAGTCAGTTTCAGTTTCTCGGAGTGGCGGGCTTTCGCACGCCCGCCAACACAACCAACGGCTTGGCACCCTAAAATGATGTCTGCGTCTCCTCCTATCCCCCCCCCAGCTCATCTTCCTGTCTGTGACTGACGTTGCTGGGTCTCTGCTCTGTCACCCCCAAGCCTGGCATCTCCCTCTCTTCCGGAGACATTTCCTGGCAGGGGCTGGAGGAGGAAGATGAATCTGTGGAGATTATGGGTGGCTGTTCTCTATAGCCCAGTGACCCCCCTTCCCTGGAGGAATCGCTATCTTCCCTCCCAGCTCTAGCTTGCTCCTCTCTCTCTCCCTGCTCCTCCCGAGTAGTCCCTCTTTCCCTGACAGGTGCCATCTAGGGGAGGGCGAGAGGCTGAGGGCCCACCATTTTTTCAAGGAGTGGGCTGGGCCCCCTTAGTATTCTGTGGCCTGCAGCGGGCCCCATCAGGCCTCCCTGCGGCTGTGGTGGACCTCACTGTCTCCTCATGCTGCATGACGTCACACACGTTGTGATGTCACGCATGCACTCCAGGTACCCCGAAAGTTGGGCACAGGTTGGGCACCTGTGATACTGGATTTGAACACCAGGGATGCGTATTTATTTTTTGTCTAATCATTTTGGCTGTGTTTGTAAGAGGAGGTGTCTTATATTCCTATTTCCTGTTTGGATGAAAAAGAGTTGAAATCTGGAAATAAGAACTTATTGATATACCACACATGCTGTTATGGAATATATACACACTAAGGTTTATATGATCTATTTGCTGATGGCAGGGTTGTAAAGAGGCAGCTGGTGGAAAATATTATGGGCAATTACAGAGTAATCTCAACTAGAGATCAATTGAGAACTAACGCAACAACGGGGGTCTATCTTGGACATATCTTGTAAGGAGAACAGGAAAGCGGTTTTGGAAATTGTATAAAAATTGAATCAATTCAGTAACGATTTGTAGTATTTTGGAAAATCAGTGAAATAATTGGCCAAAAAGAAAAACAAACTATTAAACCTGGCCACTTCCTTCTAGTAACAAGCGGCATTTGTTCCATATTCTAAGTTTCTTCACCATCCATACCTGCTACCTATGTTGAGGATTGTTAATATTAACACAATGGCTTTTAAAAATGCCCTCTGCTTGTTTATGCCTTTTGTTTGATATGTCACACTTAAGAGAAACTATGCCTTTCATCAGAATATAATTCTGAAACCTTATACTTTAGCCTTTCTGAATTAAAGAAACAATAACCAAGTTAAGCTCAACATATAGTAACCATGCAAGCTAGCATCACTATGGAGTGCCCTTTAAAACAAAATATAATTAGGACCCGCCCCCCGCTATAAAAAGCCAGCCAGCCAAGATAATATGCAGTCTCCAAATATTTTGACTAGCCCTGCTTTTAATGAAATGGCTGTGTTGTGTACATCAGTACACTTTGGTGCTATTCAATGAGCTTCAGTGCACTTCTATTAAACCAACAGAGAAGGGTTTGTTGATGGCTCTGGAGCATATGGGTAAAGTCCGTAACTCACCTGCTTTCTATGCAGAAGGCCAGAGGTTTCAATCCTTGGTATCTCCAGGTAAGGCTGGAAATATCCCCGGTCTTCATCCCTGAAGAGCTGCTGTCCGTCAGTGTAGGCAATACTAAGCTAGATGGACAGGATACACCTTGCTTCCCCCCCCACCCCCGTTTTCAGTTTAAATGAAAGTTTTAATGACCGTGTCCCTTGGAATATGGGAGAAGCTCTCCCAGTCATGCTAAAGCTGTTTGCACACTGCTTAGCACATTAAGTTGGGGGCATGCTAGCAGATAAATAGAAATTTGCCCTTAAAGTATTATTCACAATCCGTGCATTGTTCATCAGACACCTTTTATTTCTGTGGGGGTTTTCTCCAGTCTTCTCAGGGCCTTCCCTGCCATAATGCACCTGACATAAACTAGTCATTGTTGTAACTTTTGGCCAGCCTGGCATTATTGATTTCTGTTTTAAGAGGACAAAGCTCACTTCTGCAGCCAGTGAAGAAATCACCCATGAGGGTTATCTGTATTGCTTTGTGTGTCATCCAGACAATAAAAACCAGCTATTTCCATTCCTCTCCAAGCTAATCAGTTATTGTCTAATCACCTTTAATTTAAGAACCCATCAGTACTCTGGAGGGAGCTGGTCAGGCTAACCTGGCGAGCTGGACTGACTAATAGCACAGCGCAGAGAATGCTTCATTTGACTCAACCTACTTAAAAAGGAGAAGGGAAAGAGTAAGCTTTCTTGATTAGCTCATCAAGAGCCTACTTCTTGCAGTACTTGGGGCAATTTAAGATATTGGAGGGGTTTCTATGACCATCACTGCCATGCATTCAAAGGATGCACAAAGGAGTTTCCTGGCTGTCCCCCAGGAATGCTTGAGAAGGGGTACTACAGATGAATATAAAGCTAATCTGAGGGAGAGGAATGTGGACCAATCAGGATCTGCCCTTACATCAACAAACTCTGTGGGTGTTTCTCAGTATGCATGCATAGTTCTTTTCAGGGGCGGGTGGCATCCATTGGGACTGGCAGGGTGTAAGGCTGGAGGCTAACAGTAGGTGGAGCCAGAGGCAATGAACAGGCTCCTCTCCTCTCCCTCCCTGCTGAGTCCTACATGGACAACACTGAGTCTGAGGAGGTGTCAGGGGTGGGCACCCAAAGCAGATCAGTAATAACTCACATGACATCAGTGACGTTGACTATTTATTCAAAGAAAGAAACAGCCCAGGAGGCCGGGCCTAGTGAGCACAGCAACTCTCTCTGGTAGATATTGCTCCAATGAGGCAGTTGTGAGGACTGAAGGTCCCTGCCTTCCCACAGTTGCCTAACCCTCCCCTGGGTCCTTCCCAAGGAACCTGAGACTCCATGAACATGTTTGTCTCTGCCGCCACCCTCTTCATCCCTCTTCTGGACTTGGGAAACCAGGGGAACCTGGTCACCGCAGGAGGGGCAGACATCCTGGCTTCTTCAGCAGCCTGTCTCAGCTCAACCTCTTGGCCCAGCACTTCTCCAGCTCTGAACTGCCCTCTGCCACAGCCGCTTCCTGCTCACTAAACCCAGTTTCCTCTTCAGCTTCTGACACATCCGCCTCCTCTCAGTCTTCTCTCTCTTCTCCCTCTTACCACCAATCCCCTGGATCTGAGCCTTCTTCCTTTGGGGGCTCCCATGAGGGTTCCCCAGCTGGTGCTTCCCACCATTCCTCTCAATCCAGCCAGTCTGTGACAGGAAGAGGAAGTGGATGGCCAAGAACAACCCCCTGGACTAGATATAAATAAGAAGGCAGGTCAGTGGTGGGTAGCTGAACGTCGACTGTGATTCATAAGGCAGTGGCTCATTTCCTTGAAGGACCTGCCTCCAGTGGCTTCTTCTCGTGCATGCCAAATGTGTTGGGGAATGGCTGCTGGGTGCATGAGCAATGGAGAGTCCTCACGTGTCTTTTTAATGCTTGGGCAGGGTCATGGGGGGCACCTATTCTCAGATATTGCTTGGTCCATGTCACAAGCTATAGGTGCTGCAGTGTTCAGTAAAAAAGGTAAAGGTAAAGGACCCCTGGACAGTTAAGTCCAGTCAGAGGCAAGTATGGGGTTGTGGCGCTCATCTCGCTTTCAGACTGAGGGAGCCGATGTTTGTCCGCAGACAGCTTTCCGGGCAACGTGGCCAGCATGACTAAACCACTTCTGGCACAACCTGTCAACCTGACATCGTGATGGAAACCAGAGCACACGGAAACACCGTTTACGTCCCGGCCGCAGCAGTATCTGTTTATCTACTTGCACTGGTGTGCTTTCGAACTGCTAGGTTGGCAGGAGCTGGGACAGAGCAACAGGAGCTCACTCCGTTGCACAGATTGGAACCGCCGACCTTCCAATCTGCAAGCCCAAGAGGCTCAGTGGTTTAGACCACAGCGCCACCCGCGTGTAGGGATAATGAAACTATGTGAGTGGGACCAGTGAACTGAGGTGGTGGTAGGAATCCTCCCCGCCAGATTGTTACCCTGTATCCCAGTGAGTGCTACTCACATGGGAAAGACCGAAGTGATGGACTGCAACCCACATCACGGTCACAGTGTTGCCACAGGAGCTCTGCAACATGAGATTCCACCACACAGAAGTGGCAGCGATGAGGGTAATCAACATCTCTGCATGGGAAAGGACTTTTGCTTGCACACAGAAATAGTGGACTTTTTAATAATAAAAAAACCCACGACACCGTGCATTTCTCCTTCCCTTTGAGTTTGATTTGTTGTGCTGGCACTGAAAGAAATGATTGACAAGTGGGAGATTACCTTTCCACCACAGCGCACAGAAGTGTCAATCGTGTTCATTTTCTCAGACCCATTTAACCCGCCATCAAATGGTTGGACTTGCTTCACTCTGCATCAACAGCTAAGGAGAGCTGGCCATTTTCATGCAAAGAAAGATTATTTTCTTTTTTTGAGGGGGGGATATTATTTTTGGTTAAACAAACACATACCAGCTCTCACTTGCCATCCACTGCTAACAATCTGTTCACATTTTTCTAAAGCTGTGATTACAGGCTTTTGGTTGTTGGGTACACAGCTCCAGAATTATTGCAAAGTACTTATCGTATGGTAGATCACAACATGATCAGGAACCTTGTCGGGATGGGAACAAAGCTTCTACATCACTGCACACAATTAATATAATTGCTTTGGCATAGGTGCAGTCAGAACCTGGCGGACTAAGCAGGGATTTGTAGAGCAACGCTGAATTTTCATATTTCAGGAGGGTGGCATGATGCAACCACCAAAGTCACCCTCCTGAAAAATCAACACCCCCCCCCCCCCCGAGCAACACAGAGTGCCATCTCTCCCATTTCTTTGGCAATTTGACCATGCGAGAGGAAAGGATTTGCTATGTTTCATACCCGAGATTTCCTCTTTTGAAATTGCAGGCTGCTCTTTGAAGAAGGCAACCAGCAGCAGGATCTTCCTAGTCTCTTGGTAGGATCTTGCCAACAGAGGTGGAGAGCTACAGACGCTCGTGTGGTAAGAAGCAGCTCACTAGGTGGGGTGGAGCTGCTGTGCTGGCTTCCCAGCAGGTGGGTCTTGGTTGCCTGCTGGGAGGGGGGAAGGCAGCGGCAGAGGCTGGGAGGTCAGCATAGTGCAAATGCACCAGCAGGAGTGTTGGACTGGCTCTGCTGATGTGTCCACACCGTAGCAACCTTCCTTTCAACTGCCTTGCACCTCTCCTATGTATTCATGTTCCTTTATTTCGGGGGTCTACTCTGAGTCACAATGACAAACCTAGACAACATCTTAAAAAGCAAAGACATCACCTTGCCGACAAAGGTCCGTATAGTTAAAGCTATGGTTTTCCCAGTAGTAATGTACGGAAGTGAGAGCTGGACCATAAAGAAGGCTGATCGCCGAAGAATTGATGCTTTTGAATTATGGTGCTGGAGGAGACTCTTGAGAGTCCCATGGACTGTAAGAAGATCAAACCTATCCATTCTTAAAGAAATCAGCCCGGAGTGCTCACTAGAAGGACAGATCCTGAAGTTGAGGCTCCAGTACTTTAGCCACCTCATGAGAAGAAAAGACTCCCTAGAAAAGACCCTGATGTTGGGAAAGATGGAGGGCACAAGGAGAAGGGGACGACAGAGGATGAGATGGTTGGACAGTGTTCTCGAAGCGACTAACATGAGTTTGGCCAAACTGCGGGAGGCAGTGAAAGATAGGCGTGCCTGGCGTGCTCTGGTCCATGGGGTCACGAAAAGTCGGACACGACTGAACGACAACAACTCTGAGTCAAACCTAGTTGAAAACTGCCCCATGAGTCTGCTCTGAGGAGGACTAGCGTTGGATATAACCCTATACCCATATACTTAAAAAAGAAAAACAATCCTGAGATTCTTAGATCACCAAATTACCCCAATACCTCATGGGCAGCTTCTGCAGCACCTGAGGTCTTTCTCTGTGTGCCCCTCTGAGAGAGGTTCAGAGGGTGGCAATGAGAAAACAGGCCTTTTCTGTGGCACAGAATTCCACAAGGAAGTTTGCTTGGTGCTGACCTCACCAGTCAATTTTTTTTAATATTAAATGGGCAGCACTGATGGTCTCTACTGGTATCCTTAATACAACAAACAGGAAGCGAGCCAACTCCTTACAATAACCAACTAAAGGATGGAAATATCTATGTTTACACGTTACATGTTGTCTGTTATGTGTGTTTTCTGTTAAGTGTATGTGTGTCTGTTCCTTGTGTCATTTTGTCTTCCTTCAGTGAGCTTTAAAAGGCCAGAGAGAAACCCAGAAATAATTTCAAAAAAATCCAGTCTGAGAGCCTGTATGTTAGAGATCTTGGCTTCCCTTGAAGTAAATAAGAGATGTACTCGAGGTTTAGAAATGTTTAAGGGATTTGTGTTTAAAATTGGCCACAACATCCACAGACTGCCTTTCTTAAGTGTACATAGTTTAAAACTGCAAGCTTGCTTCACATTTTTAGTTTAAAGAAACCATGTTGGACCTGATCAACTTAAACATGGTGTGTTTTTAACATGCGATTGCGAGCTGCCCAGAGTGGCTGGGGAAACTTGGCCAGATGGGTGGGATATACATAAATAATAATAATAATAATAATAATAATAATAATAATAATAATAATAATAATAATAATAATAATAATAATTATTATTATTATTATCATCATCATTCCTATGTGGCAACTTTTTCTCTGGATGATGACTTTGAGTATTTGTTATTTACATTTTACTTTTAGAGATTTCATATTTGTATTTTTGTTGATTTTTAAAAATGTATTTCATACTCTATTACTGTAATTCACTTTGGCATACCCTCATGGGCATAGCTGGGGGGTGGGAGGCAGCTGCCACCCCCATTAAGTTAATAAATAAAAATACTTGACTATAAGTAGAAATTGTAGAAAGATTTTGACAGACTTTTCTGAGTCAAAAGGAAGTAATTTAAAACAACAGTTGTTGAGACATTTCATCCTGAATATGCTAGACCAGTGTTTCTCAAACTTGGGTCTCCAGGTGTTGTTGGACTACAACTGCCATCAATGCCTAGCTAGCAGGACCAGTGGTCAGGGATGATGGGAGCTGTAGTCCAACAACATCTGGGGACCCAAGTTTGAGGAACACCGTGCTAGACAGAGCCAGACAGAGGATGGTGACAGGTGGGGGTCCTGCCCCACTAACCTCCCTAGCTGCCTATTGTGGCTGGGGAAACCCAGCCAGGTGGGTAGGGTATAAAACAACAACAAAAAATCCTAGCAAAAATGAGTAACCGACTAACCAGCTAAATTCTGTGCTCTAATACCAAGTGCCAAGGCTTTGCCTCATTCCGTTTCAGAAAACCACGCCAATTAATAAAGATAACCAAGACCCAACAATCACCCCCAAGGCAAAGTCAGCAAACCTGTTCCCAATCCCACCTTGCGTCGTAACCAAAAACCTCTCTTGCCCTTGGGAACCGCAGAACAGAACATGCTGTTCCATTTACATGCGGCTGCTGGAGACACCTTTTAAATAAACAGCAATGTTGACACCATCTACTGTCCAGCATGGAGGCACAAGCCACTTCGGCGGCATTCGAGCTTCACCGAGTGCCAAGAACTTCAGGATTGCCGCCAGAAAAGGGGCCATGCCAGCAGTTAATTGAATAGGCCTTCTATTTTGCAGTCTGCTAACAGCTACCTGTGCGCACATAGGCAGGATTCAGGTTTTAAGCAGCGGGGAGCGTTATAGTGATTGCCAAAATTCCCCAGGGGCAAAACTCCACCACCTTATAGGTTATTTATAAGGAGTGAACAGTCCCTAGCTTCAACATGGAATAAACATTTTTGCTCTGCTATGGTGGGAGGTGGTAAGAGGTTGGAGCTCATCGTTCTGGGATGAAGGAGCTAAACAGAGAGCTGTTACCATGTAGTGCTGGGTCATTAATGGGACACCTGCAGAGGCCTTCTCTGACAGCCACAGGGCCCGCTTCTCCTGCTGAAATTAAATTGTGCCAATAGGATAGGTTATGCGCTTCATTTCTCTCTGTGTCTCTCTCTTTGTGTATGTGTGTGTGTGTGTGTGTGTGTGTGTGTGAGAGAGAGAGAGAGAGAGAGAGAGCTTCTCTCATTTGCAAATCATAGATTATATTTATCTGTGCTCTTCATCCTTGCCAAACTCTCAGAACTCTTTAATTAAGGAACTATGTGCCTGCATGTTGGGCGCTGAATAAAGCCAATGCTTGGAATAAAGCCAGTGTGGTGTAGTGGTTAAGAGCAGTAATCTGGGGAACCGGGTTCGCGTCTCCACTCCTCCGCATGCAGCTGCTGGGTGACCTTGGGCTAGTCACACTTCTCTGAAGTCTCTCAGCCCCACTCACCTCACAGAGTGTTTGTTGTGGGGGAGGAAGGGAAAGGAGAATGTTAGCCGCTTTAAGACTCCTTCGGGTAGTGAAAAGCGGGATATCCAATCCAAAGTCTTCTTCTTTTCTTCTTCTTGGAACTCCTTCGTTGTTTTTGCTTAATGAACACACGACAAAGGAATATTGTTTCCATTTCAGGTTTGTCTCAGTATGCGTTGCCCAGGTTTGCAGAGATGAAGGCAATCAGTAGTGATTTGCCCCCTCTATAATATTAGCATTGGTCATAGAAGATCACTGAGTTGGAAGGGACCCTGAGGGTCATCTTGTCCAACCCCCTGCAATGCAGGAATATGCAGCTGTCCCATACGGGGATCGAACCTGCAACCTTGGTGTTACTGACACCATGCTCTAACCAACGGAGCTATCCACAGGTGCCCATAGGATCAAGAAAGGTTGGCAATCCCTGGTGTAGTGGATAGTATGCTGATCTTCAAGGTAAGGTTTAAAATAACTATTTCGAAGCTCCAAACTTCCTCTCGGCCTGCTGCTTTCTACCAGGGAAAATCTGCAAATGTCTTGGACACCCAACTTGCCCCAGCCAGTGTGACCAATGGCCAGGAACGATGGGAGCTGTAGCTCAGCACCATTTGGAGGGCTCCTGGTTTGAGGAAGGGCTACTGAACACCATAGTAAAGGCGAAATGCCAGCACCTGGCTATCTTTCTAAAAGGGAGCAGGTGGCACTGTGGTCTAAACCACCAAGCCTCTTGGGCTTGCCGATCGGAAGGTCGGCAGTTCAAATCCGCATGGTGGGCCGAGCTCCCCGTTGCTCTGTCCCAGCTTCTGCCAACCTTGCAGTTTGAAAGCACACCAATGCGAGTAGATAAATAGGTACCACTGAGGCGGGAAGGTAAACGGCATTTCCATGTACTCTGGCTTCCGTCATGGTGTTCCGTTGCACCAGAAGGGGTTTAGTCGTGCTGGCCGCATGACCTGGAAAGCTGTTTGTGGACAAACACCGACTCCCTTGGCCTGAAAGCGAGATGAGCGCCGCAACCCCATAGTCAAATTCGGCTGGACTTAACCTTCCAGGGGTCCTTTACCTTTTACCTTAGCTTCCTAAAAATGAAGCTTTTTTGTCCCCTGTAGCTAACAAATGAAGAGGGAGGGGCATTTCAGGTGGTGCTCCTTTTTCCTATCGCCTTTCATCAGATCTTGAGGGAATGCTGTCTACTCTTGTATGTGTTCTTACACACACACACACACACACACACACACACACACATACGGTAGCCTGTGTGAGTTGGCATGGTAACACCCTCTTGCTAAGTTACTAGCATGTACAGTTCAGGTCCCGATCAGCAATTACATTGTCAAAAGCCTCCAAGAATGTGTGTGGAAAGTGCTGCTCATTAAGTAGCTTAATCTCTTTAGAGGAAGGGGTAGGAATGGGTCTCGTATTCCAGGAGCACCAAACAGTCCTCCGTTGAAAGGAATCGCCTTTGTGAAGGACTCAGCAGGCGTGTGTGTGTGTGTGTGTGTGTGAAGTTATTAAGCCCCCATCGGGCCGCACATTCATCGCTGAGAGGCGCAGGGAAAATATATTGTGAACTGCATGGCTGTGTGGGTTGCGGAGAGGCGCGTGTTGCATGCGTTTTCTGTGAATATTCACCACTGGATTCAGGCTTCTTGGGGCTTGGCCACTCTCCCTCTTGCCCAAAAGAATCGCTGGAGTCGGTGGTCCTCAACTGCGGGTCAGCAGCCTGATTCTGCATGCAAACCAATGGATGGAAGAGTTTCACCTAACCCCTCCATCCTACTAGGCTGTTCCTCCAATTCGTATGGGAAAGTGTGTGGTGGTGGTGGTACAGAGATGTACACAATCAAGTTTGTGTAGGCTTTGTCTCCTTGGAGAAAATGCCATAGATTTTTTTTAAAAAAAAATTGGTAAAAATAAAAAGCCCCGTTTATTTCCTCCCCCCTTTTTTTTTTTGCACGAACCCCGTCTCGTAATGCAAGGAGCAAGCTTAATTTCCCCCCGTGATTCATCTGATTAATGGTGCCTCCTCCTGCCAGTTTTGAATGGTGAGTATTTAATCCTATTTAACTCCCGGGACCTGGTGTGTCATTAGAAGACTAAAAGGCATGATGCGCCAACCAGATGGTGATTCAAAGCGATCGTGTGGGAGGCAAACAAAAGCACGTTTGAATTTCTCTTCGCTTAATGATTATTCCATTTCAAAGCAGCGGGGCCTCGTCCGCACAAGAACATGGGGGCAAGGCCACCCTCCCACCGCACCGTCGTGCAGAAGCGGCGCTGGATCAAGGACCGCATGGAGTGACTTAGGTGCGGCAAATGCAGTTATCTGCTTTGCTGGCAAAGATGCTTGCCGCATCTCCAAAGGACGGAACAACACAGAGAAGGAAATGAGGCAACAAAGCCATCCCTGTTACAATGCCCATCTGAGCATGGAAGTGGAGGAGGAAATCAAAAGATGAAACTCTTGCTTCTGGGCCTTTTGAATAAGAGTATCCCAGAGCAGAAGGCTTCTGGGTTAAGAGCACAATGGTGTGGGGCAGCCACCCCCCAAACTCGGACCTCCAGCTGTTTTGGGACTACAATTCCCATCATCCCTGACAACTGGTCCTGTTAGCTAGGGATGATGGGAGTTGTAGTCCCAAAACAGCTGGAGGGCGGAGTTTGGGGGTGCCTGGTGTGGGGATTCTCAGTGGCATAACAACTCCTGCCAGTGCCCGGGGCGGACCAAAGTTGTTCAGCTTTTTGTAGGAAATAGAAGTTGTTCAGCTTTTTTTTTAGGGGAGCCACAAAAGTTATTGAGCTTTTCCGGGATAAGTCACCAAAACTTCAGTAGCGGGCAGCACTCCACCCCTCTGCAAGCTGGCTAAGGTAAGGCCATTAAGGAACAATACAGGGCCATTGAGGGCCATTGTCAATGCATGAGAACAGTCCTCCCCGCCCCCCTGCTCCCTGAGGTGTGAACAGAGAGGGGAGTGGTCTGGAAGGTTGCCAGGTAACGGGGTTTAAAGTGATACGAAAAGAGAGTCTTGAGCAAGGGTGATTGGGAAGAGGAAGGAAAGAAGACCAGGATCCATCTTGGGCAGGTTGGCTGAAGACTGACTGCACTGCTGTAGGGGACAAGCTCCTCTTGAAATGACCATGCTGAAATATCTGGACTCCCTCCATGCAGACTGAAGGCATAAATAGGTGAAGGAACCGTATTTCTTAAAGCTAAGACAGTTTCTGCTGTGTCTCCATTCTCCAAAGGACCACAGACCCTGAGTGAGTGCCTGGGGCCCCATGGGCTTTTGCCACTGCTCGGCAGAGAGACGGGGAGGCACCCAACTTTTGTAAAAAATACATCAGGTCATGTGGCCATGGCTTCTCCCATCTCATTTTCCCATGGCATGTTTGCCCGTCCTGAAGCATCCCACCTGCGGGAGCTATTCTTCCCCCACACACACAATGCATGAGAAGAGTAAGTGGAAGTAGACTAAGGTTCTGCGCACACCCAGTGCGCTCCCGCTGCTGGTTTTTGAAGCGGCACACACATGACTTCCGGCACAACCCATGTCGATCCTATCATTTCTTAAGAAATGCTGCTTGATGTGTTTTTCTTCAAACCAGCTTCAACCTGACGAGAGAACGTAAGCCACACACTCACTATGAAGTTAAGCCAGATGTGCACATATGAGAGAGCCGCTGCGTGTGCACAGATGACTGCTCCGCTTCTGGGGTGCAGGGTGCTGCAGGGGAGGGGCAACCAAACAGGCAATGTGAGCTGGGGGAAGACACCTCCTCCTCTTCCCTGCAGTGTATATCAAGGTGGAAATATGACTTGAAACGCAGTGGCAGAAACCAAACAACCTTGCTGCATCTTAAGCCGCTAATGCGTGCATAGCCTGTGGGTGCCAGGAAGTGCCATGAGCCATGGCAGTACCATCCATTGTAACTCTAAACAGCGGCAACTGGTGCCCGTTGGGCTTTGTGGGGCAGAATTCGGGTGCCCAAGCCAACACACCGGTTCTCACTGCATTTTCAGCAGGATAATTTAGTGATGAAATTCCACAGGCAGTTTTGCTCTGTGACTGTTGCGATAGCAGGACCTTCTGTGAAGGTTTTCTTGCCTCTCATGTGCAGCAGAGGGGTTCCTTTCCCACCTGAGATATTGAGAGAGACGGAGAAATTACCACACAATTTGTTCGAACATTCAGTCGTGTCCGAGTCTTCGTGACCCCATGGACCAGAGCACGCCAGGCACGCCTATCCTTCACTGCCTCTTGCAGTTTGGCCAAACTCATGCTAGTCGCTTCGAGAACACTGTCCAACCATCTCATCCTCTGCCATCCCCTTCTCCTTGTGCCCTCCATCTTTCCCAACATCAGGGTCTTTTCCAGGGAGTCTTCTCTTCTCACGAGGTGGCCAAAGTACTGGAGCCTCATGAGAAGAGAATGCTAACAGTGGAGAACCACACAGTTAGCATTCGTTAAACCAAAACCGTCCACACGGTCCACCTCTCCACCAACCATCCTCTTCAGGCACAATCATCATATCCTGCCTGCTCTTTTCGTCATCCATGGTTGCCAAGGGAATATCGTGTTTCTGAGTTGAAATCTGAAGTTGTCTAGCGGCTTCAGAAATCCTCTGCTTGGAGCGATATCGCAATTTTTCAAATGAACGCCCTGCTGGCGATCTTTCCGGTGCCACATGGTTCGGATGGCATTAATTTGGCCAAAGGACAGAAAAATGAAAGTGCTGCTATTTGCGCTCTGGGCGCCCGATACTTATCTATCACAGTTTGACAGCCAGGCTTCTATTTAAGGATCGGTGCTGAAGGGAACGGCATCTCTGGGGAGACTTTCTAAATGGGTCATTCTTGATCTCATATACAGTGGTACCTCTGGTTACGGACTTAATCCGTTCCGGAGGTCCGTTCTTAACCTGTAACTGTTCTTAACCTGAAGCACCACTTTAGTTAATGGGGTCTCCCGCTGCCGCTGTACCGCCAGAGCACGATTTCTGTTCTTATCCTGAAGCAAAGTTCTTAACCTGAAGCGTTATTTCTGGGTTAGCGGAGTATGTAACCTGAAGCGCATGTAACCTGAAGCATATGTAACCCGAGGTACCACTGTGTATGTGTGTGTGTGTGTGTGTGTGTGTGTGTGTATATATATATATATATATATATATATATATATATATATATATCGGAGTTGTCACTGCAGCTTGACAAAACCTGGACCTCAAGCAAGATTTTAGGTGTCCAGCCAGGTCGAATTTCAGGGGGATCAACCCATGGCTCTTTCTCATTCTGGGAGGCTTCCTGCCACATGGATGTCTCAAGAGGGGCTTTACAGAGGCCTGTGAACATTCACCACCAGCATGTGCTAGTGCAGGATTTAGCAACATGGCACCCTTTAGGTCTTCTGCTGGCACCTACAAAGCCTCTGAACACCCTCCACACTGCCCCCTTGGCAGCGGCTCCATCTCGTCCTCAGGATTGTGTGTGCTAGTTTAATTCAGGGGAGGAAGCTCCACTGAGGTCCATGGATTGCACCCTGACTATATCTCACGTCGGGGGGATCGTGTCCATGTTAGAATATTATTTGATCATTAATAACAAAAGATCAGCAGTGGAAAAGAGTGAGCTGGTTTGACCAGGAATCCAGTAATAATAATAATAATAATAATAATAATAATAATAATAATAATAATAATATCATTTATACCCTTCCCATCTGGCTGGGTTTCCCCAGCCACTCTGGGTGGCTTACAAGATACAGTGGTGCCCCGCTAGACGAAAAACTCGCTAGACAAAAAACTCACTAGACGAAAGGCATTCGCTAGCGGAAGGCTGTCTCGCAAGACGAATTTGTCAATGGGCTTGCCTCGCAAGACGAAAAAATTGCCGATTCCCCCCCCCCATCAAATTGCTCTTCCCCCGTTGGTGCTTTTGGTGCTTCGCAAGATGAAATTTTCGCTATACGACAGCACTCGCAGAACGAATTAATTTCGTCTTGCGAGGCACCACTGTATCTAAAAACATAATAAAACATCAAACATTTAAAACTTCCCAATACAGGGCTGCCTTCAGATGTCTTCTAAAAGTCAGATAGTTGTTCATTTCCTTCACATCTGACGGGAGGGCATTCCACAGGGCGGGTGCCACTACCAAGAAGGCCCTCTGCCTGGTTCCCCGTAACTTCACTTCTTGCAGTGAGGGAACCAGCAGAAGGAGGAGGAGGACCTCAGTGTCCGGGCTGAGCAATGGCGGTGGAGACATTCCTTTGGGTATACTGGGGCTGAGGCTAGTATGAAGAATCTAGCTGCTAAGAAGAAACTGCCCAATTTCTCTCTTGTAGTTCACTTTTTCCTCCCTGACAATAACCTTTATTTGGTGCTTCTTTCCCCCCCAACAGACGGCTGTTAATATATTTATATGCCACCCATCCCACTGGGTTGCCTCAGCCTCTCAGGGAGGCTTCGAACAAATCATAAAACCACAGTAAAACACCAAACATTTCCCTATACAGGGCTGCCTTCAGGAATGGTCACGAACGTTCAGGTATGATGGGAGTTATAGTATAGCCCCATATGGAGGGCAGCTGGCTCCCCATTCAGCTTCATCCAAGAGTGCGCCAAGCTCTCTCACCACCCCCTCATAACTCTCCCACGGAAAACCTAGCGCCTGAAAGCGAATGGTGCCCTTTATATTTCCTTACGCCGCAATTCCAGTTACCTTCCAGGAGAATTCAGTTCTTTTGAAGCTCACACAATATGTACCACTCTGCCATTAGTGTTCCAGGAACATCTATCCGAGGAGGTCAAGCACGGGGTGCAACATGAAGTCTTCCCCAAGGGTATGTGGAGGATCAAACTTGAAACCCCGCTTTAGAAAACAAAACAGATAAGGGACACAACGGAACTTGGTTCTTCTGAAATTGACATTTTAGTCATAAAGCCTGGGTAAGCATTCAGGGTTTCAGAATGGGGGCGAGAGTGAGCAGGGGCGACTTAAGCATCAGCTCTGATGTGGTTCGTGAAGAAATGAAAAGGGATAAAAAGAGTTTTCACACACACACACACACACACACAAACTTTTGTGCAATGTTTCTAAGAAGGAACTTGTGAATGGAGGGCATGCAAGGCTGCAGATGTAAAAGCAGCTTGCATTCTTCAGCATATTATGTCTCTGCATCTTTATTGGTATAATTTATTGTTAATTATGAGGAGGTGGTTTAATGTTATTGTATACTGATTAAGATGCTTTCAATTATTTTTTTGTGACTATTCAAATGTTGTCATTTTTTCGTAATTAAATCACTCTCTTGATGTTGTAAGACACCTTGAGTAGGGTTTAACTGTGAGAAGAAAAACATACAAAGAAATTCTGATCACTGCTGGTGGAAGCGGCACATCTACCACCACCCTACCACCCGAGTGTAGGAATGGATTTTGGCACTAGGAGAAGATATATTGTTTGGCTACTATCTTTCCTTGCTCACTTTAGTGAGATCCGCAGAGAACCATCCTTTGCAGCTCAAACTTTGAAGCCAAGTCAAGGTTGATTTAACCTTCTAGAAACAATAATCCAGGATGCTTTGCGGCAGACTGGATTCTCCTTGTGTTAGCCCTTTCCTCCCCCTTAAAAACAACTGCACACACATGGTTTTGTGAAAAAATAAAAGTAGTGTTTACTTACATAAACTAGGTCTTGAAGAACCAATCACAGTAGCAAAATGAAGGCAGGTTTAAAACTATTATCTAAGTTAAAAAAAAAGTACAAAATGTAAATTCGAAAATGGTGTCTGAGATGCAGAGCTCAGACATGCATGTGTGGTCAGCTTGGAAGCATAATGAAGAAAAAGAGAGATGTCCAGGCAGGAAGGAAGTATGCAGTGTTACAGCTTCCTGCCAAGGCAGACAAAGGAAGTGATCTCACAGAGTTCTCTCTAGCAAATTTTGCGGGAAAGCTCTGTGAGCCTCACCATCTCCATGTGCTTATCTGGCGAAACATGATTTGTTAGTTTGACTGCAATAATGTCCCACACAATTTTCAAGAGTTGTTGAAGCAAATTTTCAAGATGACAAAGTTAAGTTTGCATGGCAAGAGGGGGGGGTCAGCTATCCTTAGCAAGAATGGCTAATGTTCAGGAATAATGGGAGTTGTAGTCCAACAGTACTTGAAGGGGTGCAGGGCTACATGCTCACTGCTCAACAAGACGTATTCACACCACAAAGTCCTATGACACCATTGTAAACAGACAAGGCAACCCCAAAGAAATCTGGGAGTGGTAGTTTGTTCAAGGTGTTGAGAGTTATTAGAAGTTCCTCACCCCCCTCCCAGACTCACAATTCCCAGAGTTCCCTGGAAAGAGGGATCGATTGTTAAACCACTCTGGGAATTGTAGCACTGGGAGGGGACTAGGGGTTTATAACAACTCTCAACACCCTTAACAAACTACAGCTCCCAGAATTCTTTGGGGGAAGCCACGACTGTTTAAAGTGGTATCACATTACTTTAAATGCATGATGTGGATGTGACCAAAGACAGGATGAAAGAAATCTGCTTTAAACATCTCTCCTCGTCAAGCAGACAGAAATGTATTTTCTGGTGAACTTCTGAATTATGAGCAAGAATCCCTGTTACAGTAAAAATAGTTCTTATTTTCTGGGGCCGTGCAGCCTACTTACCACAGAGCAAATGCTTGGTGTTTGCTGAGTTGCAGCCAGGAAAAGGTCTGCCCTTTTTCTGAGCGCGCAGAATGTAAATGTAAATAATGTCCTTTGGCAAGGAATAGCCATGCGGTTTCCATTCGACATCTGTGGAGGACAGTGGTGGCAACTACTGGAAAGCACTCCTGAGCGAAACGAAAGGCCACAGGCATGGACAAAGGCTTACAAGGATCAGGCCCCAAGTAATTGGATGCATTAAAAAATAATGGTGTGCTCTGCTGAGCTGGCTTAATAGGGAACTGATGAGGGTGACATTTAGCAAAGAAACGAAAATTGATAAATAGCCTTGGATCACACAGAATATGTCTCTGTTGGAGTCCTCACCTGTTTGCCGTTTCACTCCCTAAAGCCAGCTACGCGTGTAGCTTCTGTGCCTTCTATACTGACAGGTTCATTTTAAGAATCATAGAATTGTGGAGTTGGAAGGGACCTTGAGGGTCATTTAGTCCAATGAGGGATGGCCCAAGATCTGAGGCGGACCCCAAAATGGCGACGGGGAAGAAGGGTGAGGAAAGATCTACCTCAGGAACAAGGCGGGAAGAACAGCTTGACATCAGGATCCTGTTGCCCTGGTGGATCTTGCCACCTGAGGCAGTCACCTCACCGTGCCTCATGGCTGGGCCGGCCCTGAGTCCAACCCCCGGCAATACAGGCAAGATGCAGTGTTGAATTTGTAGAAGATGCGGCACCATAGCCTGCCAACCAGGTACCGGCCAGATATTTTGGCCTGCAGCTTCTATCAGAGCCAGCCATCCTGTTCATGATGCCAGCCAGCCATGTCCTTTCCCAAGCTACACCATTCCATCCCCCTCCGCTTGCCAATAGCCAGGCTGTGTCCCATGTCCACTGAGCATGCACAGTCTTCATTGGTCGGTCTTTGGCAGTGTCAGATTTGGGGCGGTGAGAAGATCCATGATTGAGATGATCCATTTTGGAGTGCCAAACTTTGGCCTTGCCTAGGGCACCAACTCTGTCCCTGTTGTTTTGTCCCCTCCTAGGTTTCCTTCTGCAAACCTTGCTTCTCTCTCAAATGTGGCGATGCCTTTCTTTCTGGTTCATGGAAGGTGCTAATTTGATGAATAAAGGATCTTCCTATTCCTATCTAGTAGAGAAGGGTTGCCTAATCAAGTTGACTTGACCAGATCAAAGATTCTGTTCTGAATCTGTGTATAGCATAGAGATGCATGCCATATGCTGTGCACACAACTAGATCTTTATAACACATTCCTTCCCTCAAAGAATTATGGGCACTGTAGTTTACCCTTCAGAGAGTTGCTATTCACAGAAAGGCTTAAAAAACTACAGTGCCAAGAATTATTTGAGGGGTGGGAATATGCTTTCAAAGCTTATTGAAAGTTGCTTGGAGTTGCTGCATGGCAAAAAAGGTGACCAATAAATTAAATAATATCCCCTATTGTGACTGAAGCCATGGCTGCTGCTGCTGCTGCTTCTTCTTCTTCTTCTTCTTCTTCTTCTTCTTCTTCTTCTTCTTCTTCTTCTTCTCCTCCTCCTCCTCCTCCTCCTCCTCCTTGCATGGTAGCCTTGAGGGCATTCACAGTGCGTGTATATTTGCAACTGAAATTATTGAAGTGTACTTTTGCCCTTTTGTGCTGCAGGGTTACGTTCTTGATTACATAATCTGTACAAGTCAGGCAAACCCTTTCCATGTTATCGGTGCATCCGCATAGCCCTCCAGGTGTCATTCAGCTACAACTTCCCTGACCGCTGGGCCATACCGGTTGGAGCTGATCCTTATAGGATAGCCAAATAGAACCTTCATGTTCGGGTGCAGTCTACTTTTATTTAGGTATTTACTTCATACAATTTATATACCTCTTGACTGTGAAAACAAACAAACCTCAGAGTGGTTTACCATGAAAACATTCAAATTATAATTAAAATTGGCAATGAGCTAAAAAAGAACCAAACAGGTGAAAGTACATGTGAAAATTTTACATAGCTGAAAAGCAGACGCTATGAGCAATTAGCAGCAAAATACATGATGGGTGACACCTGGCTTGAGAGCAGTACATGTGAAAAGGATCTAGGAGTCTTGGTAGACCATAAACTTGACAAGAGTCAACAGTGTGATGCAGCAGCTAAAAAAGCCAATGCAATTCTGGGCTGCATCAATAGGAGTATAGCATCTAGATCAAGGGAAGTAATAGTACCACTGTATTCCGCTCTGGTCAGACCTCACCTGGAATACTGTGTCCAGTTCTGGGCACCACAGTTCAAGAAGGATACTGACAAGCTGGAACTTGTCCAGAGGAGGGCAATCAAAATGGTCAAAGGCCTGGAAACAATGCCTTATGAGGAACGGCTTTTGGAGCTGGGTATGTTTAGCCTGGAGAAGAGAAAGGTTGAGGGGTGATATGATTGTTGTTGTTGTTCAGTCATTCAGTCGTGTCCGACTCTTCGTGACCCCATGGACCAGAACATAGCCATGTTCAAATATATAAAAGGATGTCATATAGAGGAGGGAGAAAGGTTGTTTTCTGCTGCTCCAGAGAAGCGGACATGGGACAATGGATTCAAACTACAAGAAAGAAGATTCCACCTAAACATTAGGAAGAACTTCCTGACAGTAAGAGCTGTTCAACAGTGGAATTTGCTGCCAAGGAGTGTGGTGGAGTCTCCTTCTTTGGAGGTCTTTAAGTGGAGGCTTGACAGCCATCTGTCAGGAATGCTTTGATGGTGTTTCCTGCTTGGCAGGGGGTTGGATTGGATGGCCCTTGTGGTCTCTTCCAAAACTATGATTCTATGAAAAGTCACTAGCTTCATTGCCTGCTTGTGAACTCCCAGAAACGTCTGAGTTTCAACTTAGGAATTGGAGTAGATGAGGCCTTAGACTTCTCCAGCAAGGCTGGTCCATTGTTCTTGACATTTCCACACTGAAATTCGGCAAGTCTTTGTCAACTTATGTCTCCCCTCCAGACATTTCCAGCACTGTAATATCCTGTTGTCATGTAGCATCAGGTAGGTGTTCAAACCCTTTAAGTGTGGGTTTCACTGATAATTTCCCAGGGTTAACAGCAGACAGTGTGTTTATTTGAGGAACAATGAAAACAAACTCACCGTAAACCAGAGCCTGGGATGGATGCAGTGGGTGGAACACACAACCTTCTGATCCATCCCTGCCCAAGTAATCCCCTCGACTTGCGTGCCTCGATCACTTCCAATTTTCAGCTGGCAAAATCCTAGCAGAATTTCAAGGCTGCCTTCAGCTTCAACTCCCACGTTCATTTACTAAAAAAACAAACAAACAAAAAAACCCACCTCTGCTGCCTTGTGAGATATCTTTGAAGGTGGAAAAGGCTCAGGAGTAAACCTTACACAAATCCAGAGTTCCTAAAACAGTTGGATGGCTCCTTGTAATCCTGCAGCCAAGCTGATGCCAAGGGGAGTCTTGTTATGTATTGAAGTTCTCACCCTAGGCCACTAGGGGTGTTGTGTATATAGTTTCACTCTTCCCACCGTGACTGCAGTTCTCACTCAGGTCCACGACATGCAAATGAAGGATTGAGAGTGCCGTTCATGGATTGGGTAGCTAGAGAGAGTTGTTACTGTTGCATGTTACTGAGTACTATATAAGCAGGCTGGCTCAGCCCTTCAGTTTAGTTCTGTTCCAGCCTGAGAATAAAGAGAGCTGCTTGGAGAATCACTGTGTCGTCTGCTATGTCCACCCACTACTTAATACTTGTCAACTGGGCAGCCCAGGACCTCTGCACACACTGCCGAGGCTTGCAGTCCGGGGAGGTCACTTTGGTGCTGCAAATGCAGCAAAAACAAGGGTGAGAAAGGAAATGGTTCAGTATCCCATCCTGCATGCAGTTGTACTTACAGAAACCAGGCCCCTGCCCATGCTGCTAACCAAGGGGTGGGACGCTGCTGTAGTTTGGGGGAGAACCCTAGCTCACAGAGGCAGAGCATTTGCTTGACCCGAAGAAGGTTCGACCCCTGCCTACCTCCAGGTAGGGATGGGAACGTTCCTAACCTGGAAATTATGGAGAGCTGTTGCCAGTCAGTGTGGGCAGTACTGAGCTAGATGGAGCAAGGGTCGGACTCAGGGGAAGGCCACTTCCTGTGCTCCTAATGACATTCTTAGCATCCCACGCGGTTGGGCTGCTTTTTGCAGTAGGGCATGAGGACAGCTTCGTGAGGTCGCTGGATCCCCCCCCCCCTGAAAATCCTCCCCTCTCTCCAGAGTCTTCCACATCCTTAGCACCCATCATGGCTTATGAAAACGTTTACCATGGCGTTTTTATCTTCATATTTGCCCTTTACAAATAATTGATATTAATCCAGCACGAGCCTTTGCTGCTAGACTGCTGGCTCTGCCCAGGGATATCTTTTCAAATTTAGTGCCTCGGGAAGATGGGAAGAAAGTGGTGCTCTGGGGCGACCTGCCATCTCCGCACCACAGAGGCAGGAGATGTTTCTGTTCCTTTGATGGGACCAGAACTTCCTGTACTAATTGCTCGGCATTTATTTCAGGGGCTTTGCTCTATTGTGCCGGTCTCCTATTTATACCCTCCCTCTTCAATCCCTTCGTGAAGCACAATGAAAGGGGAGGTCGAGAGGGCGCATTACATGAAAAGCAATTTTCAATTGGCTTCCGCATCTCAAATTGATGAGGATAAAGGACAGCGTTAAACGGGTGGGATACATCCTCTTACTGTTATGGTGTCAGAGCGTAGGAAGGAACACAGCTAGATCAAGTCAAAGACTCATCTGGTCCAGCATCCTGTTCTCACAGTGGTCAACTACATTTGTTGTTGATGTTCAGTTGTTCAGTCGTGTCCGACTCTTCGTGACCCCATGGACCAAAGCACGCCAGGCACGCCTATCCTTCACTGCCTCTCGCAGTTTGGCCAAACTCATGTTAGTAGCTTCGAGAACACTGTCCAACCATCTCATCCTCTGTCGTCCCCTTCTCCTTGTGCCCTCCATCTTTCCCGACATCAGGGTCTTTTCTAGGAAGTCTTCTCTTCTCATGAGGTGGCCAAAGTACTGGAGCCTCAACTTCAGGATCTGTCCTTCTAGTGAGCACTCAGGGCTGATTTCTTTAAGAATGGATAGGTTTGATCTTCTTGCAGTCCATGGGACTCTCAAGAGTCTCCTCCAGCACCATAATTCAAAAGCATCAATTCTTCAGCGATCGGCCTTCTTGATGGTCCAGCTCTCACTTCCGTACATTACTACTGGGAAAACCATAGCTTTAACTATACGGACATACACACATACATCATTTTGTTTGTATGCTGCTTTTCCATAGTTCAAACCATGCTCAAGGCAGCTTACAACATGAAAACAACAACATAATGACAAATGAAAAATGAGCGAGGTTCCAACTAAAGAAGAATGGCAACTTAAGCTGATGGAATATGCGCAGCTTGCGGACTTAACATATAGAATAAGTGAACAAGAAGAACATACGTTTAAAGAAGATTGGAAAATGTTTATTGAATATATGGGTGAAAACTGTGTGCATTTGAAAACATTGGCAGCATTAAGATAAATTCAACAGTGTAAATAAGTTTTGATGGATGTAATAATGGAATAGTGAATGGTTTAGTTTATGTACAATATGCAGGGATTTATGTTATGTAAAATGAACCATGGAAAGAGTAGAAGGGAAGTTGTTGATATTTTAAGGTTGTTTAAATGAATGTTCTAAAATGTAAAATAGAAAAACTTAATACAAATTGTGTGTGTGTGTATAAAACAATACATAATTACAAACATAACAAAAGCAGTTACAGGTAGGTGGCCGTGTTGGTCTGCCATAGTCAAAACAAAATAAAATAAAATAATCCTTCCAGTAGCACCTTAGAGACCAACTAAGTTTGTTCTTGGTATGAGCTTTCAAGAAGTGTGCATGCACACGAAAGCTCATACCAAGAACAAACTTAGTTGGTCTCTAAGGTGCTACTGGAAGGAATTTTTTATTTTATTTTGTTATAACAAAAGCAGTCATAAACAATAAATAGAACATCAAAAAACACACAACGAACTTGAACAATTTCCACATAAATCACAAGATCACAAACAAATATACAAAAAATTAATATAAATAGCAGCAACAACCTCCCGCTAAACAATACCGCAGCCCAAGAGTCTGTCTTGCAGCCCTTGCTTTTGTAGCTGGAGTCAGTCAAGGCCCCTCTCTCCCAGGGCAGGTGGAAAAAGCCCCCCCCCCCCAAAAAAAAACGGATGCCAAAGCTTTGTCCCATTTAGTGCCCTGTACCCCACGTTTTGTGCCACCCCACAAACTGAGTAACTGACACAGCAAACTGGGGTCACAAGTTAATGTCCCCCATCCAACTTCGTACATTATTATGGTGCTGAAGTTTGAAGAGACGTGTGATGAAGAGAAAACGTGAATCACTGATACTTCCTGTTGCATCACCGCCATGGTTTGGAGCAGCTGGAGCTGTAATGGCAGAGGCAGGAAACCAGATGTTGGCCATCCAGATGTTGTTGAACTCCAACTCTCCCCAACCTCAGCCAGCATAGCCAGTGATTCTGGAATGATGTGAGCTGGAATCCAATAACATCCAGAGGGTCACAGGCTCTCTGCCCCTGAGCTACAGCTACTTGCAGGTAGCTGCTGTGCCACTTGAGATAATCTTGCTACCCTGCTTGGAGATGAGACACCGTATATGAGATATGGTATCTTTCTGACTTACTGAATATGCTCGCTTGTGTGTTTTTCTTTGAAATCTCTGTGGGTTCGTATAAACCCAAGCCCCCTTTCAGAACTGCGAGGCAGAGATAAAATGGAAGGAAGCAGGATGGCAATGATATCTCTTGATTAAATGCTTGTTTGCACGATGCACCCTCGGCATTTGATCCTGGTATTCATGAGAGGTTGTTGCCATGGTGACACAAACCTGTCAATCTCGATTCATCTCCTTAACATCTCCTGTTTAAATATCACCTGTTTCAACTGCAGTTTGCACAAGTGTCCCCCAAGGGCTCTGCTCATCAGCTTCCACAATCTCTATCCGAAATTATCTTGCTACTTGGAAAAGATTTGTAATAATAATAAAAAAGAGCTTAGATAGAAATATGCAACGGAGAGGCTGGATACCAACTTGAAAAGGCTTTCACATATCTTTCAACAGTCATTTTAGTCCTGTATTATCATTTACAGTAATTTCAGTTTGCACTGAATATATGACAATATAACAATAAAATTATCACTAAAAAAAATTACAACCAGAACACATGTTTGTAGGCTATTCTCACAAATGTGCACTCTTTGTCCCAGCAGGAACTGCATCACAAAATTTGGAGAAGTGTGAATTTCAAAGGGTGGCTGTGTTCCAATTCCTGTATTGTTTTGAAAAACACGGATTAGGTAGATTCACCTTCAAATGTTAACTGAATCAATTTCTATCCCATTCCTAACTGGAGGGCCTTACGGTGCCCACCAGAGCTTTAGAACAAACAACCAAGAACATTGATTGAAGAAAGTGGAAAGCTGGTTGTTTTCTCATTTCAGCGAGCTAAACTACCTGGTGATACATCGCAGGACATCTGAACTTCAGATCTCACAGCAGGAGAGGAAACCTGAGAGGTCAGAGATGGCTCACAGAATGGTAGCCATAGAGAGGGAAGTTTACTGAACTGCATAAATGAAAAAGCTGGGTATGTTCAGCCTAGAAAAGAGGGAAGTAATAGTACCACTCTATTCAGCCTTAGTCAGACCACACATGGAATAATGTGTCCAATTCTGGGCACCACAATTTAAGGATGTTGACAAGCTGGAAGGTGTGCAGAGGAGGGCAACCAAGATGATCAAGGGTCTGGAAACTAAGCCTTATGAAGAGCAGTTGAAGGAGCTGGGTAAGTTTAGCCTGGAGAAGAGGAGACTGAGAGGAGAAATGATGGCCATCTTCAAATATCTGAAAGGCTATCACATGGAAGAGGGAACAAGCTTGTTTTTGTCCTGCTGTGGAGGGTAGGACTCGAACCAATGGCTTCAAGTTACAAGGAAGGAGATTCCAACTAAACATACAGGAAAACTTTCTGCTGTTCGACAGTGGAACGGCCTCCCTTGGGAGGCCGCAGACTCTCCTTCCTTGGAGGTTTTTAAGCAGAGGTTGGATGGCCATCTGTCATGGATGCTTTAGCTGAGATTCCTGCATCGCAGGGGGTTGGACTAGATGACCCCCGGGCCCCTTCCAACTCTGCAGTTCTATCATTCTATGACTTAAAGGACTGAACTGCATTGCTTGTTTGGAGTGTGCTACTTTGTTATTTTGCTTATATGTGCGTGTTTCAAGATTGTTCTGCACTAAAGCTTTGAAACTCATTATTGGGGTGGAAAGCTCATTTATCCCTACACAAGGTTCAGGGATTCTGCTGGGCCTAGCAATGTTGATGACTCATAGGCCACTGCAAGGCGCTGCTGCGGCTGCTGTGTTCCCTGCATAGCAGGGTCTCTGTGCTAATGATTTCCACTCGGTCTGATTGAAAGGTCAGTGGCACCTCAGGCCATCTATCCTATAAGCTAACCATGGCTTCCCCCTTTTCTCTTCCGCTTATGTTTTGCTCTCCTTTTCTGCAAACACCCCATTAGACACAAACAGCTATTTCTGTGCCATCAACACATCTCAGATGACTTTGCTCAGTGCAGTGTATAATTATCCAAACTGTGAAAAAGTAGGAAAAACCGATACCGAAACTCCTATGAATATGCCCGCGACAAAATGTGAGAAGGTATTTATAAACGTCGCTGGAAAAAGCAGGGTTTTTTTTGTTTTTTTGTTTTTAGGTTTTGGCTGGAGAGGTGAGGGAAGAAAACAGGTTCACAAGAGAGCGACTTCTCACCTGAGCACTGGCTGACCTCGAACAGCAGCCTTTATTAATTTGTTCACCCTTCTGGACACAAACTGATGGTGCGTTTCATGTAATACATTTGGAAAGTGAACGTTCTGCGCTGGTTTCACATGCTAGAACTGTCCTTATTTACCTGGGTTGCTCCAGATTGCCAGGACACAAACCCGCTTTTGCTGGTCTGAGGTTGTCTTGTTAACGTTCTTAGCATGAGTTGCGAGAAGGATCATTCTTCAGGGTTTACCTCCCTTCCCAGGATCTCTAGAGTGCAAATATCAAAGTGGGACGTGGGTGCCTCTTGTGGGCAAACACAACATCTTGCTGCTGCACCTGAAAGGGGGCCGGCCTTTTCCAAGTGTTGAAGTCACTTGCAAGGGCTGTGTTGCACAGACAGGCGGAGTACCCCTAGGCGACCCCCAAGCGGAATAATGACACACGACAACGTTCTATGGGATTAAAATTGGCCACAACTTTATTAAGATTCAGATGTAGGGAGACCTTGGCTCAGGCATTGGGCGTTTATCCTTCCCAGCCCCCAGCCAGGGTCTGGGAAACATCAGGGTTATCTAGAATGTGGGGGGATTGGGCTGGCTCTGGAGAACATATGTTCAAGCACAAAATCCAGCATCCGTTCTCACTGTGCAGGTGCTCCCAATTGAGTTCCTCCCACTTCCCTCTAGCTACTTCCATCTTCCTGTCTCCTAGCCACGTGATCCCTCTACCAATGAGCCTTCCGAGAGGCTACCCTATCCAATCGTCTAGCTCTAGGACTGATAGGCTGCACACTTTCTAGTGAGGGAGAGTCAACCAGCTCTCTCCCCTCCCGTTCTTCTTTCCCTTGTTGTTCTCCTTCCAGTTCGGCCCAACTATCAGTCTCCGAACTGTGTCCCCCCTCCACAAACCATTTCTCTAGGTGGATACTATCCTCCTGCTGATGTGGAGCTTCAGGATCCTGGCCTTGCTCCCACCATTCTTCCTCAGAGCAGTACCCCTCAGCATGATCCCTGACAGAGTATGTGTGTGTGCTTAAAAAGGTAAAGGGAACCCTGACCATTAGGTCCAGTCACGGACGCCTCTGGGGTTGCGGTGCTCATCTTGCTTTATTGGCCGAGGGAGCCGGTGTACAGCTTCTGGGTCATGTGGCCAGCATGACTAAGCCGCTTCTGGTGAATCAGAGCAGCGCACGGAAATGCCGTTTACCTTCCTGCTGGAGTGATACCTATTTATCTACTTGCACTTTGATGTGCTTTCTTACTGCTAGGTGGGCAGGAGCAGGGACTGAGCAACGGGAGCGCACCCCGTTGCGGGGATTCGAACCGCCAACCTTCTGATCAGCAAGCCCTAGGTTCTGTGGTTTAACCCACAGGCAGAAAAACAGCAATAAGTGATGCTGTGTTTTTTGTTTTTAAATCAATATATGGGCTGCCTTTCAAGGTAACTGTTGTTTCTGTAAGTGTGGCTTAAAATCTAAAACCACAATGAACAACAAAAGAAATACATAGCCATCATTGATCTTTCTGCTGCATTCAACTCTATTAATCGAAATAGACTGTGGGAGAAATTTCAAATTGCCAATACCGACTGCAGACTTTTACTATTGATCTAAGAAAAGAGGGTCAGAGTAGGTTTTACATGGTGGGATGACTGGTGCTTTCAAAATGTTGCAAGCAGTGAAGCAAAGTTGCAATCTGGCTCCCACTTTAAAAAAAAACAACAACTTTTATATTAATGTTTTGGTGCCAATATTTAGCCATCGAAAACTCCCCACCCCTCTAGTAATTAGGAACAGAAATATATGCAGATGATTTAGTGCCCTTCTCTCTTTCCCAATTGGGACTTCAAAATCTCTTGGAGGTGTATCAGCACATGTTGTAAACAGGAAAACCTATCTATCAATTACTCTAAGACAGGGGTTGGCAGGAGATTGCTCCATGGGCCAGATGCGCAGACGAGATTTCCCGCACCGCAGAAGCGAGTCCCTGCTCCACGCTGCGCCAGTTTAGTGCAGCACGTGGGGACTTGCCAAGCGGGTGGCTTGGTTCAGGGGCGGCTCGTGGGCCATTTAAACGACCCCCGTGGGCCGCAGGTTGCCGACCCCTGCTCTAAGACCAAAATTATGATTTCTGGCAAACACAGTCCTAGGTCTAAATGGTGTTTAGATCAGCAAGCATGCTCAGTGGGCATAGAATGCTGGCTGACTGTTGGGGGAGAGTAGGAATGCAAAATGGCAGGGTGGAATGGAGTTTGATATCGAAGGGCATGGCTGGCTGAAACCCTGAACAGAAGCACTGCATACTACAGCACCTAAGTGTAACAGATGTGATTGCAATTCCCCTTCAGCTTCTTGTTGACACTTTGCGTTTTTCAAGTCTAGGCCTTAAAAACCTCTTAGCTGTACATCATTTTTAAAGTAAGGGAGGCGAAAGGAACATTGAATTTGCCCTAATTCTACTGGCGCTGACTGGAATGGAATATATTTGAAATACTGTATTTCTGTGCTATTCCCTCCCCACCCACTCACCCTTTAAATGAATTTCATGTGAGCTGTAAACTCAGCAGCTGGTTTAAAAAAAAAAAAAAGAGTTGTACTAGCACCACCCCATTGAACATTTTGCCCTGAAAGTCCACACAGTGATCGTATGCTTTGGAAAGTATCATATGTTCATATCAATCTGCCAGCTACTGTTTATTCTTCAAACCTGCGCTATTTTGCAAGAATTGCAGCGAATAAATTTCCCATGGTGAGCTTGTTCCTACACAGCCTCTAATGACACTCCCTAATTTGCAAAGTGACAGTGCTCCATGTCATATTATCTAGTCATTACAAGGCTTACTCTGTAGTCTATTAATTTTAAACCCTCATTCAGAATGTCAGGCACAGAAACCGCTGCTTCTTAATTTTGGGTTGGAAAAAGAAAATGCACAGGAAAGGCATCTCTCTGAAGCTAAATGCATTGACTTCTTGGAATCCTTACTGATAGGGGTGGCGCCGAAATCTGATGCAGTTCATATTTTATTTTTAATATATTTTATTAAATTTATGCAAATTTCACATAAAATTCCAATACAGTGGTACCTTGGTTCTCAAACGCCTTGATACTCAAACACCTTGGTTCTCAAACATTTTCTTAGGTTTTTAATTGCTCTCTCTCTCTCTATATATATGTTGTTGTAAGAAAAAATCTGCCCTTATGCCCTTATGGGATACACAAGAGCCCTTGCAAAGTCCTTTGCAGGTTCTCCATTGGTAGGAGTAAAAAACAGAGGCCAACCAGAGAAGATGGAGAAGCAAAGCAGCTAGTAAGCTTGATCTTTATTGAAGCTGTTGCAACAGCGGTGAATTTCAGGGAACAAAGCAGGCATGCTCTTATAAAGACATTTCAAAATCCCTCCTGGAGTCTAGCCCACCCCCAGAAACACCATCCAATCAACAGAAGAGATGTAACCCAAGACCACTACCCCCCCCAATACATCAGA
Source organism: Lacerta agilis (assembly GCF_009819535.1). Lineage (NCBI taxonomy): Eukaryota > Metazoa > Chordata > Lepidosauria > Squamata > Lacertidae > Lacerta > Lacerta agilis. Next base: position 13,963,173 of record NC_046312.1, read on the forward strand.
GCTACATCACAAATTGGGATGGTCAGAGGAGGTAACTTGGGAATTTCCCACACCTGTGCCATCTCTCCTTGACCCCTCCCAGACACACATTTCTGCAAAACAAAAGGTTTCCTCCCTGGCCGGTAGGGCTAATGGCTGTCCTTTGTGGTGGGGAGCCAGTGTGGTGTAGTGGTTAAGAGCGGTAGACTCGTAATCTGGGGAACCGGGTTCGTGTCTCCACTCCTCCACATGCAGCTGCTGGGTGACCTTGGGCTAGTCATACTTCTCTGAAGTCTCTCAGCCCCACTCACCTCACAGAGTGTTTGTTGTGGGGGAGGAAGGGAAAGGAGAATGTTAGCCGCTTTGAGACTCCTTCGGGTAGTGAAAAGCGGGATATCAAATCCAAACTCTTCTTCTTCTTGTGAGGGAAATGGCCCATCCTCAGGCAGAGATTTCTCACCCCCTCCCTGCAGATGAAAACACTTGGCCAGCTAGGAGACAAAATGGAGTGAGGCCTGTCTTTGTCTGTTGTTTTCAGACATGTGGCCTTATTTGCTTGGTACATTATTAACTATTATTATATATATATGAAAGACCTTAAAATTCTTATAGCAATGTTAACTGCACTGCGGTCGTCTTCGTCCCTGAATGCTAGGTGCAACTTGGCAGTCCCCACCTTGAGAGAAAAGAGGTCAAAACGGCAATCGCCCTTCCCTCTGCTTCTGTCACCAGCCTTCATTCTTTGCTCGCTGGCTAATGAGGCTCCCCTGAAACATTTATGACCGTCTTCACACAGCTGGCAAAGTTCAGCCGGAATAAAGCTGGCAAGGAAGATGCCGAAGGAAGCTCTGCGCTCCCAGAGTCCCTCAGTCTGTTGGTGGGTGTTAATGAAAGCAGCTGCGCCACGCTGGGCAAGGTGCCTTTGGTGAAGGCGTCATTGCTTAGGACTTTCTTTGTGAAATTTTAATAAGTTTATCGGGGGCATCGGTTGTGTGCTCGAAAGCAGGAACTTTTCCAGCAGCGCAAGAGGCAGCCGAGACTGCAGATGAGTCATGGTCGTCGCCTCTCTCCCACGAAACTGTGCCCAAAGTGGTTAACAAGATATCACATGGAACACTTTAAGAAGTATTAGAATCAAGTAGAAATAATACTTATAAGTGAATACAAAAAAATCAATCAATCAATCAATCAATCAATCAATCAATCCGTGCAACATCTCATAAAAAATACAATAGGTTAACCCAGGAGTTCTCAAGTTTTTATTCACTTTCAGAACAAAAATTTGCTCGTGCCACGCTGATTTTCCCCTCCTCTTTTCTGATCTTTCATATTTCTCAGAGTTAAAAATCCCTGTTCCACATCTAACAATATTCTCCAAATAAAGAATATCATTTTGATACTGTGCAGGGCCGGATTTAGGTTTGATGAGGCCCTAAGCTACTGAAGGTAATGGGGCCCTTTATATGTCCAGCTGTCCTTTGTCAACAACAAATTGTCGCTGTTTTTTGGTGTTGAATATATGCTATATGGTAGTTTATGGACCTAATAGGTATCTAAAGCCATTTGAACATGCAGAATGTAGGCACCCTATATATACAATAGAAATGAACAAACCAGTGATATTTTAGGGAGCAGGCTAGTAGGCGGGGCCCATTACTTACATCGTAGAAGCTTACACAACACAAAACACTGTTGCTGTATGTAGGTTTTATTTTATTTGTTTTTTTATCTTATATTTTGGAAATGTACATCCAGGTTTTTTCCCCTTTACATTTTTGGGGGGCCCCCAAAGAGAGTGGGGCCCTAATCTATAGCTTGTTTAGTTTATACGTAAATCCGACACCTATACTGTGCTATACTATGTTATTCTGAAATATTTAAATGTTTCTTTGATTGCCCTTGAATCTTCCTGCCACATTTGTCATTCTCTTTTGCCACACCAGTGGGGCTCATTGCAACCTTTGAGAACCACCGAGTTAACTTGTTTCTAAGACTCAGAAACCAACTCCTCAGGGATAGCTCTGTTGGTAGAGCATGAGACTCTTAATCTCAGGGTTCGAACCCTTTGTTGTTGTTCAGTCGTTCAGTCGTGTCCGACTCTTCGTGACCCCATGGACCAGAGTACGCCAGGCACGCCTATCCTTCACTGCCTCTCACAGTTTGGCCAAACTCATGTTAGTAGCTTCAAGAACACTGTCCAACCATCTCATCCTCTGTCGTCCCCTTCTCCTTGTGCCCTCCATCTTTCCCAACATCAGGGTCTTTTCTAGGGAGTCTTCTCTTCTCATGAGGTGGCCAAAGTACTGGAGCCTCAACTTCAGGATCTGTCCTTCTAGTGAGTACTCAGGGCTGATTTCTTTGAGAATGGATAGGTTTGATCTTTCTGCAGTCCACGGGACTCTCAAGAGTCTCCTCCAGCACCATAATTCAAAAGCATCAATTCTTCGGCGATCAGCCTTCTTTATGGTCCAGCTCTCACTTCCGTACATTACTACTGGGAAAACCATAGCTTTAACCCTACGTTGAGCAAAAGATTCCTGCACTGCAGAGGATTGGACTAGATCAGGCATTCCCAAACTCGGCCCTCCAGCTGTTTTGGGACTACAACTCCCACCATCCCTAGCTAACAGGACCAGTGGTCAGGGATGATGGGAATTGTAGTCCCAAAACATCTGGAGGGCCAAGTTTGGGGATGCCTGGACTAGATGATCCTCAGGATCCCTTCCAACTCCACAATTCAGACAAACAGCTAAAGAGGGGGCCTTTTCTGTGGTGGCTTTCCATTTGCGGAATGCCTTCCCCAGAGTCTCTCACCTGGTATCCATGCTGTGGCTTTTTGGTGCCAGGTAGAGACCTTTCTCGTTTGTTGGTTTCCAGGCTTTTTAGAAAACATTTTCATGCCCCTTAGAACTTTCACTCTGCTGGTATTCTCTATTGGCAATCCTATTAAAAACACAGTTTTTAATTCTGTTTTAGATTTTAGCTATTGTTTATGGTTTTAACCTTTATTCTAAACTGCCCAGAGAAGTTGGGGTTTGGGGCCTGTGGGAAAGACAAGTATTGACAAATATAAAAGTGCTGTGTGAGTGAAATATCTAAACAGCCTTCCCTGAAGGATAGAAAATGCAAAAAAAACTGCCACAGCAAAAAACTGGGCAACTGTTTTGTGACAACATCAAAGAGCTCTTTGTCCTTTAAATCAAGGTTCACCAAGCTGGGTCCCTGCAGATGTTTCTGAATACAGTTTGAGCTTGTTCCCAGTCGTTCCATCGGCCTTTCAACAACCTGGAGCCAATCTGGATCTTTTAGACCAGCTCCCAATGACTATGCTGGCTGGGGGGTGGGGGGTGATGGGAGACACAGGTGAAAACATCTGGAGGGCACCATGTTGGCAAAACCTGCTTTGTATCGTCTCCCATCAGCGTTCCCATGACAAAGCCAGTCAGTAAAGCGGGGAGAATGTGTCAGGAACCAGCAGATTAAATAAGGTCTAAGGAACTCGTACCTATTTTTAGTCAGACTCCCAAGTTAAATAAAGTGGCTTATTCATCGGTGAGATCCTAGATGAATTCCAAGGAGGACAAAGAGGCGTGTGTCTCAACCCTTCCTCCCTCTCCGGCGCTGAACACACACACAGAGCTAACGTCTCCCTGTCTTGTTCCCAAAGTGATTCGGAAAGAAGTCTAAAAAAAGTGATTTGCTACATCAGCACAAGGAGCTGTTTGGCTGGTTTTCTGATTACTGCATTTTCCCTCATGGAAGGGACAGGAAATGATCGAAATAGCATTGCCTGTAAGCCAAATGACTTCACTATATGCTTCCACATAGAAGAGTCAAAGTCTTGATCAGTCCCAGAAGATTGGGGGGGGGAGTTGGTTGTGTGTTTAGACAGAAATTCTCCCACTTTTACCTGAGAGCCAGAGGACTGTTGTGTCCATGAGCTGTTTCTGTTCCCCTGCAGTGCCGTGAGCTGTTTCTGTTGCCCTGCACTCACTCATTCTGACCCTGATAGCTAATAGGTCCAGTAATGCTACGTTAAGGAGAGCAGGGAAGAAGAAGAAGAAGAAGAAGAAGAAGAAGAAGAAGAAGAAGAAGAAGAAGAGGAGGAGTTTGGATTTGATATCCCGCTTTTCACTACCCTAGGGAGTCTCAAAGCGGCTAACATTCTCCTTTCCCTTCCTCCCCCCACAACAAACATTCTGTGAGGTGAGTGGGGCTGAGAGACTTCAGAAAAGTGTGACTAGCCCAAGGTCACCCAGCAGCTGCATGTGGAGGAGTGGAGACACAAACCCAGTTCCCCAGATTACGAGTCTACTGCTCTTAACCACTACACCACACTGGCACACTGGGGAAGTAATATTTGGACCCAATATTAGCTGAGCACAAGCCAATTGCCTGCCCGCTCCCAATATCTTCAGTTTATTTTAAGTTTAAGCATATTAGCATCCAAAAGTACTGCATAATATGGGAGACGCTGGTTGGTATTTGGTATGATTCATAAATTTAATTACCAGTTCATTCATTAAAGGGGGGGAAGAGTCTAAACTGCTGTAATCCTCCCCCCCCCCTTTTTTTAAAGAGAAGGTTCAGATTTGGCTTCCTTTCATAGGCTGCCAGAATTAATAGACTTCCTAATATGCCGGCACAATCTCATGTAGTGTGCCGATTCTGAAAAGTTTAAAAATAGGCACATGTCCCTTATAATGGAAAGGACAAGCTCTTTCTCAATGTCTCTGAGACAGAGACAGATTAAGAATTTGCCTTGGCTTTTTTTTTTTTTAAAGAAGCACTGTGGGTTTCAGTCTCCAAATGTAGTTACCAGCAGCAGCACCAGGGGAAAAAACAAACTGGGGTGGCAGCAAAGAAGGGGTAAGGATATTTCTAGGTGGGAGAGCTGTGCCCCACATGTTAAGATCTTTGAAAGAAAAATAACACTGTATGTCCAGGAGTCCAGCAATGCCAGTTTAGCATGTCCAGCATAGTGGGGGGTGGGGTGGCCATAGGTCAGTTGCTCCGGGTGCAAAATTGTTAGGGTGCACAAAATTTCAACATCCGGTACTGCACAATTTCTGTCAGGAGTCCAGTCCCCAGCTTGATCACACAGTAAGCGTAGTTAATTTAAAAGGATGATTGTCAAAACAACAGATAGCTCCGGATGGCTCTTACACAGCCTCCCGACATCATCAATCATGATGACCCTTCTGAAGGCTCCTTCCCGGTACAGAAGATATAGAACTTTCTCACTTTGCCCCTCTTGCTTTGTTTCCGGTCTAACAGCCCTCCCCTTAGCCTACTCTTAGGAGGGATTGTCTCAGCTCCAATCTCTTCCCGTTCTGACAAAGTGATTCCTTCTCTGTTTGTACCAGTTTGCACTTCTTGAGAGCATTGGCTGGGTTCCGGGTCGCTCTCAGCCATTTTCTTATCAACTGGCATTCTAAGGGGCAGGGGAATTGGCACTAGCCAGTACTCATCCTGCCTGGCAGTTAACCCTCTCTGTTCCTGGCTGCTTTTTTCAGCTGGTTGCACACCTTCACTGGGATCTGGCTGCAAACCTTCCCTCAGAGCTGGCTCATTCATGACACTTCTGTTGCTGGGTTCTGTTGAAAATCGCTTCTCCATGTGAACCAGGAAGTGACCACTCCAGACAACAGAACGACTCTTCTTTTCTTATCTCTGTGGCTGCGATCTCCTGGGTGATGTGCATGCTGTTAGGCAGTTGAATGAGCATGCGTACTCTGTCTGTTTCTCTCCCTCCCACCCCACCTCTGTGTAGCCCTGCATGCTGGCAACCCACGCTATGCCACTGCAGCAATGTGGGGAGCGAACTCCTTGTTTTGGGGTGTGTGTGCTCTGAGGAGAGGTTGGGAGGACTCCCAGAACAGCTTTTGGGGTGAGGAGAGTGGAGATAAATCTTTTTTTTAAAAGAAGATCAATCTTTTTTTTTTAAAGAAATGTTTATTATACCAGCTCATCAAATCAGCTCCATTGTAGGCTTTTTAATTGACCAAATACGTCTACAGGCCACGCAATTGTTGAAGGTTATATACAGATGGCAAGTTACAAAAAAATGAAAGAACTACAAAGGAGCAGGTTTCAACAATATATTATTCCATAAAATCTCTTTCCCCCCTTCAAAAAAAATGCACTGCATGTAATATACTACAAAAATATGATCAAACATCTTGAGGGGGATTTTCTTCTCATTTTTAAGTTTCTACAAAGCATTTTTTTAAATCTCGAAGCGAAAATAACAATACAGGAACCACCATTAGGTTTATCAGACTAGACAACACCACTGTAAAACAATGTGATATATGCAATTTCAATAAAAGATTTGTTTTCCTAAACAGTTCCCCCTCTTTCTCTTCTCAATTCTTTGCACAGGATCTTACGCTGCTTCTCACCGAGAGGGAGGTTTAAAAAACCAAAAAAAGGACTTAACATTTAAGCCCAGGATCAGTACATTAACTGCGTCACTGGAAGGGTAAAATATGAGAAGGGTGTTCTGTGTCACCCTGAACGCAGGAAACTGCAAAAAACAAAACAAAACAAAACAAAACAAAATAATAGTTCCTACACTCATGCATTTTCTTCAAGGGAAGGGGGGAAATACAGGTGAAACTCGAAAAATTAGAATATCGTGGAGAGGTTCATTTCTTTCAGTAATTCAACTTAAAAGGTGAAACTAATATATGAGATATATATTATATTATAATATATATTGTGATGATTATGGCGTACAGCTGATGAGAACCCCAAATTAACAATTTCAACTTTGGGGTTTTCATCAGCTGCACGCCGATATCGTGGGAAAGGTTCATTTCTTTCAGTAATTCAACTTAAAAGGTGAAACTAACATATGAGATAGACTCATGACATGCAAAGCGAGATATGCCAAGCCTTTATTTGTTATTATTTGTGGTGATTATGGCGTACGGCTGATGAGAACCCCAAATTAACAATCTCAACTTTGGGGTTTTCATCAGCTGTACGCCATAATCATCACAATTATAACAAATAAAGGCTTGACATACCTCGCTTTGCATGTCATGAGTCTATCTCATATATTAAACTCCAGTAGCTATTGAAAACAATTGCTTACATAAATGGACTTTTCCATGATATTCTAATTTTTCGAGTTTCACCTGTACATTAAGGTAAACCCATTCGGAACTGAGCAGTGACTCAGGCCAGTTCTGGCAAACTGGCCAAGCAATCTGAGCCTATGCATGTATGGATCGCAGGAGCAGATTCCCCATTAAAAAGTCATACCCTGGCATCAACAACCAGGGTATGGGGGCTGGCGTTGGAGCAGGTGTGCTGGTGGGCAGGCAGGTGAGGAGCGCTCCACCTACCCACTCTAAGTCAGGGAGAAGAAGTGACAGTTCTGATGCAGTTCTACATCATTTCCGGTTGGTTTCAACGGGGATTAATCTAGAAACCTATGTACACTTACTTGGGAGAAAGCCCTACTGAACACAGTTGGACATCTCTCTGGGTAAACGTGTAGGTTTGCACTATGAGTCACACCACTGATTTTAACTGGATGAGGGTCAGAAGCTATTAATTTGCTAAATGCATATAGCAGGGTTTTCTTTTAAGTGTTAGAGAGGAAATGCAGGCTATTTGGATTCACAAGCACTGGACTGTCCTCTTATAAAAAGGCAAAGGTAAAGGACCCCTGGACGGTTAATTCCAGTCAAAGACAACTATGGGGTTGCGATGCTCATCTCGCTTTCAGGCCGAGGGAGCCGGCGTTTGTCCAGAGACAGCTTTCCGGGTCATGTGGCCAGCATGAATAAACCACCTCTGGTGCAACGAGACACCGTAACGGAAACCAGAGCGTACGGAAACGCCGTGTACCTTCCCGCCGGAGCGGTACCTATTTATCTACTTGCACTGGCGTGCTTTTGAAACTGCTAGGTTGGCAGGAGCTGGGACAGAGCAACGGGAGCTCACCCCATCACGGGGATTCGAACTGCTGACCTTCTGATCGGCAAGCCCAAGAGGCTCAGTGGTTTAGATCACAGCGCCACCCACGTCCCTCTTACTCTGGTCACGTTGCTGATGGTAAGCTCTTAATCTACTCTGTAAGTGAACCTCACCTAAGAAACAGCTGACTCCAGTGTCCCCCTCTTCTGAACCATGTCTCATTTGCTAAAGCGATGCCTCCTTGAACAAGCCAAATACTGAAAGGGAAATGGGAGTGGAGCAATGTGGAGCTTTGGAGTCCCTGCTCTCAAGATTGCTAAGCAGCTCCAGGCCTCAATACTTAAACACACCCATGGTTCCCAAGGCTGCTCTGAGATATGTTCCTGTTGACAAGCATGGCTAGATTCTCTTCTTTAAGAACAACAATAGCGTAGCATGCAATTCTAGGAAAAGATCCATGCTTTACAACTTTGCACGCCTGCAGACTCTTCCCCACAAAGCCATGCAACCCCCTTGAAATATTGGGGGGAAGACTTAGAGGGAGTGAGGTGCCTGAGGAAGCTATTGAAATGAACGCTTTGCAATCACGTCAGCCTACAACCTGGGTATCATCTCAATGTTTCATATGGTTGTCGCACAAGGATGCTGGTCTTTCAAACCCCTGTACCTCCTTAAGCACAGGAAGATTGCAAATAACTTAAGAGCAGGGATGGGGAACTTGTGGTGTGCCTGGTGTTGCTGAACTACAACTCCCATCGTGCCAGACTAACAGCCATGCTGTGTTTGAGGCAAATGGGAGTTGGAGTCTGGGGGGCCATGGGTTGCTCCTCCTTGGCTTAGATCATTCTTGTTTCAAGCCACATGCAAGATTGCAGAGGTTGTGCACAGCTGCAGGCAGGTGGAAGGATGTCTCCCAAGGGTCAATACTTTGGCCCACCAGGGAATACCGTACAATGCTTTTCCCACAAGGCGTATATGGACTACATCGGTAAAGGTAAAGGGACCCCTGACCATCAGGTCCAGTCGTGTCCAACTCTGGGGTTGCGGCGCTCATCTCGCTCTATAGGCCAAGGGAGCTGGTGTTTGTCCGCAGACAGCTTCCGGGTCATGTGGCCAGCATGACTAAGCCGCTTCTGGCGAACCAGAGCAGCACACGGAAATGCTGTTTACCTTCCCGCCAGAGCGGTCCCTATTTATCTACTTGCACTTTGACGTGCTTTCGAATTGCTAGGTGGGCAGGAGCTGGGACCGAGCAACGGGAGCTCACCCCGTCGCAGGGATTCGAACCGCCGACCTTCTGATCGGCAAACCCTAGACTCTGTGGTATAACCCACAGCGCCACCTGGGTCCCTACTACATCGGTAGTTGGAGGGATATTCTGATATGTTGTATTTCCCCATTTATTTTTGGTCAGTGCAAAGATATTCAGAGCAACTGGTGAAAGAAAGACAGGAGGCATCTGAGTCAATATAAGCTGGGGATTCCAGATATTCTTTGGCAAAACATATTCAGCCCACAAGGTCATTTGGTGACAATTAAAAGGCAAAATTCAACTGAATTTAACATATTGTTTTCCAGGACAACTACTTAATTTTTTTTAAAGGGGGGGAGCACACCAACCTCCAGTGCCCCCAAAATAAACCACACCTTTACACACTAAGGTTGCTTTAATGGAGAAAATGTTTCTTTCCCCTCTACTACTAAAACGTCTACTGCACAGAAGTCTTTAAATAAGTATATTAAAATTCAGCTACTAAGAATGTATAAAAAAACTGTCTTATTAAAGCATTTGTTGGTCAAATATGTCAATAAATTCCCCATGCACTGGGGAGAAAATGTCAAGTTCGTAAGACATATTGGAAAGGAGCCAGGAGCAATATTAGTCTGTATCACTTACCAGTAGAAAAATCTAGAATTTGGTAACTCTCCAAAGTTCGGAGACTAGAAAACCCTGGTTCTGTGAGTTTGTTCAACTGGCCTGCTTTATTCTGTTGCACAATATATAACAGAGTTTGAGCAATGTATATTCAATATAGGATGAATAGAGAAGCAGCAGCATTTTAAGAGCAGTCATACCAGGGTGAAGCCTAACTCGTGAGTTATCCCTTAAAAAAAGAAAAAGCAGATGCACATTTGTGCACATGTCTATGGACATATGTGTTAATTTTTCATCTTACTTAAAAAACAACAACAACAAACCCACTTAAAAGCCACTATTGGGAGAGTTGGTGATGTTACAGGAACTAGCCAATAGGTACCCTTCCACGCCAGCCTTCATCAATTCCAGCTAAAGCACTATTAAAAAAAACCTTCATATGTGGGTTTTCAAGAGAGGTGGGAGGAAAAAATCTTCATACAGAGGATTGTTATTAAACCGCCTCTGGTGGGAGGAAAATGCTGTTTACACAGAGTACTGGAGATGTTATTAAATCGCCTGCTACTCTTACAATGTCAGGTATTTCTTCAGCCTTATTTTTCAGGGCCTGCAATTGAAAGTGGGGAGGCAAGGAAGCAAGTGATGCAAAAATGGGGGGGGGGGCATGAAAGGATGACTGAGGAAAAGACTTTGGGTTGTGTGCAATGTTAAGTCATACATAGATCTATTGAAAGGAATAGACATGACTGACTTAGGCCCATCATTTGCAGAGGATTACATTTTCTTTAGAAAATTCCTTCCAGTAGCACCTTAGAGACACAACTGAAGAAGTGTGCATGCACATGAAAGCTCATACCAAGAACAAACTTAGTTGGTCTCTAAGGCGCTACTGGAAGGAATTTTTTATTTTATTTTGTTTTGACTATGGCAGACCAACACGGCTACCTACCTGTAACATTTTCTTTTAGAGTTTGATTCCCCCGTACCCAAGCACACAAAAGAGCGAACTTTGGTTTCCACCATGTCCTGGAGAACTTTGGCCATCAAAGGTTTTCAAAATATTAGGGATCAACAGTACATTCAGAATGAAAGGTCCGTCGTGCCGAAACAGATTGTGGGGAGCGTCATCACCTTGCTTGCGACATCAAAACAAGGGCAAGAATGAGTTGCAACCGGGCTCCTCTGTTGAAGCACACGCCATACAAACCTCTATCAGCTTCAGCCCGGTCAAACTGCCATGGCTTCCCTCCCAAAGAATCCTGGGGTCTGTGGTTTGATGAGAGTGTACTGACAATTCGGAGATTACTAGGCGTCACTCATGAAACTACACAGAACTCTTGTGTCAGCTTAAGCTTACGGTGCAGACAAAGCTGCTTGTATCAGTGGCTCTGTTCATGGCATCTGCCAATTTAGGGAACCTTTTTCAACCTGGTGGCTGCATATCCTCATGGGGAACATTCACATGGGGGTGCTGGATGGTACCAGAGGCAAAAATCTAGTGGATATGTGACTCTTACTTTCAAATAGAAAGCAACATGAGAGCGGGCCTTTTCGGTGATGTCTCTCCATTTGTGGAATGCTCTCCCCAGAGAGGCCTGCCTGGCACCATCATCACATGTCTTTAGGCGCCAGGAAAAACATTCTTTTCTACCCACTGAATAATCTATGGGCTGTTAAAGCTGTGGGGTAGGGGGGGACTGTAATTATGACTGTTTTAGTATTATTCTGTCTGTTGTTATGCTTTTTATTATGTTTTCATTATTGTGCTCTGTAAAATGTCTTCTTAATGTTGTACACCGCCCTGGGATCTTTGGCAGCGTATAAATTGAATTAATAATAATAATAATAATGATAATAATAATAATAATAATACATTCCAGCCACACACAAAAGTCAGAGGTTCCTGCAGCCACAGCTCTCTGTCTTCCATGCAGGCAGGCAAGAGGCATTGTCACAGTTCGAGCCAGGCAAAAGCACTTGAGGAGGCCACGGATCAAGGCCAGGGAGGGGTGTGGCCTGTAGAGTTAGGGGCGTGGCCTAGTGAGATTCCCGAGGGCAGCAGAGACAGGGGCCTGAGGTTTTCCACCCCTGTACTAACGCCTCAGACCTGGCCACACACACGCACAAAACCCTCAGCAGACTAAATAGTCAAAATAAGACATTATGGTGTGAGGGACAGTACTAATTAGGCAAAAGATGCACGCCTTACCTGTTCCAGCCAGTCTTGAGACCCCAAAAATGTATGTAAAAAAGTCAGCAGGGTGTATATATCTATAACTATATAAATGTGTGTGTGTGTGTGTGTGTGTGTGTGTGTGTGTGTGTATTTGTGTATTTAAAATGTCATAAAAATAGCAATAATATTTCCTATCAACACCCTGGAGTAAATTCGACCTTGATGTAAATATCAGCAATTGTTCCCCCTGTTTTGCAGGGGGGGGTGCTCAGTTACACCACGGCAGAATTTGGACCACGAGAGCATCGTTTGCACAAGTTGTAAGCAAAGCCCAGCCAACCAAACTAACACAGAACTGATTCGATTTCACAAGCACTGGTGAACACCTAGTAAACGTACATCGATAAATAACTCCTTAAACTTTTGTTTCGTTTTCTTTAAAATACACTGCGTCAGTAAAAGGCTGGTTCATTTCGATTTGCACACAAAAAGAGAGATTGGGCAATGGGATTAAGTATATTTCCCTGTTCTGCGCCACTTAAAAGGCAGTCCTAAATATTCTATATAGCCCAGATTCAAAAGTTAAGCTCATGTCTCTATACAAAAAAAAAGGTACAAAGTCAAATGCTGCCATTATATTACATCAATTATCCATAATATCACAGTGCTAGTTTTTAAATGGCTAAGAGAAGAGAGGCTTAATAGATTTAAAGAGTTCTGTAGCCATGCAAACCCTTTTTGTGTCGCCACGGATTGCTGATCGTAGCCTTACTTGAACAAGGCAAATTCATTTAAAAGTGCTAACTGCAACAAATTCAGCTTGCTCATGTTTAGCTTACATGTTTCATGTTTACTTTAATAATCACTGGAATGTATTTCCGCAATGCGACCCGCTTCCTCCAAAAAGGAGATTTAAATGATATGAACGCCAGCCTGAAAAGGTAAACTTTTTGAAAGGAACAGTTCTAAAGCCTAACAATTCCTGGTCACATACTAACTTAATTTTTTTTTTAAAAAAAAGGAAAACAAAACCCTTTTGCAATTTTTTAAAGAGATCACTCTGACATGTCTTTAGAATATGCTAGCTTTCCGATTAAGTTCACACCAAATCTCCGACTTCTGGCCCGCTGAATGAAGTTGCTCAGTCATCATCCTCAGTTCTGGTTTCAGCGGGTTCTGTACTGCCTCCTATGTCCTGATGTGGCAAAGCACCTGGAAGAGAAAACATTTACTGGCTGTTTAGTTTCAGATGAACTTTCACTCGTCTGCAACATTCAGCCGCTTGAAGCAGTCCCTATTTCATGCTAAGATCAACACTCTTGAAGCACTGTCAAGATACCAGTCCTTGACTTTATCTACCCCTTTCTCTTTTTAAAGCAATTAATCAATTTATTTTTTTTAAAGTGCCAATGAACAACAAAAAGGGGGGGGGGTATAAAAAATGTAAACTATAAAGTGTCACCCCCAGGAAGGACAAAAGTATGGGATGTAATCCATTGGTACAGTCAAATGCAACATTCATTATCTCCCTAGAGTGGGGACAGACAGGGGAACCTCCAGTCAGTGTAACTTCCTTTTCTGTTGGTCTGGAGCTTCTTCCCCTTGCATATGATCTGGGAGATGGGCATGACTCTGGCTGACTCCATAAAAGAGCCATTTTCTCACTTGCAGTTTTGTCTCTTGTTCATCTTGATACTGCTGTTTTCTTGTTCTTATCTTTTGCTGCCATGCTGCTCTCCTGCAGCCATTTTGTTGTCTGAATGCAATTTTGCTGTCTGCTGGCTCTTAGCCAGCAGCACATGAGTTCAGTCTCACTATGACATGAACTCACAGTTTCATTGTGTAACTACTAAGTAAAGCCTGCCTTTCAGGGATCAAATCGTGAACTGAAATGTGAGTAAACTTTTTGTTACCTAACTCAGAAAGACGCTTGTGTCTTTATTCTTTTAAGAGGGATTAAGGGGACACCAGGAAATAATCTTAACTAAGAGATTCAAACGAATCTGCAAACTGGCTTCCAGCTATATTGAGGGGAATCTGCTCTGCTACATCACTTACTAGCTTGAGTGAAGGAAGGATAATACTTATTCAATATATTCTTTCCTACTATCCTTAACATTCCCACAAAAAATTGCAAAGATACAGCTCCAAAGGGACAATAATACTCATGCCATCTACCCCTTTCTCAGCCTCTTCATAGGAACACAGAAAGCTGTCTTATAAGGAGACCTCATTCACACTACACACTTAAATCAACATCATAGTACTCTAAAACAGTCATGGCTTCCCCCAAGGAATCCTGGGAAGTGTCGTTTGTCAGCGGCACTGAGCATTGTTAGGAGACCTCCCTAATCCCCTTGTGGAATTGCAATTCCCAAAATGGCTTGATGTGCCAGTGTGGTGCATAAGCGCATCCTTGCAGAGAGAAAAGACAAGAAATGGTTAAATGAGAGTTATTGTCTTGCCCCTGTAGCTCAAGGTCACAAGCTCAAGGAACTTGTGAGGTGTGTCAGAGGCAAATAACTGCGCTAAGGAGAGTATAAGTGGTCTTGTGTTATCAACAATCTGCAGGCTGGAACCTAACCTTCCTGTGTTGGATCGTTGCTGGGAGGGTGGAAACACTTCATTGCTTTATTCTGCAAGCTGCCAGTCTGGAAGGAGAGGAAGACCAAGGTATGATCCCTTTCTACTACAGTCCTGAATGTGTTTAACTACACAAGCGATCGAAACCTCTGAGGACCCTAGGAATGCTAAAGAACTGTTCTTCTACTAGGTAAAGGTAAAAGGAACCCTGACCATTAGGTCCAGTCACGGACGACTCTGGGGTTGCGGTGCTCATCTTGCTTTATTGGCCGTGGGAGCCGGCATACAGCTTCTGGGTCATGTGGCAAGCATGACTAAGCCGCTTCTGGCAAACCAGAGCAGCACATGGAAACGCCGTTTACCTTCCCGCTGGAGCGGTACCTATTTATCTACTTGCACTTTGACGTGCTTTCGAACTGCTAGGTTGGCAGGAGCTGGGTCCGAGCAACAGGCGCTCTCCCCATCGCGGGGATTCGAACCGCCGACCTTCTGATCGGCGAGCCCTAGGCTCTGTGGTTTAACCCACAACTTCACCCGCATCCCTGTTCTTCTACTACCTGTCAGTAAAATATACTGTTGCTGACCTTACTCAACTATTTGGCATATTTTCTTCTACAAGCAATGTCCTGTGTGGAGCTTTCTGCACTCTGCTCATGCTGTAACACAACGATGAATTCCTCTTCCCAGGAAACTGTAGCTCTGTGGGAAGCCATGGCTGTTTAAAGTGGCGTGACACCGCCTTACGATATAGAGTGCAGATGGGGCCTTCATCAGAGCACCAGTTAATCTACCTCAGCATGGTTGCCAGAAGTCGACAAAACCTTATGGGAAAGCACTCTGGCGATTGCCAAAGGAACACACTAGGGTAGAGATGCTTCACCCTGCTGTATCCTTTTCAGAGGGGCAGGCCTCTCCTTAGAAATATTGGGGGGCCTGCCCCCCCCCTGATGGTGCCCCTGCAGGGGGGCCTCTAAAAGAAGGTAGGGAAACTTGGAGAAGACCACTTCTGCATGCCCACGGTCTTCAGATAAGCAGCTTGGAGGGTGACACAGAAAGGAAGACAGGAGGCCTCACAGCTCTCAAAGAGCTGGGAAGGGATGTTAGGAAATTGGCTAATTGTACACACAGTCCCTGTGGCTTCGGAGGCAAAGGGGCATGTGGGATTCTGAGGGGAGCTAGGAGGGTTGCTCTTCTTCCTCCCCGGTGAGGAGCAGGGCCTCTCGCGCCCGAGGAAAGAGCAAGAATGAATTCCAGTCGCCCTCTGAGGGTGAAGTAAAAGAGGTTCCGTAACATTTCGTGACTCAGAGGTGCAAAGCAAGTTCCATGGCACTTCGTGTCTCTGAGGGGCAAAGAAAGAACCAGCCCCGGGACAGTGGGATAGCTCAGTCAGCAAGAGCATGGTACTCTTAATCTCAGGGTTGTGGGTTTGAGCCCCACATTGGGCAAAAAGATTCCTACATTGCAAAGGGTTGGACTAGATCACCCTTGTGATCCTCTCTGACTCTATGTTACTTTATTACTTCAGTACTCTGAAGGGTGAAAAAAGAAGCTTTGCCCTATAAAAGGTGACCTATGAATACAGTCAACCAGCCAACTAATCAATGCAGCAACTAGGGACAGTATTTTGGGACAGTCAATGAGGAGGCACCAGCTTGTCATATTCTTTTCCAGGAGATGTTGCACAACCGTGAGCTGGTATACAGTGGTACTCCGTGTTACGTACGCGATCTGTTCCGGGTTGCGCCAGGTAACCCGGTTGTATGTAATGTGAATGAACAAAAAAACAACAACCCGGAAGTTCGTGAGTTTTTGTGCTTCTGCGCATGCGTGAAGTGCTCCGAGGAGGACTTCTGGGTTGCGGAGGTCCGTAACTCGAACGTACGCAACACAGAGCATACGCAACACGAGGTATGACTGTACAGGCCTGGCATACCCTTCCGCCATTTTGAAAGTGCCGTTTCAGGCTCCTCTCCCACCCCCTGGTAGAGGTTAAATGAAAATGACCCATACTTTCAAGATCCATTTTCTGCTGCTGAGCCCTCTGTGCAGCGAGAGCCTTCTTGTCCTCCATGGATTTCAGATCGTCCGGTGGCCAACGAAGCTCTCCGCTTTCAACATCCCCCGTCTCGGATGGCTCTACCACAATGGAGGGTAATCTTTTCGACAGCTTGGGGTACTTCTCGTGTGCCTCTGGAAAAGCCTAAGGCGATATTTCATTTCATTTTTTTACATTATTTATTATTTTTTGACATTTCTCAACAGAGAGCAAGGGGAAGACAAGTCTGGCTCTCGGGTGCATCGACCCGCTGGGGAATTCATCAGGACATGCCCTACGAAAATGAACGTGAGCTACACAAAAGCAAGGGGGTTGTTCTTGTGCAGCTCCTGTTCAGCTCAAGGAGACGCATGGAGGAGAATTTTCTGTGGACCATGCTCCATATTAATTAGTGGAAGTTGAGAGCCATTTGCACTTTCTGCTTCACACACCAAAAAGATTTTGAATGTTCAAAGACAAAAGCAAAGATTCATTAACAAGCTGATTTTCCAAATTTCAAAAAAAGAAGAAAGGTCTTAACAACACCTAAAGGTAAAGGTCAAGGACTCCTGACAGTTAAGTCCAGTCGTGAATGACTCTGGGGTTGCGGTGCTCATCTCACTCTATAGGCCAAGGGAGCCGGCGTTTGTCCGCAGACAGCTTCCGAGTCATGTGGCCAGCATGACTAAGCCGCTTCTGGCGAACCAGAGCAGCGCATGGAAATGCCGTTTACCTTCCCGCCGGAGCGGTACCTATTTATCTACTTGCACTTTGACGTGCTTTCGAACTGCTAGGTGGGCAGGAGCTGGGACCAAGCAACGGGAGCTCACCCTATTGCGGGGATTCGAACCGCCGACCTTCCGATTGGCAAGCCCTAGGCTCAGTGGTTTAGACCACAGCGCCACCCACGTCCCCTAACAACACCTACTTTTAAAATAAATAAATACCTATTATGTTTGTGGAAGGAGCAGCTTCTTCGTGACCAGTAGGTTTGAATGCAATGCCTTCCTGTGGCTGTATGCCTTGTTGAGAAAGTTATTTTACTGGGGAGTAATCTGGAGGAGGGTGGATTTAACTACTAAAGGTTTATTTTCTCAATTTGGACGTGGAGTCCTTTTCACTCAAGGACGAACACGCCGGCTTGAAACATTGAGAAAACGAGTTTTAAAGAAAACCTTCCTTGCACACTTGTGGCTGCCTCTCTGCAAATTAATGATTTGGAGCCATTCTTATTGGAACGAGAGCCAGGGGTCGCTCCGCCCACAGCCTCCATGTTGCCTGCTGGCTAAAGTAGTTGCCGACCAGACATGGTTGCCATGGAGGCAATTGAAAAGGAAAAAAAAGGTTTAACATTCACACTCGGTCTCTGGTAACAAAAGGCAACGTTTGCACTACTAAATCGAGACCTTCATCTTCAACCCTTTGTGCTTTACTAGCAGTGCTGCGTTATGATTTATTCATGGTTTCTTGGGGCAACAGCCCTTTGCTGTGATGCGTTGCTATCGACGCCTCATCATTCTGGGGAAGAATACGGTGCAATGCAAACAACGACAACAACTGGTGTTTAATAACCCGCTGTGAAAATGCGTGACAATCCCCCGACCCAAAGCACGGTGTATGCTCAATTAACAAATACATTTTGGTAGGTGCAGAGAGGATCGCCAGTGAGCCAAATAAATAAATAACTGGAAATTTAAGAAGAGCCTGCTGGAACATCAATTCCAGTTCTCACAGTGGCCAACTAGAAGACTCTTGTAAGCCAGCATTCCGACAGCGGAGGTAGCAAATACTTGGAATGGATCCATCAATATCAATAGGGATGGTTGAATCCATTGATTCGATCTGATGACTAATGTAAGTCCACGGATCTCAAGGAGGGGTCTACCCCGAGTAGGACAACACTCTGTCCCAGGCCACCACCATTATATACTTTCTCATTCATCTTGGTGCTGTCAATGCCACTTGTGGGATCCTATTATTCAGGAGAATGAATGCAGCTCTGCGAGGGAAAAGATGCCTCATTCATTTGAGCACATTTCTGGCCTTGTGTGTTGCCTGCCTGACCACCTGTTGAGTGGCAGTGGTAGCTATTCTCAATCTCAGAGCTGCCTATGCAGTTAGCACGAATCCCCCCTCCTTTTTTTAAGTGTAACACTCAAAATGATAAAAGCTCATTCTGTTGTGAAGGACTGCAGCATGAGTCCTCTATGCCCAAGTACCACTGAAGGAGAGTACCGTGAGAAGAAGAAAAACACTTAGTAAGTTAATATGTCTGTGTGGGTGTACATGTTCTGTTGCACTAAGTTCCAGAAACTCGGTGGATTGTGACATTTACTTGTAGTTCTTGAGTTTCTTCCGAGGTCTGGAGGAACTGGTCAGAAATATTTGAAGGTCTATCAGTAAATTTCAAGTCCTCCTGACAGCTCTCAGCAAAATGCCATCTCCATTCTCATCATTTGCCGGCAGAAGAAATTTGCCACGCACCATGGGCGTAAATGTTAAACCTCAATACATTCATGACAATTCCCAGTAGGCCGCCTAAACTCTTAAGAATTACCAGTAAATATAAACCACAATCCAAGTTCTGACATTTACTATAACTAACACATACTGAGAAGAATTCACACAGTAGGCATAGGAATTGTTACCAGTAATATCAGAGGCATGAAGAAACATGTGATATTCTAGCATCAGACATAATTCCCCCAAAATATGCTATCCAGATCTGTGGCAACATCTGAGTAAGAAGCGCTCATACCTTGTTCCAAACCCCAAATTAATTAAAAACTTAAATCTCTAAGAACTGCAATGCTCTACACTCAGTTGGTCTTAGCTTCTGAGGAGACATGCTTAGCATGGTAACAGTGCAATTCTACATGCATTTACTTTGGTGTAAGTTCCTCTGTGTATAATAGGATTTACACTGGGGACAAGGATGAGTTCCAAACGAGGATCCTTATTTATTCATTTGTTTATTGAACATGCACTGGCTGTGGCTGATGTAGTCCAAAACATCTAGAGAACAACAGGTTGATGAAGGGTGCCATAAAGGTGCAAATTATTCTAAAGAACTGTATGTCATTTTAAAGACATTAAGATTGCAATCCTATCCACACTTGCCTAAAGGTATGTCCTACTGAACACAATGCAGCTTACCCCTGAGTAGGATTTGACTTAACCGTGGATGCTTTAAAACCAAGCTGCAAAAGTTGATTGAATTACTACTGTTAGGTCCTGGGGAAAACTTGAGGTCTCAACTCAGGTAAAAGCCTGGCCTACTAAACCTCTGTGGTTATTAACTCAGTCTGAAAAAAGTCCATTTGGGGAACACCTTGGGGTGCCTATGGATTGCTCCTGACGGCATCATTCTCACCTTATTCTCTTGCATGTTAATCCCCTGTAAATGGACGCCAGCCAGGACAGAGAGCAGCTCTCCAGTCTCTAAAGCAGAGGTCCAAAAACAGCTGTCCAAAATCGCTGCAGCCAGAACCGGGTACCCATTCCAAGTGTTGACCGTTCCAATGCATAAATCAGGACTGGGTAACCTGCGGCCCTCCAGATGTTCTGGACTATGATTCCCATCATCCCTGACCATTGACCGCACTGAAAGAGGTTGATGGGAGTTGGAGTCCAACATCTGAAAGGCCACAGGTTCCCCATCCCTGCTGTAGATCCTGGATATACCTTTTCGGTTTTATGCACTTAACTGATGATGAACTGACGTTCAAGTGGCTGCACACCTGACTGCTCTGCCTGGGCTATGATGAAACATTGTTAGCTGCCATTGAAGCCGACATGAATTTCACCCCAGGCTTCAAAGGAACACCAAGAGAAAGAAAGAAAGAAGAAAGCCAGGCTCCTACTCCTTACAAAATGTTTTTTTTTAAAAAAAAAAATTCTATTTATATATACGGTGTACCTGTAGCGTGTCCTTCTCAGTGGCTCCAGGAAGCTAAATACTTTTGACAAACATTAAATAGATAAAATTAGTTGGCTGT
Organism: Lacerta agilis; assembly: GCF_009819535.1. Lineage (NCBI taxonomy): Eukaryota > Metazoa > Chordata > Lepidosauria > Squamata > Lacertidae > Lacerta > Lacerta agilis. The sequence goes on from NC_046312.1 coordinate 13,983,752, forward strand.
AGCAGCATGGTGTGTAATTTGCCTACATTTACCTGGCTGGAGGTGCCTCCTTCTTCCTCAGGCTGGCTCAAGGTAAATTCCTCCATAACAGGTTCGCGTGTGTTCATCACCTCCGTCATGCTGCAATTAGGAGAGGTTTGGATGAATTCCATACACAATTTAAAAATCTACATCGAGGGATAGCCAAATGTGTCAACGCTGGTTTCTTTCCTCCTCTCATTTTTCCAGTCTCAAGTTCCGTTTGCCACATTTCTACATCATTTTCCATTATAAAAAAACCCCAACAACTCACAAAAAATAATTGCTTTTGCACATTTTGTTATCTAGCTCTCCCCAATTTTACACATATTTACAAGTACTTGCACCTAATGCATCGTAATGCTATATGCAAAATTTCCCCATGTATATACTTTTTTGTAAACGTTTTTTGTCTGCCTTATTTTATTTTATTTTTGCAAAATTCGGCGAGGTGAATATTTCAGGAACTGTGAAACTGATAGGTTCGCATTAAAATAAGAACTGAGCTGAATTTCCTACCCCGATATACACATACATTATAAATCTCTGTGCCCCTTTAGAATTTATATATCTATATTTACACTACACAAGTGAAGTAACCTTTGACACTTGAGGTGCATATTTTTAGACGCTACTCTATTCTTGAGGCTATAATTTGTTTTAAACTGTTTGTAATGTTGTACGTTCAATGGTTGTGTCCCACCCGTAGATCTCGGGGCAAAGAGTGGGCAATCAATCAATCAATCAATCAGCAACAACAACAACAACATAATAATAATAACTGTAGATCCATTTAATGGAACTGTGGGGGAACTGCTCAGCACAGAATACCTCGCAGAAATGCAATTGAACCGCCCTGCTCACAGCTCTGCCAGATGAGTGCTCCTCTGTCTGGGTTCTGTTATGCAAAGCTCTTTAAGAATCCTACCCTTATGAGGTATGCTTGGAATTCACAGGCACGCTGATGCTATTCTAGGGTGTTTTGAGGTTCTGCCCAACGGAACAGCCTGGAGCAATCGTTTTATGAAACAGGTGAACTGTCAGTTCTCCCCCCTCGGCCTCATCCACTTCATTACAAGGGAACACATTTATTTGGGGTTATGTTTGCCAACACCTGTCTCCTTCCCCACCTGCTCTGGCACCCTTCCAGAAAGCGGTAATGACCTCAGCGAGACGTGAATTCTACGCTAAGGACAATTGTACACAGTCGGTGTGGACTTAATCTGAGTCAAGGTCAAGTCTATAAAAAAATATTTTAGTAGTGTTGCTGATAGGCAATGTTCTGCCTTACCACGCCAAACATATTGTTATCTTCACCCACATTATTAGGGCCCTTTTTCCTCACCAGCCTTTTTCAACTCCTCCACCGACATTTGGCTTCAGCCCTATCCACCACCAATACATGGCCCCGACAGATGACCCCCCAGGGGAAAGCAGCTGTCAACTCTTACGCTAGGAAACAGATTGAAGTTACATGGACAATGCTTCTTTGAAACACGTGCTTTTACTCTGCCCCATACCTACTACCGTAAGTTTTGGGAGAAAGTGCCAGACACTTGTAAGATTTTCAGAGGTGAATTCGCTCTTGAACTATATACCCATTGTATGGAAATTGACAACAGGACAGCGAAAATGGGTTTTACGCACCCTAACGGGGTGACATAACAACACTGGCAACAAATCAGCAGACACCTTATAGATGCAGACTTTCTTTGGATAAATACAATGCTATTTGGAATGAGTTGACACAGAATATATTAGGTTATTGAAAAGTATTTGTGTATTGGTATAATAAGAACATACAGGTGAAACTCTAATAATAATAATAATAATAATAATAATAATAATAATAATAATAATAATTTATTATTTGTACCCCGCCCATCTGGCCGGGTCTCCCCAGCCACTCTGGGCGGCTTCCATCAAATATTAAAATATATTTAAAATATCACAGTTTAAAAACTTCCCTAAACAGGGCTGCCTTCAGGTATTTTCTGAATGTCAGGTAGTTGTTTATTCCCTTGACCTCTGATGGGAGGGCGTTCCACAGGGTGGGCGCCACTACCGAGAAGGCCCTCTGCCTGGTTCCCTGTAGTTTTGCTTCTCGCAGTGAGGGAACTGACAGAAGGCCCTCGGTGCTGGATCTCAGTGTCCGGGCTGAATGATGGATATCGTGGAAAGGTTCATTTCTTTCAGTAATTCAACTTAAAGGGTGAAACTAACATATGAGATAGACTCATGACATGCAAAGCGAGACATGTCAAGCCTTTATTTGTTGTAATTGTGATGTTTATGGCGTACAGCTGATGAGAACCCCATATTAACAATTTCAACTTTGAGGTTTTCATCAGCTGTACGCCATAATCATCACAATTATGACAAGCAAAGGCTTGACATATCTCGCTTTGCATGTCATGAGTCTATCTCATATATTAAACTCCAGTAGCTAATGAAAACAATTGCTTACATAAATGGACTTTCCCACAATATTCTAATTTTTCGAGTTTCACCCGTACATATCTGTATATTAACGTATGGTAATGTAACACTATTGTTTCTTTTTTCATTATCACTCACTTCCCCCCCTTCTTTTTCTCACTCTGTCTTCTCACAAATGAAATTCTCTTAACAAAATATTAATAAAAATATTAAAATAAAAATAAATAAATCAGAAGTTCCCTTGCTGTAGCTGAACCTCAGGAGCAGAGGACAACCAGATGGCAGGACAACCATTCCCCCTACGCCAGAGGTGGAGAACCTCTGCTCTGTGGGCTCTCCATTTGGCCTGCCAGGCCACTTTGGCCAATTCAAACACCCACCTGCCCTACACCATAAGAACTTAAGAAGAGCCCGCTGGATCAGGCCAATGGCCCACCCAGCATCCTGTTCTCACGGTGGCCTACCAGATGCCTGTGGGAAACCCACTAGCAGGACTTGAGCACAAGAGCGATTCTCCCCTCCTGTGATTTCCAGCAGCGGTGTACCTTGGTAATATGGCACCCTGTGCAAGGCCAAAATTTGACACCGCCTAAGTCTCCCAAAGCCGGGTAAGCAAGGTGCCAGGCTTGGGGAAGGAGGCACAAGGCTCTGGGAGGGTCCAAGAGCCCTCTAGTCTTCTTTCCAAAGCTGAGCACGCAGTCAGGACCCCGCCAGAGCCCTCACGACTCCTTCCCAAAGCAAGCACTTACTAGGCTTTGGGAAGCAGGCAGGCAGGAAGGTGCCCTCTCTGCTTGGTGCCCTGTGCCCTGTCCTAAATCCGCCTCTTGTTTCCAACAACTGGTATTCAGAGGCATAATGTCTCTGGCGGCAGAGGTAGAACACAGTCATTGTGGCCAGGAGCTGCTGCTGCATGGCCTCCAGTGTAGGGCAGGTAAAAATCTGACTCAGCTGAAAGGCATTTTGCCGGCACTGGTGAACAGCTGGTTGGTGGTGCCTGAAAAGGCCTAAGCAAAATGCTGGGCAGGAGAAGAGCTTTGAAAGGGCCTTCTGAAGACACGTGTGGGCAAACAATAAAAATTAAAATAAATCACACTATGACAGGTGTCTGACTCCACCCGCCTGTCAAATGCGGCCCACAAGGTGTGTGGGGGAGATAGCTACCTGGCCCTTTGGCCAGATTCATTCCCCCTCCTGCCCTGCCCTACCAAAACCCTCAAGTTGTCCCTCATTCAGCACCAAAAGAGCAGGCGTTCATGTGTATCTGTAATCATAGAGTTACCAAGCCCCAGGATTTTTACTCCCACCCTCCGCCCACTCTCCTGAGCAATACTCTGCACTGGTGAGATTCTAGTGTGGGGGGAAAAATAATTTTGATTCCGAAGGTAAATGTTTTCAGGACAAATAATAATTACTGTCAAGCCTCGCGGGCTGCTCACCATGTTGATATGCATCCAGTTCATTGCCATGGACTCTGTGAAGAATATCATTAGGAGATTTGGGGCAAGGTGTCAGCAGGATGCTAATGATACCCAGCTCCACTTCTCTGTAACATCTGAATCAAGAGATGCTGTGTGCATGTCCTAAGCTGGTGCCTGGATGCAATCATAGGTCTGATACGGGCTAATAAACTGGGCCGAAATCCTGATCATACGAGAGAGACCCTATGGATCAGGCATAGGCAAACTGGGCCCTCCAGATGTTTGGGGACTACAACTCCCATCATCCCTAGCTAACAGGACCAGTGGTCAGGGATGATGGGAATTGTAGTCCCCAAAAATCTGGAGGGCCCAGATTTTTTGCCTATGCCTGCTATGGATATTCAATTCCCAGGTCTGGGAACTGGATTGTACACTAGTTCTGGATGGGGCTGAGCTGCCTGTAAAGGAGCAGGTGTATCATTTGGTGTGATCCGAGATCCTTAACCGTCATTACAAGCCCAGGTGACCTCAGAGCACCAATTGCCAACTTCAACCAACTACAATGATTTCTGGGCAGGGAGAGGGCCATGTATTATAGAATCATAGAATTGTAGAGTTGGAAGGGACCCCCAAGGGCCATCTAGTACAACCACTTGCAATGCAGGCATCTCAGCTAAAGCATCCATGACAGATGGTCACCCATTGGTAGCTTCACAGTTAAGACTACTGTAATGTACACGGACAAGAGGGCTTTTCCAGATCTCCTATAACTCAGCTCTTTTAGTTGAAGATGCCCAAGGCTGAATCTGAACCTGGGACCGTCTACATCTAAAGCAAGTGTCCTGCCACTGAGCAATGGTAGTACCCCCAATTGGAGCACAGGGGTTACGTTTCGGGGGGCCGTGCGTATAAGTGAAATAACACACAGTGTGGAGCACCCTCTAAACAAGTGTTTCTCAAACTTTTTCTGACCTTGTTTCCTTCCTGTGGCCCCCCTCATCCTACCAGCAGAAAGGTATCTATTTAAATGTTTTGTTTGTAAATAGAACATGTTTTATTTATTTATTTTATAATTTATACAAAAGACATAAAAATTTATACTTTAAGTATTTCTCAATCAATGTGACCCTTCTGCTTGATGACCAGAAACAAACTTTTTTATATCTGGTTCTATTGCTGAGATCACCTCTGTTCATTATGTTAAGGCGATTCCATATTAGGTTGAATAAATAAATTCACATGACTGAAAATTCACATTCTCCCAAATATGAAATATGAAATGCCATGAATGTTTTCTTTTCTTGGTCACTTCTCTCTTTTCTTCACTTCTCACTTTCCTCTAGTCTGTGGCCCCCTAATCACATGCCATGGGCCCCCATTTACACAATTTTCACCTGTGCCCCCTTAGAATAACCTGGGAGCTCCCAGGGGGCCATATGACTCCTGCTTGAGAAACACTGCTCTAAAGACCCTCCCTGCCACACACTCTCCAATCCAGACCAAAAATACTGTGTCCAAAAATATTCATAACTAGAATTAAAGCTCTGGGGCTGGCAGGAGGCTGGAGGACAGGCAGGAAAGCTGCTGCTGCCACTGCACTACCACACATGTCAGCTGTTAGGCGGGGAGGCTGAGCAGCTGAAACAAAACTTGCTGCACCTCCAGTCTCCAGCCTCATTGATGTCCTCTTCCGGCCCTTAGGATGGTCTCCTTGCAAGCCACGAGGACCGTCCAGCTCTCTCCCACCATTTCCGGGTTTAATTATTTCCCATTGCCGTGCATATGTGCTATGTCGTGTGAGTCTAGCAAGCGTAAGTGGAGAATCGCCTGTACCATGTTTAACACAGGCCTAAAAACATCCACGAACCTCTAAGCCAGATGCAGCCTATCTGCAATGTATGATCTCGTGTCTTGAAAAGTCTCCTGTGTTGCCAAGTATCAAGAGACAGCAGAAATGAAAGGGCCCGCACCCTGCCCCCCCCAAAAAAAAAGAGAAGGAGGAGGAGGAGGAAGGGGTGGCAGAAATACATCGCTGGTGAACTGCGTTCAGTTGTCTGGGACACTGTGACAAGGGGCAATGGCACTGGGAGTAAGTTAGTACTGCTTTAAGGAGGAGGCACTACCTTTCCAAGGGCAAAAAACCTCACAAGCAGATCAGATCGGGGCCACAACCTGTAATGAAATGCTACTGGCATCCCAGCTGCTCACCACGGGACCCATCCCTTAAGAAACAGCTGCTGCAGACATACCCAGATTTAGGAAAGACAAATGGCTCTGTCTGGGAGGGGGAAAGCGGAGAATGTTGCATGCCACAGCCACAACAGATGCCTGAATGAATCAGCTTCTATGCTGATGAAATTAGACCGTTCTCGTCTCTCTCCCCTGCTTCCATTGCACGTAAAGGGGGAATTTTGTGGCGCAAGATGGCAGGACGGGTTATACTTTATGCTGTTCCAGAAAAAAAGGAACAGAAAACCAGATACATGGCAGAGGATCAGGTTTGAGCTAGGAGGAATTAAAAACGGCTCACGAACTCCACACAGAAGTGCTTGCCCAAGGGAAGAGGTGAGGTGGGCAAGGAGCAGGGGAGCAGATAATGCCGTCTGCAGGAGCAGTGAGGCTTAAATATCGAGGTATCTCCTGAAAAATACTCTGCAGAAATACGGCTAATGGGGAGGAATTGCAGCTGCCCATCCATGCAGTTGCAAGATAACAAATGGGCTCCGGGCATGCTAAGAATTCTTTATAGTTGACTGTCAGTCACCAGGAGGTTCAAAATCCCTGAGGATGGGGAGGCATGCAGGGCCTGAAGCCACTGTCCTAGACTGAGGTCAAACCATAGGACGCCTCCCTTATAGTCCACAAGGAAGCGATGGGGTGAAAGCTCTCGGGCAACTGGCAGAATAAAAAATGAGGAGCACAGGATGCTTAGGAGCTGGCGGTTTCTGGCTAGTGTGGTCTCCAGGAAATACAGATTGTTGCAACTTGGCACTGCGGCTTGGTGGGAAACATTGGCAGGGATAATTTAATTGCTTCAGGAGCAGAGAAATGTGGTGTGCATACCAGACTGTAGTAATGAGAGGGCTGAATTTCTAAAACCAAAGATTTTAAAATAAATAAATAAATAAATAAATAAATAAATGATTTAAATATGTAAGGTGCTGGTGTTCCTGAACACTGATGTCAGGGGTAAAGGTAAGGTAAGGTAAAGGACCCCTGGATGGTTAAGTCCAGTGAAAGGTAACTATGGGATTGCACCGCTCATCTCACTTTCAGGCCGAGGGAGCCGGCGTTTGTCCACAGACAGCTTTCCGGGTCATGTGGCCAGCATGACTAAATTGCATGTGGTGCAACCGTGTCAGAAAAAAGAGCGCACGGAAATGCCATTTACCTTCCCACCACAGCGGTACCTATTTATCAACTTGCACTGGTGTGCTTTCGAACTGCTAGGTTGGCAGGAGCTGGGACAGAGCAACGGGTGCTCCGTCGTGCGGATTCAAACCGCTGACCTTCCGATTGGCAAGCCCAAGAAGCTCAGTGGATTAGACCACAGCGCCACCCAATGTCAGGGGTGGACCTGTAGCGACTCCACAGTGACAAATGCCACTCCACAGATGTGCAACAGACGTCTTTCCTTTGTCATCTTTTTACCGGTAACATGTTGCAAGGATGGCTTTCAAAATCAGGGCCCAGGATTGAATTCTGGCAAGCAAGAGCCCCACCTGCACATGGAAAGCAAAGATTTAAAATATGATGGCATTTCTGGAAGCAACTTTGCCTGCACAAGGTCACAGGGTCAGTCCTGAAGAGCCACTCTGTCAGTGGTTTGGTTTGCACAGCAGACTAAGCCAAACATCAGCTTAGCAAGACTGTTCAAGCTCCTCTGTGGTCTTTTTCTGCCATGCCACACTAAACCAAGGTTTGCTTTAGTGTGCCATCCCAACTGAGGCTTGTGGTGAAGCTCTCTCCACATCAACCATGAGTTGTAACAAACCTGGCTGATTCTAATAGTCTGCCTTTGGGGGGACTACAGAGAAAATCGTGAATATATACAGGCAACCCCTATTTTGTGCCCATTCAAAGAATGTGCAGCCATACACAAGTGGGCCATGGGCCATTTTCGGACCTGAAAGAGGGAGGAATGGGGGTGGAACAGGGGCAGGGCATGGGCATAATGGGGCAGACTTAAGCACACTCTGCTGACACACACAATGACCCAGAATGCAACCCCCATGCAAACCAGAGGTTGCCTGTATGCAGTGCTTTTTTCCTGGGGGTACACAGGGGTATGCATACCCCTAAACATTTTGTGAATCTTTGTGCTTTTGTCCATTTACTGTATTTATTTTTCCTGATTTGAACTATAAAATGGTGATTTTCTTGAGTTAAAATGAGAGTACCCCTAAACATTTTTTTTAGAAAAAAGCACTACCTGTATGTGTGTGTGTACACGGCACAGAGGGATGCTGGTAGCACTGTGGTCTAAACCACCAAGCCTCTTGGGCTTGCCGATCATAAGGTCGGCAGTTTGAATCCGCACAACGAGGTGTGCTCCCGTTGCTTTGTCCCAGCTCCTGCTAACCTAGAACTTCGAAAGCATACCAGCACAAGTAGATAAATAGGTACCACAGTGGCGGGAAGGTAAATGCCATTTCCGTGTGCTCTGCTATTTGTCACAGTGTTCCGTGTGCCAGAAGCGGTTTAGTCATACTGGCCACATGATCCGGAAAAGTCTGCGGACAAACGCCAGCTCCCTCGGCCTGAAAGTGGAGATGAGTGCTGCACTCCATCATCAAATTCGACTGGACTTAACCGTCCAGGGGTCCTTCACTTTTACCTTACCTTTACACTCATGCACACAAATAATGATAATAATAAAACAGCCCACAGTGCCATCGGGACGGAGATACAGAACAATGAAGGCGAGAACGAGCCGCCTCAAGAACAGTTTCTTTCCTAGAGCAATTTTGGCCTTAAATGGAAACTCTGGACTCTGAAGTCATTTTATTTTATTTGTTATGTTGTCCTGTACTGTACTGTGTTTATTAGTATTTTTAAATTATGTGGAGTGCCTTATTTGAGTTGAATTCCATTGTTTCCCGTAAGGGGACAATGACAATAAAGATTTATTATATTCTATTCTATTTATAGGGGGGGAAATCTGGTTGCTCATATAGAAGCGGGCAACATAATGTTGACCATACCTCTTTCAGGCATATGGTGCTGCTGTGTCCTGTGGTGCCTTCTTTCAGGTCAATAATGACCGCTCCCCACATCAAATGGGGGACACCTTTTGCGTGGTCGCACGCAGCCCCCCAGATCCCAATGAGCCTCCTGGTAGTTCAGGCTGGCTTCATCCTCCCCAGGCTGGATTCCTGGAGGTCTCTGCCTACTTCAGCCAATCACCCTATCCCACCTGGGGAGGCGTTGCCAGGGGATTGCCCAGGTAAGGGGAGGGACCGCCCTGCCCACACAACAGAAGGTGAATCTTACCTGCGAAGCAGCAGTCGGCTCCAGAGCTTACTCTTCTTGTAAACTTTGGTTTAGGAGAAATCTTTGCAGATGTTCCCACACTTTTAAATTATATTCCTGTGATGTGAGGACTAACAGATGGGCAACAGAAGTGAATCCTGAGAGCCCTTATGGCTTCAAAGAGACTTATACTTCAAGGCTGGAAGGATAAACACTCACCATCCATTTCTCAGTAGTCTGAAAATCTCACTGCCCTTTCTACATCTTGTAATAGCCAATATCTGGATTTCTATTCGGATGTATGGACCACTTATACGAAGTCAGGAATGGCAAATTATTTATATTGTTAATGTCAGCTGATGATGTTTTCATTTTCTGATGTTTCATATTTGTAATAATAATAATAATAATAATAATAATAATAATAATAATAAATGCACATGCTAGCACCACTTGGTTTGAAGGTTGATGGCATCATGCAGAAATAGCCTGTCCTTTCTAGGGTTGTCATATTTTAAAAAGTGAAAATCCAGACACAAAAGTCGTTGAGCTTTCCCCCCTACAAAATCTCTCCCATCCCCAAATATAGTTTTTACAAATTTCACACACACACACACACACAAATCAACACTTCCAATATGGGTCTGGTTTTCCCCATACATTTTTGCCACTTTTCGAAATTTCCGCCCAGAAGCCATTTTCAACAGACGAATCCCAGCTATATCCGGGAAATCCCAGATGTGTGGCAGCCCTAGTCCTTTCTGGACTGTACCACTGCGGGACGGGAAGTGATGGGTTCAGCTCCCCACAATAAAACAGTGCATGTGAAAAGTTAGCATATTGGCAGTGCAGTTAGAAGACAATTCTGAGGGGGGGGGGCAGATTTCAGGGTTCATATTATTTTTTATTCTCACAACAAATTGCATAAGGCAGGTGAAGCTGAGGAGGAGGCTGTGTTCTGACTGCATGCCAAACCATAGTTTCTAAAAACAAACCATCAGCTCGCACTATGAAAGGGAGTAGTGAGGCTTACCTCAGTCAAGGGCCTACCTCAGTGAGGGTTCCAGGATCCGGGGAAGCCTGCAAAGGATGAAGGAAATGTGCTACCTCAGATAGTCATGCCAATTCATGGATGGCAGAGGAAGAGCTGAGGTGTCAACCATAGGACCAAGGCAAAAAGCACAGCCCCACAGGCCTCTTCTGCTTACTTTGCCTATTTGCACGAGAAGAGAGTGAAGAGGTAGTTTTGTGTATGGTTCTGTGTATGGCTTATCCAACCTTAATTAATGTTTCTGGACTAAGGCACAGGGAAATGGAACTCAATTCTGGTTCTGAAATCTCTTTATTAAGCTTCCTGTAACTGGCAATATCACCGAAGAATTGATGCTTTTGAATTATGGTGCTGGAGGAGACTCTTGAGAGTCCCATGAACAGCAAGAAGATCAAACCTAAGGAAATTAGCCCTGAGTGCTCACTGGAAGGACAGATCCTGAAGCTGAGGCTCCAACACTCTGGCCACCTCATGAGAAGAGAAGACTTCCTGGAAAAGACACTGATGCTGGGAAAGATTGAGAGCACAAGGAGAAGGGGACGACAGAGGATGAGATGGTTGGACAGTGTTCTCGAAGCGACTGGCAGGAGTTTGGCAAAACTGTGGGAGGCAGTGGAGGATAGGGGTGCCTGGCGTGCTCTGGTCCATGGGGTCACGAAGAGTCGGACATGACTGAACGACTGAACAACAACAACAAACTGGCAACAAAGAGACAGAAACCTACGGATTAGAGAAAATTTAAAAAGATATTCTGAAATCATCATTAAGTGCTATCAGAAGGCCACTGAACTACATCCATAATGAACTCAGTCAATATGAGATGGTTCGCTAGATGTAAAATTAACCTTTCACCCAGGCCCTATTTCATTGTCCAATATTGTGCAAATTTCTTCCAGTCTTTGTCTAAAATTTAAAACACTAATTGCTCGTGCACAATAAAACATTTCCCATTTTAATGGCACTTTTTACGGTCTCTCACTTTACTATTAAATGCTAATATTGCCATTAATAAATAGTAGCCATAGCAATGGAAATGAAAACAATAAATAGTGCCTAATGAAGCAAAGGAATTATGGTAGTTCTCCTTTGATGGATGAGCTGCTGATACGCAGCCTTTATTGTCTTCTAGCAGTGAACTTTTGGGACATTTTTACTTACCTGCAGGCCTAGTTAAACTGGAATAACTGATTTGGTTTTTTTCTTTTGGTGAGGGGGAGATCACTTTGGAAGAGGAGATTTGCAAAAGTCAGCAGTGGGCCCGGCGAGGGCTCTGCACTCCTTAGCCATGTGTAGCTTCAGATGTTAAAACAGGACACCTCCCTCCATGGCACAGACCTGGACTTAAACCATGGATCTGCTGCCATTGCGCATTGTCCGGAAAGGAAAAATGGTTACTATACTATTCAATGAAAGCAGGTATTTTCAAAGTCCTCTAGCACGGACCTGTGGTCTTGTTCAGAATATGTGCTTGGTAGACAGCTCTCACTTGGGAAATGAAACTATCACATATATTTACATAAGAACATAGTGTAAGAACCTAAGAACAGCCTGCTGGGTCAGGCCAATAGCCCATCAAGTCCAGAATCCGGTTTTCACAGTGGTCAACCAGATGCCTGCGGGAAACAAGCGAGCAGAACTTGAGCACAAGAGCAACACTCTCCCCTCCTGTGAATTCCAGCAACCAATATTCAGAAGCATTGGTGCCTCCAACAGTGGAGGTACGAGTAAAAGGTAAAAAAAGGTAAAGGACCTCTGGACGGTTAAGTCCAGTCAAAGGCAACTATGAGGTTTGCGGTGCTCATCTTGCTTTCAGGCCGAGGGAGCCGGCGTTTGTCCACAGAGAGTTTTCCGGGTCATGTGGCCAGCATGACTAAACCGCTTCTGGCACACAGAGGACCGTGGCGGGTGCCTGAGTGCACGGAAATGCCGTTTACCTTCCCACCGCAGTGGTACCTATTTATCTACTTGCACTGGTGTGCTTTCGAACTGCTAGCCACCCAGAGTGGCTGGGGAAACTCAGCCAGATGGGCAGGGTATAAATAAACTATTATTATTATTATTATTATTATTATTATTACTATTATTATTATTATTACTAGGTTGGCAGGAGCTGGGACAGAGCAATGGGAGCTCACCCCATTGTGGGGATTCGAACCACTGACCTTCTGATCAGCGAGCCCAAGAGGCTCAGTGGTTTAGACCACAGCGCCACAGGTAGAGTTTGGTGATCTTAGCTAGTAGCCATCCATAGCCCTTTCTTCCATGAATCTGTCTCATCCTTGGTAGTTTGTTGAAGCCACCAAGTGTTTGCACAATAACATAGACAGATGCAATTTTCCTGTTCTGCCAGTGAACCATCTATGGCCATCCATGGTCCTCTGTCATGGATGCCTTAAGTGAGATTCCTGCATTGCAGGAAGTTGGACTAGGTGAACCTTGGCAATCCCTTCCAACTCTACGATTCTATGATTCTACGACCCCACAAAGGCATTATTTATTTTCTAGGAGAAGGAACTAAGTTTGCAACTTGGAACAAATGCTCTCAAGACTACAGTCTGCCAGGAGGACACATGATCTAATTTTGAGAATTTGAACCACACATGAGGCAGTTGTTTTTTTTAAAAAAAAATAATATTATTTTTTGACAAAAAAACAGGAAGAGGAGGTTGAGCGCATGATAATAGCCACAGCATCTGAGCATGAATATCACATTTACCTTCCAAGCACATGAATGGATGCTGTCTCCAGAAAAACCTATGCCTGCTGCCAATGTTCGCTTTGGGGAGGAAGTGTTTGTGCAAACTGCGTCAAACACTCGACGTATCTGAAAATGACAACCTTGGAGTGAGTCAGAGGATGTAGCGAAAGTGAGGAACCTTGTAGAAATGGCAGGGAAGGATGAGTGTGACGAACGTTACGGACAGGGAGAGAAGAAATTCCTGCGTTGGAAGTTTCATACAATTCCAAAGCCAAGAAGAAAACCAAATGCCAGTTCCTGTGTATAAATTTGCTGGGACCAACCAACTCTCTTTTCATGAGTAGAAATGATATTGTCACCTTAACTTTGCTTAGGCTTACCCGGCAAAGCTATTTTGGGTGATGTTGGGTAGTGTGCAATACCTGGGGCATCTCCACCCAAAAGCTGAATCATCATAGGGAGGTAAGAAGCTGCCTATGGTGAAGAAGCAGCCTCGGTCCTGTATACCTGAAGGAGCATCTCCACCCCCATCGTTCAGCCTGGACACTGAGGTCCAGTGCTGAGGGTCTCTGGTGGTTCCCTCCCTGCGAGAAGTGAGGTTACAGGGAACCAGGCAGAGGGCCTTCTTGGTGGTGGCACCTGCCCAGTGGAACACCCTCCCATCAGATGTCAAGGAAATAAACAACCACCTGACTTTTAGAAGACATCTGAAGCAGCCCTGTTTAGGGAAGCTTTTAATGTTTGATGTTTTATTGTATTTTTAATATTTTGTTGGAAGCTGCAGAGAGTGGCTAGGGAAACCCAGCCAGATGGACGGGGTACAAATTATTATTATTATTATTATTATTATTATTATTATTATTATTATTTTATACTTTTGGTCCATCCAGCTCAGTATTGTCTACACTGACTACACTGGGTCTGAGATGGGGGTCTCTCCCAGACTTACCAGGAGATGTCATGGATCAAACCTGGGACACTGCTAAAATGAAGAAAGTTTGGGGTAACAAGGAATAGGGTGCTGGTTGGTGTATGTACAAGAGGTCCAAGACTCCATTCAATTCTGTTAATCCGTTTCCTGGGCTCAGAACTTTTTAAGTTCTTAAGTATATGGCTTTTCCAACAGACTTGAGTTGGTGGATTTGGGGATTCTAGTTCAAAGAAAATGAAGTCCATCTCACAAGGCCTAAACTCTTCCCACCCCTGATCCAAACAATTATTAAAATGGACAAGGATAGACCCCACCACCACCAAAAAAGCACAAAATGAAATAACACCGGCAGCTAGGAAACTGAACCAATAAGCCAAAGCATGCAAAGAACAGAATGATTTAAAAACAAAACAAAACCAGGCAATGCAGTAAATTAAACTAACCCCCCCCCCCGAAAAAAACTTTGAGTAAGCAAGACAGACTTTGCCTGGAGCCTAAAAGGTAACAAAGACGGTGTGAGATTACCCTTTCGGCGGGTGGGTAGTTCTCAAGCATTAAACCTTGTTTATTTGGTAGATACTCCTGCCTTTTATTTTCCAGTATTCCACATCGATCTCCCAGCCCGTGGATGGAAATGTGATTCTCTAACCCCAGCAGGGTGGGAGTTACAGATGGAAGTGGACGGCAGGTGAAGATGGATTTGGCATCCCTCCTCCCACCGGCTGTGTCTCCCCTCCAAATCACCCCCGCTGCTGCTTCCCCTCATAGCATTTCCAGCCCAGGTTCCCACACACATGACGGCCACTGAACGGGTTATCGCTGCCACATGGGTACTGAATCAGCCCAGACCACCCCCCACCCCCCCGGTAGAATTACAGCAGGGCCTTGCTTCTTCGAAGTTCCTGCATTCTCAGTCATGAAAGTCGCAGTCATGAAAGCTGCTCAGCACACACGCTTTGCTTCTCCTCACCCCCAAGGAAGCCTTTGCCAAAAGTATTTTTATGCCAGCCACAGCTATTTCCTCAGACGCAGAAAAGGCGTTTTCGCCAAAGTGAATAGCAGCAGTTTGCGCGCTGCATGTCCTCCGGTGACTTGGATCCCAGCCCAAGCGATTAAACAAACCTTCTTGTTTAGGAACCCCTTTTTTTGCCAGGACTCATAATAGCAGATTAACGACACACTGATTTCATTCAAAGAGGGTGATTAGGCAAAATTGTCCCTTGTCTTCTAATGCCTATTGCTTGACCAAGCCCCGGGCCCGTTACAATGAGAGAGAGAGCACACACAGGCAGCGTTCGGGTTGTGCGAGTGCACAGCAATTACCTCTGTGTTTCCAAGCTAATATTAATAATCCTGTTCCTCCCAACACAACCCCCTCCCCGCCACCGCCCCCAACTCCCTTCCAGAATTCGGCTGAAAGCTCCAGGCAATTTCACCCAATTATCAAATCAAAGACGATGACATCTTTCCTCCTTGTGAAATTCATCACCCAGTTCAAGTTGCCTACATCTGTTTTGAACATAGGACCAGAGATAGTAGCCCTGGGAGAAAGCTCTCTGCTCATGATACCAGCACCCGCTAAAATTCTGCAGGGACCAGTTGACCCCATGTTGCTCTTTCAAAAGGCAAGCAGTTACAAAAGCTGCTATTGTGCATGGAACAATCTATCAGGGTGAGAACACGTAAGAACATAAGAAGAAAAAGAAGAAGAGTTTGGATTTGATATCCCGCTTTTCACTACCTGAAGGAGTCTCAAAGCGGCTAACATTCTCCTTTCCCTTCCTCCCCCACAACAAACACTCTGTGAGGTGAGTGGGGCTGAGAGACTTCAGAGAAGTGTGACTAGCCCAAGGTCACCCAGCAGCTGCATGTGGAGGAGCGGAGACACGAACCCGGTTCCCCAGATTACGGGACTACCGCTCTCAATCACTACACCACACTGGCTCTCTTCTCCATAAGAACCTTCTCCATGAAGCCAGTAGTCCATGCAGTCCAACTTCCTGTTTTCCCAGTGGCCAACCAGAGGTCTATGGGAATTCCACAAGCAGGACCTGATTTGTGCTTCCCAGAGACTGGCATTCAGCCACGGTAGAACATTGTTATTGTTACTAGCAGCCACTGATATCCTTATCCCCCATTAATTTAAATAATCATCTTTTAAAGGATGATGTCTCCACCCCCATTGTTCAGCCCGGACACTGAGGTCCAGCACCGAGGGCCTTCTGGCGGTTCCTTCATTGTGAGAAGTGAGGAAACATGGAACCAGGCAGAGGGCCTTCTTGATAGTATCACACACCCTGTGCAACACCCTCCCATCAGATGTCAAACAGATAAATACCGTAACTATGTGACTTTTAGAAGGCAGTCCTTTATAGGGAAGGTTTTGATGTTTGATATTTTGCTGTGCTTGATGTTTTCATTTGTTGGAAGCTGCCCAGTCAGATGGGTGGCATAAAATTATTATTATTATTATTATTATTATTATTATTGCCATCCAAGTTGGTGACTACCACTACCTCTGGTGGGAGTGAATTCCATAAACCAAGCGTTTTGGTGTTCAACGTGTTGGAGCTGACCTTTAAAGCCCTAAACGGCCTCGGCCCAGTATACCTGAAGGTGTATACACCCCCATCGTTCAGCCCAGAGACACTGAGGTCCACATCTGAGGGCCTTCTGGTGGTTCCCTTCCTGCAAGAAGTGAGGTTACAGGGAACATTTTTGGTAGTGGTGCCTGCCCTGTGGAATGCCCTCCCATCAGATGTCAAGGAAATAAACATCTATCTGACTTTCAGAAGACATCTGAAGGCAACCCTGTATCGGGAAATTGTTAATGTTTGATGTTTTATTGTGTTTTTAATATTCTGTTGGGAGCCACCCAGAGTGGCTGGGGAAACGAAACCCAGCCAGATGGGCGAGGTATAATAAATAGTTGTTGTTGTTGTTGTTGTTGTTGTTGTTGTTGTTGTTGTTGTTGTTCGATCTTCCAGCAAATTCAGTAATAAAAACACCAACCAACTTGACCAACAGCTCAAATGACTCTGGCAAATCATTCCTCCATGATATCACGAGGAAATATTAGCATAGCAGCCTAGCAATCATTTCAACAAAAGGGAATTTGCCTCGTTGCAAATATCTTCAGAAAGCCCATTGCCTCAGAGCAGTATTTCAAATTTGCAAACAGGCATTTGTGAATTTTAAAAGATGGTCTGTCACCAGAGGACCAAAACAGGCCACACTTTTCTCTCCCAGACAAATAGCACTTTATACTGTCCAGGGTCACTTTGTATATAGGATTTAGTTATGCTTCAGTTGTCCATTGTTTTCTGCTACCTATCGCTGGTGAAAGAGCCGTAGCTCAATGGTTAAGAGCACATGCTATTCACGAAGAAGGTTTTGGTTAGGGATCAGGGAGAAGTCCAATTCAGTTCTCAATGAAAGGGAACCTACCTAATTTGCACCTCTCAAAAACAATACGAGAACCGAAACACAGACATCCTCTGAAACCTTCACTTCTCCGAAAGTTGCAATGCGGTTCTCCAGCCAAGTAATGTGCGTAAAAATGTATACACTGCAGCAAATTGTGCATACAAATGCATATATTCATCAAAACAGCATAAAAATGCATTACATTAGAGGAGATTGCTTTGCAAAAAAAATGTGCATATTGATTAAAATCCACAAACGTGTGCACACTAGGAGAAATTCACACGGCAATGCTGGTGAATATTCGTGAGTGCTTTGGTTTCATAGGAAGTTGGTTTAAGATCCTGGTTTGAACCAAACCATAGTTTCCTAAGTTGAAATGGGAAACTATGGTTAAGCGAGGAGAAAAGGCTGCAAGCATGGGGGAAAGGCTTATGCATATCTTGGCTCATTAAGCCAAGTCTTAATTGTTTTAACGCAGCCATTCAGCCCATTTGTTTCTACTGTCAAGGATCTGAAAGCAGCATTCATGTGTTACCTCATTTCACCCTTACGCCAGTTTCGTATGGTAGGAAAGACTGAATAGGTCTCCCCATCAGTTTCATAGCCGAGTGTGGATACGAATTCAGGCCTCTCTAACCCCCACAGAGGCTCTTGCAGTACAAGTGCTGAATTAGTCTGTTCTCTGGCTCACTCTGATCCAGTGTGGCGATCCTTATCTGCTGTGTGCTGTGTGCTTCTCTGTGGTTACTCTCTCAGGAGGGATGGGTGGGCAGATATGAACATTTAGCACTTCGGAAGGTTCCTGAAACCAATGGTGGCAATGATATAAAATGTGTAGAATTACTTCTCCGAACACGACCCAGCAGAGATAAATTCTCCCTTGTCCTGTTTAAAACCTCCCACTCCTTTTTGGATTCAAATCTCTTCTCTCTTCCTCCCTTCTCTCTCCTAAGCAACTGGGGAAAGCGAGGAATGTCAGGGACTACAAATTAGAGAGCTGTTTTCTATTCTCTGTTTCCAGAAGCAGCTCTTGTCTCTTCCCACCCACGCTGTGCTTGAGTTCCCCCTGGTTTCTATATGGCCGGAGCTGCCTTCCTCCACACAGATGTGCAGATTAGCTCTAATGATGTTGGTTTTATCTCCAAAAGCCAAGGAGATCAAGCAACTTATTGATGTGAAGATTCAGACGTCTCCGAATGGAGCACACAGCATGCTGTTCTAGAGAGCGAAAGGGAGTGGGAGGCTGCTCTTTCTGGATAATATAGTGGGGGGGGGATCCTACAAATCCTCTGGGGGTTGGAAAATGCCTTTAATAGGCAAAGCCATCTCTTTCCGCAGTAGAGAAAACAGAAGAGGCTTTCTACAGCACATTTTGCAAATACAAATATAACATATTTTTCCATGTATAAGACTATATTTTCCCCCAATTTTTTTTAGTTTAAAATTGGGGGTTGTTTTATATACAGAATGTTGCAGTTATTTATTTCTCAATTATACATGGGGGGCGTCTTATACACGGAAAAATACGGTAAATGCCACATGTATATCCAAGGGCATGTACACACTGGGTGATGTGCATTCAAGTGCTGGATGCAAGGCACCTTTTTGGGGTGCTGTACATCTCCATGTTCCCACCCCTCCCGTCCCCAACTATTTGTTGATCTGAAGTGAATTCTGCTGGAAGGGTTACAAAATCCATCTCTGGGTTATCTCAGTCGGCAGAGCATGAGACTCTAAATCTCAAGGTTGTGGGTTTGAGCCCCACGTGGATCAAAAGGATTCCTGCATTGCAGGGGGTTGAGCCAAGAATAAACCACTGAGCCTCTTGGGCTTGCCGATCGGAAGGTTGGCGGTTCGAATCCCCGCGATGGAGTGAGCTCCCGTTGCTCGGTCCCAGCTCCTGCCAACCTAGCAGTTCAAAAGCATGCCAGTGCAAGTAGATAAACAGGTACCGTTGTGGTAGGAAGGTAAACAGTGTTTCCATGCACTCTGGTTTCTGTCACGGTGTTCAGTTGCGCCAGAAGCGGTTTAGTCATGCTGGCCACATGACCTGGAAAGCTGTCTACGGACAAACACCAGGTCTCTCAGCCTGAAAGCAAGATGAGCGGCATAATCCCATAGTCGCCTTTGACTGGACTTAACCGTCCAGGAGTCCTTTACCTTTACCTGCACTTCCCAAGCACTTGCTAGCTACCTGTATATGCAGAGCGACCACTTTCAGGTCACCTCTTTTGGGGCCAGGCCTACTGACATTGCAAGGCGAACCATACTTAACTTGCCAAAGAATGAAATGGACATAATATGAAGCAATTCAGCAACTTAGCCTCCTCTGTATACCAATAGGTACCCTCTGTTTATCAGTATATTGACACACCAATTCAGTATATACTATTTATCAGTATATCAACACACCAATTCACTGAATAACTTGCCACAGGTGGATGGGTCCCTCATTGGTTACGGTTGTCGCCATCTTGCGTTGGGGGTGCTCAGATTCTCCAAGTCCATACGGACAAATTAGAAGCAGAATTTCTGAGGTAGATTCTCAAGAAGATGTTCTTGGCAGCCAACTCAAAATGTTTTCCCCCTTCGGTTTAGTTTATTGAAGAGGGATCCATATTTTCAACAGCTCTTACTTACTTTCGTTTGCTTCAGAAAAAGCTTTTACTGCCCCCGGTTTCCAAACAATGCCTTTATCTTCTTTGGAGGGAAAGAATGAAAGGATTCTCCAACATGCAGCAGATACATGTTTGTGGCACAGAGGAGGTGGAAGATACAGTAGAAAATACCTTCTGCATTGTCCCTTGTATAGAGATCTCAGAGCTTGCCTTTTGAGATACTTTTTGAGATCTACAGAAGATTGGAGGCTGACTGATATTACTTGTGATCTACTGGCAGACCACAATAATTATAATAATAATTTTATTCTTCGTACCTCACTCATCTGACTGGGCCTCCAACAAATTAAGACATCAAATGTTAAAAACTTCCCTATACAGGGCTTTGATGCTTTTGAATTATGGTGCTGGAGAAGACTCTTGAGAGCCCCATGGACTGCAAGAAGATCAAACCTATCCATTCTT